>NW_006256342.1:105989-492838 GCF_000478725.1 Eutrema salsugineum | reverse complement strand
GTCTACCAAAAAGAAATTAGAACCGAACCACTACAAACAGAAATTGGTCGCCGGAAATCGTCTGGGCTCAGTAGAAACCGTTCTCGAAAGACAGAACCCGCCGATAATACTTCCCTGAAAAAAAAAAAGCAAAGGGTTACGATTTCTGGGTAAAGGGTTTTCGACTACGAACGAACAGATGGAGTTCTCTTCCGACGTTAGCGCGAAACCACCATTGAAACCCAAACACAACCGTCGCGAGTAAAACACAAACACAACCGTCGCGAAAACCGAAGTTAAAAATTTGTTCGCGACGAGAAACTAACCCAGACGTGAACACTTACGAGATGAGTGGCCGAAAAACTTTTGTCGCCGCCGAAATCGCCTCCTTCGTCGCGAAATCGCCGAATTGCCTTTACAGTCGCCACCGGAATAGATTAGGGTTTCAGTTTCTATTTTTATGTTTTTGTATTTTCGAGTTTCTATTTTAAGAAATTCAAATGATTATGATTTCTTTTTTTTTTGTAAAATGTTTAATTTTAAGGTTTTTTAAAATAGAATGGCAATCTGGTAATAATATTCATTGTTTGGACAAAATGGTATAACACCAACTTTCTAAGGTTACTCTAGTAAGCTGATGAATATGTTAGGCTAAGTTTGTCAATACATTAACCTTAAGGATTAGTCTGAGGAATTTTCACTATATATAACCACTAGAGATTACTTTAAGAGAATATTGACTAGAATGACTTTACAAAATGGTCTGTTTGCTCATGTAATTTAGCCTCCTTACATTTTTGCTACACTAACCTTACTAGCAGGGAAAAGACACTAAGGTCCCTTACATAAAAAAAAACTGTTTTTGTTGATTTTTTTTTAAATTTCGTAAATACATAATTATACACAGATATATAATATACATGAGACCTATATACATAAATATATAATATATATACATAAATATATCAAAAATACAAAAAAAAATAAAAATTTGGAAAATAGAATTTAATTGATACATAAATATATACATAAATGTATAATATATGAGACCTATATACATAAATATATAATATATATACATAAATATATCAAAAATACAAAAAAATCAAAATTTGGAAAATAGGATTTAATTTAGGGATGAAAAATAAACTGTCATTTCAGTTTATTTCCCTCCCCGAAAAAACCCTAGAGGCGATTTCGACTCTCTGCTCCTCCTTCTTCTCCGACGATGACGAAGAATCTATAGATCCTCGGTGTTTTAGTTTGTCTCCTATCCTCCGTCGTTCTTACCAATGCTTTCGTCATCTCCGGTAAGTCATTTTTTTTGTTTTCATTTATATTTCGTTATTTTTTTCGCGGTCTTTGCCTCCGTCACTGTTCTCCGTCTTTGCGGCTGTCAGCGACATCATACAGGCGGGAACGGACCTATGCGGTGAGGAAATCTGTAACCCTATTTTTTTGGGTGTTGCAGGAAACAGGTGTTTGGCGGTGGTTCCGACGGTGGATTGTCGAAGGGTTACATGTGAGTTTTTATAAACTTAGTCGATATATCTATTTTTGTTAAGTGATGGGTTTGGTAGACTTGTTTTTGCAGTATATGATATATATTATATTTGATAGATTTGTATCATTGTATATGATAGACTTGTATCATATATAGGATTTTTGAGTTTTGCTATTCGGATAGGTTCGTTTCTAATTTTTGAGGTTCGTTGATATAAATGAATGATAGAGTTGTTTCATGTTTCATGTATGTTAAAACCCAATGGTAGATTTGTTTCATGTTTGTTAAAACCGAATGGTAGAGTTGTTTTATTTTGGTTTTAAGTTGCGTTGTTTACTTTAATTATATGGTAGAGTTGTTTGTGATATATATTGTATGTATGATAGATTTGTTGGTGTATATGATAGACTTGTTTGGCAATGTATCATAGACTTTTTTAAAAATCTCTTATTTTCCACAGATGGCTTCTTCCAGTGATTCAAATGATTATCCACCAAGAATGTTTCAGCCAAGAAAGTCACCTTTGCAGGAGCATAGCTTTCAATTATGGCGCCCACCTGACTGAATTAAGGAAGTTGAAGGAGGCTATTGGCGATGATGTGTACTTCTATCGTTGTATATGATAGACTTGTATCACATATGGGATTTTTTAGTTTGCTATTCGGGATAGGTTTAGATATGATAGACTTGTATCGTTGTATATGATAGACTTGTATTGTTGTATATGATAGACTTGTATCACGTATGAGATTTTTGAGTTTTGCTATTCACACATAGCTGAATTGAATATCAAAACGGCGCTGATCTGAACCCAGATCTTCGTAGACGACTTGTCGAAAATCTCCATACTCGATTTCCCGATCAACAGTTACAACTCGACATCTTTTGCTCTTATCAACCAAAAACAAATATCGAGTTTTAGCGAATTCTCACTTCCCACATACTAAAAAAATCTCGACCATGCATGAAGAAGACATGATAGAGGATGAAGTACAAAGAAAAAAACAGCAAAAGAGGCAAAGAGAGGATGGCGGCGTCTACCCTTGTATAGTTGGATGCGGTGATTGGGACAACAAATTCGATAATAACTGCAGGACAAAGTTGTCATTTCACATTATTAAGTCTACCCTTCTGTAAAGTATATATCTCTATCAATTTTCAATATGTCTATCAACATTTCAATAAGTCTACCAACATCGACGTTCCCAAACGAAGGATATGTCTATTATAAGGGTGAAATATATATATTTTTGGCCAATATGTCTATCAATATCAAATATATCTATTACATACTCAAATATATATATCACACATCTAAAACCTCTTACTGAATTTTAAGTCTACGTAACTGAAAATAAGTTTACTTCTCCATAATAAGTCTACTATTTTTAAGTAAGTCTACCATGAATAAAACAACACTATCATAACGAAAAAAATAACACTGTAGTAGATACAATATCTTCTCATATAAGTTTATCTTCAGGATAAACAAGTCTATCATTAGAGGTAACAAGTCTACCAATTCTGGTCAATAGAACTTCGAAAAGTCAACTTAGACTCACTAAATCTACCAACACGAAAATAAAACTGCTTTGAAGACAAACAAGTCTATCAACAATCAAACATGTCTATCAACAAAATTAACTCTACCAAACGATTAAAATAAGTCTATCAACATAAGTCTACCAACATTTAACAAGTCTACCAACATCGGGAAAAATCTATCATCGAAAAATTATGTCTACCAATTTTTACATAAATCTATCAGAAAATTTAAATCTATTATAAAGGATGGTAGACTTAATTCTCGACGCGTGATTTGTACTGCTGACGTGGAAAAAAAAAGTAATGGCATTTTCGTAAATACGTTTTTTGTCATCAAAGCGTCTCAAGGGTAAAATGGGGTTTTTTTAAAAAGCAATGTTGTTCTGGTTATTTCGAGAAGGGAAAAAACTTTAAAAATACCTCACTTTATAAACATTTGCTAGAAAAATACCCAGACTATTAACGCTATCTGAAAAACACCTAACTTTGTTTTGGCTACCTATTTAATACCCGAACATTCAAAAACAGTAAGTTTGACTCCCCATTTTTAACTTCGTTTAGCCGTTAAACGGAAACTCTAATACAGTGTTAATTCTCTGTCAAAAACCTTTAACAGCACGTGTTTAATCAAAGAAAAAAAGACAAAAATACCCTTTGTCGAGGAAGAAGTCGAACTGATTCCCCCCAAGTGAAACCTAAATCCATCGTTCTTCCCCAAATTGAAAAACCTAAATCAATCTTCATCACAACGACTTCGAATTCGATCATCGAAAAGAGATTATCGTCTGTCAATAGGAGGAAGTGATTTTGCGAGAGTTGCGAAATGAGGTATGGTTTTAAGGATTTAGAAATTTGGGTTGAATTCTGGGTTTAGGTGTGTGTCGTTTATGAACTTTTGGTGTCTTCACTAATTCTCTGTTTGATAATGCAGTGATTCTTTCAAAGTAAATTTGCATTATGGAGGGCGTATGTCTATAAAGGATGGGAACCGGTTATACAGTGGAGAATCCGTGGAGGAGGGTTTAGTCGTCGATCCAGATTTCATGTGTTGGAGCATTTTTGATGAGTACTGCGAGAAGTATGAACGGTTGTGGTACAAGCTCCCGCATCAGAGTTTGGAATCAGCAAAGCATATTGATGAACTCTCGTCTGATTTAGAGTTAATGAAGATGTGCTCTGAAGCTCTTGTAGGAGGAGAAGTAGATGTCTATCTTGAAAAAACTGTGGGTGAACCTGTAGCAGAGAATGCAGAAAGAGAGAAGGAAGGAATCGACGAGGAGGAAGGAGCCGAGAAAGAGGAAGACAACTTATTTCTCAACCAGAGTTACTTAATGTCTTTTCATCGCTAATTAAACACGTGCTGTTAAGGTTTTTAACAGGGAATTAACATCGTATTAGAGTTTCCATTTAACGGCTAAACGGAGTTAAAAATGGGGAGTCAAACTTACGGTTTTTGAATGTTCGAGTATTAAATAGGTAGCCAAAATAAAGTTAGGTGTTTTTCAGATAGCGTTAATAGTCTGGGTATTTTTTTAGCAAATGTTTATAAAATGAGGTATTTTTAAGGTTTTTTCCCTTTCGAGAATGTTAAGTTGTTTTGCTAATTTTACCTAACATTTAAGTTACGACAGCCATTCTCCATTACTTTAAAGATTTTTAACTTTGAATTTTTAGTTTCTCGTAGCTCAAATGTGTGTGCTAATTCCCTTGCAAAAATAAATGTGAGCACATAAAAGTACCTCATTTTTCCATGTAAATCAGGTTGAGCCAATAAAAGTTATCTCCCTCGGCACAATTGTTTTATCATCAAATATTTGTTTTAATCTATTTGGGGAGTAATAATAATCACTAATCTTTTTGATACTGAAAACATAACAAGCGAAAAGTTTAGTCACATGTCGTTTTCTTCGAGTATGGCAAATATACAATCTGAAGTCTGTACTGCCATAATGTCAAGTAATTTTCGATCTTAATTTGAAAAGGAGAAAGAAAACGAAAAAAAAAAAAAAAAAAAAAAAAGAAAACGAAACTGGCTCAATCAAAGAGAGAATATATGAACATGAACAGAAAATACCTCAAACTGGGGATCAAATACCCAAGCGTCTTTGTCGGAAAGCCAATAATGGGCCCAATCAGGCCCTAAAGGAATGTAGAGATTTTCATCACTTGGGACCCCAATCCCTTAGATTAAACATTAACTCTAATTAGGAAATTATTAATTTTTTGTCGGTATTTAGCAATCAATTTTAGGATACTTTTTGACGGATATAAATGACCAATATGGCATACAGTAGTCATGTAATGTCGGTCGAAGACTTAAAAGCCAGCTACAATAATAACAACCCCCACATGTTGATGCTTGTGCAGAGCATTTTTCTATTTACATATATAAGAGAAGTCTTCGCTCTTACAAAAAGTGAGTGGGAAATAACTCAATTCCACAACACAACCCAACACGCATTCTCTCTTCTTCCTTTTTTTCCTTTCTTAATTTTTTTCCTTGTCAAATCATTTTCCTGAATTTTCGGTAAATGTAACGGACTGTGTTCTTTAGAGAAACCGCGTTTACCGGCGAACCGGCTCTTCCTCTAGCCGTAACTCGACGTAGGAGAGATCTACCATTTGGCGACGCCGCCGACTCTGCCGCTTTTGGGAGCTGCGAGGAGGGATTTTTTTCTACCATTGTCGAAAAATCAGCTCTTTTTCTTCTCCAGATCCCTAATCGGTTTTTGTTTAGCTCAATCTGTCTCACCGGTTCGTTCTCTCTTTCCTTGATTCGATTCGTTTCCTTGATTTATTGGCCTGATGTTTTGAGTTTCGAAGATCTTCTTCTTGATAGATGGATGATTCAAAATTGACTGAGTTTTTATAATATCGTCTCAAAAATTGCTATAACTTCGTTGGCACAGATCAAAACACTCTTATCATGTGTAATTTTACTTTCAGGTTGGTGTTAAAAGGGTCGGTTTTTAGAAGCTATGGTTCTTGATGGGATTGTATCATCGCCGTTAAGGAGGCCACATGCCCTGAAGAAGCAATGGGAGGACTTGGGTAGCTGCTCCACTGTTGTCCAGCGGCATCGCTTCCTTTTAACCGCTATGCTTCTTTTAGCATTCCTCTGCACCATTTATATCTACTTTGCCGTCACATTAGGCGCCAGGCACTTGTCCTGTTCAGGAATGACCGGCAAAGAAAAGGCAATGTGTCAAATGGAACACGTCCAAGCCACTTTCTCCAAAGGAAAACTTAAATTCTTCTAGGCTCAAAGCTGATAAAACGCAATATTGTATAAAACATTCGTTTTCTCTTGTCCTTGTATTGCAATGTGTCTGTAACAACAGTCTTAAGAATGGCTTCTTATGTTTAATCAGAATCTACATTTTGCTTGGACCATGTCCCAAGGTTATCCCCACAATCATTGTACAAATTGATATTTCCTGTAATGCTCAAAGGTTATATTGTGGAACATTGACAGACTTAGTTTTATCATACAATTAAACAACAATCTGTTACAATTTTTGTTGTCTTATCACAACATTTCATCATCACCATGTTCGTTGAGGAACGACCAGTGGTTCAACATCTAACTTGGGCGATAAATCAAAGAGCGATGCTGGAGCAGTCATGTCGACGCTCCAAGAATCATCTATGTTGATTTCCATCGCGGTTTCTTCTTCTTCTTCTTCCTCCTCTTCGATATGTACCTCCAAATCTTCAGGTGATGAACGGATCCTCTCAAGCTCAATCGAGACCTCTCTCATGTTTGGCCGTTTCTTTCCTTTCAGGCTTAAACACCTTCTGGCAAGTTTCGCCACAGCCAACACCTGTTCCAGCTTGCAGTCTTCTTTGATCCGAGCATCAACAATATCTAGAACTCTGTTCTGTTTCATGGCCTCAATGAAATGAGATGCAAGCCCTCTGTTTTCTTCAGGCCGCATAACAGAAAACGGTTTTTCTCCGGTTATCAGCTCAACCAAGACAACCCCAAAACTATAAACATCACTCTTATCCGTAAACTGGCTAGTTTGAAAGTACTCTGGATCCAAGTATCCAAAAGTACCTGCAACTAGAGTTGTCAGGTGAGTTTGGTCTATGTTTATAGATCTTGAAGTACCAAAATCCGACACCTTGGCCCTGTACTTGTCATCCAAAAGTATGTTTGTGGTCTTGACATCTCTGTGATAGACCGGAGTAGATGCAGCCGAGTGCAAGTAAGCAAGTGCTCCTGCAATCTCTACAGCAATGCGCAACCTCACATCCAAAGTCATTGTGTAATCATCAGAATCATCGTGAAGCCGCTTGAATAGGTCTCCATTTGGAATATGCTCATAAACCAAGATAGGAACCTCTGTCTCGAGACAACACCCCATGAGTTTCACAATGTTTCTATGGTTAATCTGCGAGAGAACACCAACTTCGTTTATGAACTCTTCAACTTTGTCTTCATCCAAAACTTTAGATTTTTTCACAGCCACGATTCGTCCATCTACCAACATTCCTTTATACACCGTACCTTGACCTCCTTGCCCAAGAACCCTGCTCTTGTTGAAGTTATCCGTTGCTTTCTCCAGCTCTTTCGAGCTGAATATCCTCGATGTCTCCACACTGCCTCCTTCTTTTGTAGTCAACTGTTGTTTCAACAACAAGCCTCCATTACGTTTGAAGAACTTCCTCTTCCGGATGATCTTCCTTCTCTTCTTAATGAATTTAATCAATCCCCATATCACAAAAACCAAGAACAACAGTGCCAAAGCTAGAACAAGACCTGAACAGCGATAGAAACAAACCAAGAAACTCATTTCGATCACTTCGTTTTGCTGTGTTATACAATCTGAAAAAACAAAAATACTGTACCTTGAATCACAAGCTTGATCTTTTCTGTTTCCTTCGGCTCGCATCTAAACGATCCAGGGACGTTCACACAAGTTTGTTCTCCACAGCTGATTCGTCCTTTTCCTTCCTCACATTCGTCAATGTCTTAAGAAACAAAGAAAAAGCAAAAAAGGAGAATCAAATCAACAGATCGTACCAATGCATCCAATTAGACGAAGAAACGAACAAATCGTACCAATGCATCCACCAGGAAGATATGGATTCCCTCTGTAACCAATCTCATTGCAGTAGCAGTTACTGTAACCAAACCCAGAGAAGTAACCATACTCGCAAACGCAGCTCGGTGCGCTAGTGTAAATCCCAGTTTCCGTCAAATTCACACATCCCACTGGATTCGCTAACCGAGAATCCGATGTATCAAAGAACCATCCAAGCTCAATCGCAGTATACCCTTTGGTATAAAACTGCTCCGGCTCCGTAACATTCGCCGGAGAGTAAGTCTCGTTCGTAAAGAAAGCGACTTTACAGTTTCCTCCTAGAGTTGAGTTACCACCGGAGCTTTCTAGGCTAACGCCGATTACTTGAGGCCTCTCTGCCGGAATCTTCGCCTGACAACATCTGTAACCACCGCAGATCTTGTCTAGACGAGTCTTACTTCCGTCGCAGCTCGATTCGCATCCCGTGATCTGAGATTCGATGTCGGTAATCAATGCTCTGGTGTCGCAACCTACTGAGACGAGTCGATTCGATTCGGTGATGAAAAAGGGGCTTCCTTTACCGGTGAGGTTTAAAGGAAGAGGCTTTTGGGCTCGTTGAGAGCAGCCTGAGGAAGTCACTGGAGATTTGATGTGAACGACTCCGTAGGAACTATCGATGCTGTTTCGAAGAGTGATGCTCACTAATTCTCTGTTGATCTTAGAGAGGAATGGAGCATGGGTCTGGCCGGAGCCGGAGGTGGTGGTGTCACATACAACCTCGTACCAGTTGTTGAGATAACAGTCTTTACGTCCGATTCCGAATGGGAAAGGAATTGAGACTCCTCCGCAGATTCGACTACAGGAACTTGAAGAAGAAGAAGAGTTGACATTTTGAGCTGTCGTTATCAAAGGGCCATCGATGAACAGAGTTAGGAGAGAGGGTAGAATACAAAAGAGAAGTCTCTTTAACTTCATTGTTTTCTTCGACGTTTTTGGTTTTCTGTACTCTTTTTCTTTTTATCGTAATGATTTTTGTATGCAATCGCAGCAATTATTGAGCCGCCTCGTTAGATGATGAACGTTAGTATGGAAGCAAGCAAAGCTTGACAAGTTGACAGTAGGATCACAACACAACGAACAAACAAAATTGTCAACGGTCAAAGGGATTCATCTTTTAGTTCGACTGAATCAATGAACCAAACGCAGATAATGTGCATACCTTCTGAAAGTTGACTATCATCAATAGAATTTCTTTTTATAAATTAGATTATCAGTTCCCATCACATTATCAGTTTACATGAATTAATTTATTTCAACTGGTTTTACCAAAATTGAGTCCAATAGTTATGCATGTTAAAGTCCAAGAATGATCCATTTTGGTCCGGGCCGATTAATAATCTCCATGGCCTATGGTTACACGCATCAGCACTAGTAAACATATAACAAGTGAATCTACGTCTTTTCTTTTCTTTTTTTACTTTTCTGCTAAAATATTTTAATTTCATCGTAATTTTTCCCTTATCTAAATCAAAAACGCAGCCTAAGTTATGGTAGGAAAGCATGTCACATGAGTATCTTTGAATTTTACAAGTATACAAGACTCTAGACCAGTTCTGCATTCAATCCCGTACCCTTTGTTGATATAAACCGAGCTGCTGACTGAATTGTCTCTTTCTACCATCTACACTAACTAAAAAAAATCTCTTTCTACAATCTACACTAACAAAAAAAATGAAAATTTTGAGTGACTGAATAATATGTACAAATGTTGGCTTTAACCCTTCAATGTGTCATTTTGCAATGCGGAGGTGTCAAGTTAAAAAGGTCCGGTTTAGTGAAGCCAAGTAAGCCCGACGGAGATTTTCTCTTGTATAAATTGGCTACCTTTACCACGGATAGAGAGAGAGCTATGGCGGAGGAGCACTTCGACGTTCTGACCAAATCCGGCGAGAAGACCGGCGTATCCAAACCCAGGCATGTGTGCTTTTCGCTTTCTTATTGAGATGTGATTTTAGCTGAATCAAACCCTTGTTTATACATTGAAAAGCGCCTTTTTTTTGTTGATGCTTCGTTGACCCGTTAACTAAACAAATCCGACGAAAAGGGTTTAAGAATCCGATTCTGGATGAAAACTCTTAAGGAATGTTGGAAGCCCTGAAAATACTTTCGCTCATAATTCCGAGTTGTTGCTTATTACAATGAATAGATATTATCAGTGCCATTCAATTTTTAACCTCAATTCGTCTCTTGGTGTCCTTTGTAGAAGTGAGATTCACAGAGATGGAGATTACCATCGTGCAGTTCATGTCTGGATCTTTGTGGAGAGTACTCAAGAACTACTTCTCCAACTCCGGTCTGATGATAAAGATTCATGGCCTGGACAATGGGACATCTCAAGTGCTGGTCATATATCTGCCGGTGATCCATCGCTTATATCGGCCCAGTAAGTAAAGTCTGATTCTGCACTCGCTTGCTTCTTCTTCTTCTATTCTTTTATCAAAGCTGTTGTCCAATTTTCTCTAGGCGAGAGCTCGAGGAAGAGCTAGGCGTCAAACTCCCAAAGGATGCCTTTGAAAAGATATTCGTCTTTCTGCAAGAGTGGTTTGTTTCTACTTTCGATTTCCTGGCTTATGTCTTTTTAAATCTTTTGTCTGTTGCTGAAAGTGTTTATCTTGATTACTATGGTCATTGCATCTTGAAGCTAGCTTGGTTTCTCTAATCTAAATTTCCACACTGACTTATTACTCTTGTCTCACGGAGATATTCTTATCCGACAGTGTGTTTCTTTTCTTTTGTGTGCTCTTACAGTGTCATAAACGATGGAAAATTCATAAATAATGAGTTCAACGATGTATATCTTGTTACAATTCTGGAACCAATCCCATTACAAGCCTTTACTCTTCAAGTGAGAATTTTTCTGTTACGACGCTTTAACTTAAAAAAAAAACACACGGATTCTTAAGTTACCTCACCATTTTTATTTTCTTATTTATATTAGAAAGAGGAAGTCTCTGCTGTAAAATACATACCTTACAAAGATTACAGAAACCTTCTAGCTAAGGAAGATCCTGCTTATGTGCCATATGATGTAAATGGAGAGTATGGGAAACTATTTGACATAATCAGACAGAGGTAAATTATCTCTTATTGGTCTTTTCTGAGTTTTTTTTCTTTTTCGTTTCTATTCATCTCTGATATACTCCACGATATAGATTAATACCAAATGAGAATTTTGTGTAACATATCCATAGCTAAGCTACAGGTTTTAGATGGAAAGTTCTTATCTTACAAAAGTGTGTTTCTTCTGATTTTGTTGAAGGTGCCAAGTGAACACTGAGGCTCGTAGTTTATTTCTGCAGAAGCAACTCCAGAGATATTCTCCTGTCACCCTCGAAGCCAAGGTATTACTTTGTCACGTACATGACTGAGATTTCTTTGTTTCAAATGTACCAAAAAACTCAGTATTCCGTTTCATATATGCATTTTGAGGTACCTTTCTTGACTATGCAGTTGACAGAACTTTCTGAGGCAGATCAGAAAGCGTTGGGTTTGATCGTGAAGGCTGCAAAAACTATTGACGATATTTTCTATGAGCAGGTTCTGTAGATCTGTAGTCTGAATTTTCTGTTCTGGTCGGGAAAATGAGATCTCATGGCTGAATTTAAACTAAATTAGATAAGTTATCTGTTATCCTAATCAGGTTTGGCACAGCAATCCAGCTTTAAGAGATTGGCTGAAGGAGCATGCCAGTGCATCAGAACTAGACAAATTAAAATGGGAGTACTTCCTGATCAACAAAAGTCCGTGGTAATTATCATTGAACTGGCTTTGTTCTAACAGCTAAGTTTTGGGATCTGTCAACGAAACTGGTGCAGAACTTAATAATGTGTTTGGTAATAAAAGTTGCAAAAGATGTTGAATATATTTCGTTAATGTAAATCGTATCTGGTGTGTAAACCTCATAACAATTAAGAGAGAGCACTACACGAGATTGATGTTTCGTTTTACCTTCATAGGTCGTCTCTGGATGAAAATGAACCATTCTTGACTACGGCGGATTCAGCTGTAAAGTTGGTTCCGGAAGCAACCAAATCTATTGCTGGCTGGAAGGGTCTTGAATATAGATCAGCCTTTCCTTTGACTAAACCACCTGGTGCCAATTTCTATCCTCCAGATATGGATAAGACGGTACCCACTACACATGTTTGCTGTTTGTTTTCCATTTTTTCGTCTGTTCCCATGACCCGTGGTAAGAAATGTGTTTCTAAAATCTTGTAGGAGTTCACCTTATGGCTCAGTAGTCTTACGGAAGAGCAAAAACATGCTGCGACAGGATTTTTCAGTATTATAAAAAGGCGAAGTGAAGCTAATCTTGATGCTTCTCTATCTGACAAGATACCAGATTCTGATTCCGATCTATATAGTATTCCATATTCAGAGATATATCGACCTTTCCTCACAAAAGCTTCTGAACTTTTGCACAAAGCTGGAGACTTGGTCACTTCACAGAGGTTATATTTATCATACATTCTTATCTTTACTATATAAAAGATATTTCCCCATTCGAGTGGCTTCTCGTATTGAAGCACTTCATAATGCTTTCTCATAGTTTGAAGAAGCTGCTGCACAGCAAAGCCGAAGCCTTCCTTTCAAATGACTACTATGAGTCAGACATTGCATGGATGGACTTGGTACCTTTTCTCTCCCCATTCATGTTCATAGATAAGTAGTGTTTCATAAGACGAAAGAGGATAGTTTTTGTAAGACGAGCTCTGGCTGTTTTATTAAATATACGAAGTCTCCAGTTACGTGTTTCATTTCTCGCACCAAAATCTTGAGTTTTTTATATTTTTTTGAATATCAAAATCTTGAGATTTTTTCTCATCCACTATCATCTTCTGTAGGATTCAAAGTTGGATATTACCATTGGTCCATATGAGACATACGAAGATGAAATTTTTGGTTACAAGGTAAGAATTTCCCTTTTGCAGTGATCTACTTAGGCTTATACTCCCAAGCCATCCTTGCCTTTAGCTTTGCATTTGTACATTTAACGGTCTCGACATGACCATTTGGAATTAAATCTACAATCTACTTTAGATTCTTTGTATGATATGTCTCTCTAATCCGTATTTATTTTTCATCAAAGGCTTCATTTGAAGCCTTCATCGGCATTCGAGATGATAAAGCCACAGCCGATCTGAAACTCTTTGGTGACAATCTAAAGGTACACTCCTCTTTTGCAGCTCCGAGCAATCAATATTGCAATTGCTTACGTTTCTCTAAGATTATTCTTCATTTTACACTTTCCGGTAGCTATTGGAAGATAATCTCCCGCTTGACAGTATATACAAATCAAAAGATGTATCTGCTGCTCCTATTCGGGTCATCCAGTTAATTTACAATTCCGGAGTAAGTTCTTCTGAGTATCCAAAAAAATTTCGAGAGATGAGAGGGAAAGAGAGGAAAAGTAACCTTGTCCTTATCCGCTGTTCACTTGTTTCTTGACTGTGACAGGATGTGAAAGGTCCTCAGACTGTTGCTTACAATTTGCCCAACGATGAGAAAATCGTCAAAGAGAGAGGAACATCAATGGTTATGCTCAAAAACGTTCAAGAAGCAAAGTAATGTTCCTTCTTCCTCCATGTTTTATCTATTAAAGGTGTCGCACATTACTTCTTACTAAGCCTTCTCTTATGATTCCAGGTTTGAACATATCCTGAAGCCTATAGCTGAAATCATCATCAGCAAGGAACAGAGAGGATTTGTTGATTTTGATTCTTTCTTTACTCACACCATTTGCCATGAGTGTTGCCATGGCATTGGTCCCCATACCATAACACTTCCTGATGGTCAAACCTCTACAGTGAGAAAGGTTTTACTTCCTTCTGCAAGAATGAATACATCTAATAAGAATCTTTCGTCCTGCGACCACATACTAACCACCAAACAACTTGTTGTTTAATATATTCATTTCCCTTGTCTTTTCATTTGATCTAGGAACTGCAAGAAGTCCATTCTGCAATGGAAGAAGCAAAGGCAGATATAGTTGGCCTTTGGGCATTAAAGTTTCTCATCACCAAGGTCAATGATCAAACTTTGCCAGTTAACTAACTGCACTTTGTTAATCTAAATCCAATTTGCAAAACTCGATTCATCATAGAGTCCACATCTCTGGATTCCACTGTCAACTCCATTGAACTAAAGTTACCGGTTCTGTTTCTGTATGTGAATCAACAGGGTTTGCTTTCCAAGAGTATGGTGGAGAGTATGTATGTTTCTTTCCTAGCTGGATGCTTTCGATCCATCCGGTTTGGTCTTACTGAAGCTCATGGGTAATGATGATGATACAGATAGTCTCTGCCTTATATAATCCAACCTCCAGAAATAATTTATCTCTTTCTGCCTCAGGAAAGGGCAAGCGTTGCAATTCAACTGGTTGTATGAGAAAGGAGCCTTTGTTTTTCACAAGGACTCTACATTCTCGGTTGATTTTACTAAGGTATCGATCCAAGTTCTTGTTTTCCAATTTCTGATTCTTCATATCGAAACTCTAAAAAGTTGCTGAATCTTGTTTTTTCCGCATTTAAAGGTAGAAGGTGCAGTTGAGAGTTTGAGCCATGAGATACTAACCATCCAAGGAAGAGGTGACAAAAACGCAGCAACATTGCTTTTGAATAAGTACTGCACTATCACAGGGCCATTGAAGACTGCTTTGGAGAAGCTCGAGAGCGTTAAGGTACAGACTCACAACAGGATAATAAAAACCTTAATTGAGATTTGCGATTTCCACATGATGATGATTCACATAGAAATGATTTGCGTTCATGGTTTGTTTTTTGTGTTTTAGGTACCGGTGGATATATCTCCGACATTTCCATTAGCAGATGCATTGATGAACTGAGATCTATTCGCAGGCATTGTTTCAGCTTCAGCGAGACCCTATGGTTTTATAATAAGTAAAAAAATAAAAACTCAGATAGATAATTAACCGTTGAATGGGTGTTATGTTTCGACAATAAAAGTTGCAACTTTTTAGTTCTTGGTTGATCAGTAGTCTCAAGAACAATAGCTTCCTCTGAATGTGATAGTCCCAGCGAAGAAATTTGACAACTTTATGATAAAATGAATTGCCACCAATAAAGAAAATTAGATACGAGATTCGGGACAAAAAAAACTTTTCAACAAAACACTATCAAGGCGCATAATCAAAGTCGTTATAGAAACCAGGATTTATGAAAGAATTAAAACCACCGAAAATAACGTCTTCCTCCGTCGCTAACTTGCCGGAATCCTGACACCCAAAATACGTCTGGATATCGTCGGGAAAGCTCCGGCGAGATGGAATAGCTTCCGGGTCGAGTGTCTCCTCTGTTTTCGTATAGTCGTTATCCTCTGACGAAGTTTGACCGTCTGGTGATCTTGGCTCGTGGTTTGGGTTTCGAACGGGCATAGAATCGTAATAATCGGATTCATCCGGGAGATGATTTGCGGCGGCGCTAGGGTTTTTCGATTCCGGTAGATTTAGATAACGGCTGACGTCGAAGTTGGTAACGGCGTTAAGTCCACGGTACTCTATTGCCGCGATGTCATATGCTCTGGCTGCTTCCTCTTGCGTTGCTGCACGTCAGCAGGGTTAAATATCACAAATCAAAACATTGAGCATAGTGCGTAATTTCTTAAAACATTTATCCCACTAGTATAAATATGTTTGTTTGTTATTCCCTCTGGTTCATTATAGTTGATTTTCTATGCTTTTTTTCTTGTTTCATAATATTTGATTTCCTACATCTAATTAATCTAATTAATGCATATCTATTCTTTAAATTGAATGAATAATATTAATGCATGTTGCTTTACTCTATTAATACACAATTAAAAAAGAAAAAGTAATAATAAAATAATGAAATCAGTTGTAAAAGTAACTTAATTAACAAAAATAAACAGTAAATATTCAGAAAATCAACTATAATGAAACAGAGAGAGTATTATTAAACTTTCCCATTGTGTCACTTGGATATGGATATATCTATCACGCATTTGCCTAATATATAGTCGTAACTCGTATGCATGTTCTGTGATCTATATAGAAATAAACATTATCTTCTCATCATGTAAAAAAACGAATAAAAGTAACTGGGAGGAAAACGATCGAGATATAGCAGCATCGTTGCGTTGCAACATTTGGGGTTTAAAATTCTGCAGTGTGCGTGAGTTACACACCACGATAACAAAAATAAAGGAACTGGGCCATCTTTGAGTAAGGGAATGAATTTGCCAATAAAATTGGATGAGCTACTTGTAAAGTTAAAACAATATAATAAATAGGTTGAGTAAGTAGATGGGGTTTGGTGATCTAGTTTCCAACCAACAAGATTTTATCACCCTCTTAAAAGTACATAAACAGTGTGTCCATAATTACAAACAGTGAGTCCATATATTAAGCTCTCCAAAACACCTATTGATACCTTTGATTTATATATTATTATATTCTATGGAATTCTTTATATTCTATGAGATCTATCATGTGCGTGACTTAAATTTTCTTGGAGCTGTTGACAAGAAAAAATGTTGGAGTTGTTTGTTTGACCACATTCGTATGCATATCGTGACCTTTGTTCTTTTCTACCATTTTTTTACTCTATCATTTCTATTTGTATTTTGTAGTATAGGTTTATAGATAGTAAATACATATGAGAAATCATGCCATGGTCTAATAATAACCACTTTTAATACTAAATCCTAAAATTCAAGATTATAATTTGCAAAGATTGGGTTTTAGTAAGCTAGGAATTTGCAATTTTCATAAAATATATTACTATAAAAAGGAACACATAAAGTAAGGATAAATGGGACTAAATACCGTATGTTCCAAGGTATAGATATTTATTACCAAACACCCTTCCAATTCGAGCTTCCCATCTCCCATTATGGTGATGCCTGCAAATTAATTGCTCATGCTTCAACAACTCTTGTTGTGTACGTATGTAATAAACCCGTAAATTTCAATAAATGGTTCTTATTATTTTTCTTCTTCTTCGAATTATTATTATTCATTGGCAACTTATAATTTAGAGGAGTTGGTCTAATATGACTATTTAGCTATCTATATCGAGGTTATATTTACCTTGCAACGCCTCTGTATTTTGATACACCACGAGAAAACCCACTACTTTTCCTACACCAAAACGATGTAATTTAATTACAAATTGATAGATCAATTTGACACATTCGATTTTAAATTAGTTAGTTAAAATTTACCTTCTCAAAGATCCAATGTACTCTTCCCTGGAATGGCCTTCCATTTCTTTGACGTCTTCTTCATAAGTAGGTAGCTTAAAAAAATTCACCAAAGAAACACGAAATTTCACAGTCCAGTTAATTAGAAAAGAAAAAGAAAACATATTTGATCAAGAAATTAAATCGGCATTGCATTACAAGTAAACGCATGCTTTTTTTCTTGTTTATTGTGTTCTAAAAATTAGCAGGCGATAAGTAAGTAATTTTAAAGATTAACTAAACTTTGATTTAAAGAAAGGTAATATGGATTTGGAGAAAAATTACAGGGAAGTTCAAGAGTGTGTCTCGTCCCCAGTACTTCAATGCCGCTAAGTCGTAGGCACGTGCTGCTGCTTCTTCCTCGTCATATGCCCCTATCCAAAAACCATATATTATTTTTTGATTTTTTTTTTTTTTGTCAAAAAGGTTTTCAATATTTTATAGACTAGAAAAAAAGGGAAAATACGAATTGCGTTGGACCCATAAAGAACAGCTAATAATAAACCGGCTTTACCAATTTCGGTGGAATTCTTTCTTCTAATTGATAACCACATCACACATGTATATGTGGACTTTTTTCATCACTTTGTCGAGGAGTATTTAAAAGAATAAAAAGCGATAGAAAAATATAAAAAGAAATAGTACAATACTTTATCAGATTATGTATCTTCTAACTTGTATAGAAATGATACGGATATTAGCTAAGAAAAAAAAAAACTCACCAAGATAAACTGCACTTGATGAGTCAGCAGTCATCATCCATTGCACATCACCATCATAAAAAAAAATACCCCAAATTAAAAAAAAAAAAAATCAAATCAAGATTCAAGAAACAGTGAAGAGGACGAAATCTGTCCGGAGAAAAAGGAGTTTCCGACATCATCGGAATCCAATCTAAGACCATAAACAAACTAAACAAACTTTCTGTTACGGCAAATATATACATATGTGTGTGTAAGTATAGACACAAATTAACCTTGACGTCCTTTCTTGGTCTGCGTCTCGTTCCAGCAGTTCTTATCCCACAAATGCGCTTCGTATCTCCCCGTCCATCTATGCCTATTCAGTCGGGAAATTATATGAATATAGTTAAGTAAAGAAATTACCACCAAAAAAAAAGGAATATGTAGTCTTATAGAACGATGTCGTTTGGTGTATGTTGGTTTTTTTCACAGAGAACCTTGTCACGCCTCTGTAGGAGGAGCTGCGTTGAGGTGGAGCGTTTTGGGGCGGCAGCTTCCGTTTGCGTTTTGATTTAAGGAAAGCGGACGAAGACACAGACGCAACCGCAACCGCTTTTTTATCGCTGATTTCGTCGTTGACGATTGTCTTCTTGCTCCGCTGAGAGACTTTTGCCATTCCCGGTAAGAGAGAAGAATGAATGAGGAGCGACAATGGTGAAAAGAGGGTTTCAAACTTTTAATGAGCATATACGATATATAGCTGGTGAAGGGAGTATTTATTTATACTAAATCCATCTCAGTTTCTTTCGTTTCTTTTATTTGTTTGTGTTTAATTTAATTTGACATAAATATATATATATATATCTATTCTTATTGGCTCAAAGTTTGATTGTGTAATAATTACTTTTGATCATATTATACAATCATTCTCTTTGTTTTTCATGGCGCTAATTATATCTTATGTTTTTTAATTTCTATATCTACCGTTCTAGGCTCTAGCCATTTAGTCGTCTATATTCTTAATTGATATGTGCTACCGCTTTTCTTGATTAAATTGAGTATAAACACCCAATTAAGAAATTCTCTAATTAGAATGAGCCATTTTTGAGTTGTTTATGAGTTTATCTACTTTTGGATTAACGCTTTGTCTTCTCATTTAGTTAAGCTTGGACACTTGGAACTTGGAAGGATCTACTTAAGCTTAAGTAAAATTTGGAGATAGTAGGCAAGCAAAATTTGGTTGTCTCAAGATCTATATCTGCTTGGTTGATATACTTATTGGTCGGCCCATGAGAGATGTGATGCCAAAAGAGCAAGAAAATTTGATATATAAATGTCCTTTTTAGGATATTGAATTATTTAAAGATTTGGTTTATATTTTATTTTCCTCTCTATAATTTAAAATATTTGTAAAATTTGTATTATAAGAATTAGAAAGATTTTTAAATGACCTACCTATAAGTCATTTGAAAGGGCCCTATAACACCGTTTTGATTATAACATTACACAAGCTTAATAAGATAATTTCAGTATGGGACCAAATGTTTATATGATATGAACCATCTTATATAATAAATTTCACAACTTCCAAACCATCATCTGTTTTTTTTTTTTTCTTCAAATAATGTTGTTTGCATAAAAGTCATAATTTATTAAATTAAACGTGACTACTACCTGCCCCCAAATTTGTTTGTAGGTGGAAGGATTGTCAACAGTTATGGTAAAATTTCTGAAATTAGAGTGACAAATGTAAAATCTTCTTTTGTTTTTTGCAACAAGGTGAAAAGCGATGTTGTTGATTGTAAAGCTTTTCAATAATAAATGAAACTATGAATAAGCATTTATATAATAATATTTTATATTCAATGCATAACGAGTAATAAAAAAAGTCAACGATACAAATGAGATCCATTCTCTTGCTTAGGTCTGTATCAGATGTGCCACGTCAACTAACAAAAGAACCGTAAATGGAAAAACGTTGCCTAAATTGGATTTCTCATTAACACCCAATTAAGAAATTCTCTAATTACAATGCACCATTTTTGAGTTGATTAGGAGTTAGTCTACTTCTGGATGAACGCTTATCATTTAAATATATTTTTTTAATAGAAAGCCAACTAACTTATTTGTATATAATTTTACATTCCAGTTCTAACAATTTAGTCAAGTGAAGGGGAACAACTGTGAAAAGGAAAAACGAGAAGAGAACTTTTTCTCTGCTTTTCCCAAATTAAAACTCCAAGCGACACAAATCTATATATTATTAAACCTGAAGGTCGATTTTTATGCGGATAAAGAAAGTAAAAATAATGTTGAATAACTCTCCAAGTCAATCTCGACAAGAAACACAGAATTGAAAGAAAAGACATGTGTGAGTATGTAAAAAATGAAACAACAACTCGTTAGCGAACCCCATTGCTGCCAAAAAAAAAAAAAAATGCTAATTACGATTCACGGCGTTTCTGTAAAATTGGGGCTATATCTGGAATCCGAAGCAACAATTCCCATATGGTAGCCTCTCTCCTCTCGGAGAAGTTCCACGGCTTCAACGAAACTTTGTGTCTTAACCCCACTTTGATCTCGAGCAAAACTTTTCGAAACCTATGATAAAAATTTTCCCCGTAGTCTGTTCTGAGCTGCGCTAGCTGCTCATCATCCACTGACATCGCCCATTGCATGTAATGCATCTGAGCTTCTTCATCATCATAACTGAAACTGGGGAAAAGAACACTAAAGTCCTCAAGATTTAGAAGTCCCATCTCTCTTCGGTCAATGTCAGATTCGTCATCCAAATTGTCATCCAAATTCAGCTGGGGATAAATCTAAGGACAAATTAAAGAAAGACACAAAGAACAAGACGAGTCAAACTCTATCGCTCGCGCTAGTCAACCCTGACATTCACGAACTTGACTGGAATTCATAATTTACCTTGAGTAACACGACTTTTGCATTCAAGATTTCTTCGTCCCTCATGTACAATTCCTCTTCGAGAACCGTGATCTACCATAGACAAGAACAAGACCCAAGATTACGTATTTTACCTTAACGAAATCACCGAATCTAGCTAGACCGAGTCACGCACAGACCTTTTCATCCCTTTGCTTCACCTCTGCTTCGAGACTCTTCAACTTTTCCGTCATCTTCTCCATTTCGTCATCGAGTATCGTGCCCCTGACGTCAGTCTGCAGTTTATGCGGTTCTCGATCAAGAAAAGATATACTAGAGGATTGTTTCTTGAGAGAGACGTCGGAAATCAAGAAATTACCCTCGTCTTTTCCCAAATCGCACGAAGATGGTGAGTTTCTTCATCTTTCCTCTTCAAATTTTCTTGGAGGCTGTTTAATTTTTCATTCATGAATTCGAATTCATGTTCGTGATCGTTGAGTATCCATCGCCAATCATCCGTCTGTAAAATCGAAAGAGTATCGTCAGCGACGATTTTTGTTTAATATAACAACACGCGATACTCCACATCGAAAAATCTAATAACAACTTACATCGATCTTCACTTCTTCTGCCAGCTCTTTCAATTTTGTGTTCACCCTCACGAGTTCTTCATTGAGGATACTCGGCATATCTTCACGCTCCATTGTTGCTGTTTTTGATCAAGAACCAAGAGATTACTTGGGAGAGACGGTAAAAAGAAAGAACCAGTACGAGTTCTTATATATAACCTTTTTTTTCCTCTCTCTTTCAAAGGTGAGCGTTAATTAATTAGTGAGTTTAAATTAAATTTTATATTTTTATAATTATAAAAATACCTGATGTTAATAACATTTGCTTAAATAATACCCAAAACTATTTATGCTCCTTAAAAAATACTTAAAATTTTTATGAATTAATACACAGACATTTAAAAAGTGAAAGTTTGACACCTTAAATTTCATAGAGGTTAAATCGGGTAACTGTGTTAATTTTTCATAAAATGTAAAAATTAATCCTTACAAATTTACGTTTTTATCCTAAAAAATCTTCAAGATCAGTTTGGGGAAGAACAAACCCTAATTTTCCCCTTTACATCGACATTCATCTTCTCTTATTGATTTTAGGGAAATCTCAAAGCTCTAGTGCTGAATCTTCTTCTGCGAAACACATATGCTTTTGTGTATTCCTTCTCTTTTGTTACTGTTGCGAGTTTTAAGATGAACGAAAAGGAAGAGTTTTATAACTCGCAAGAATCGATCTCAATGAAAGGTAGCTTCAAGGAGAAAGGAAACCCAGATTCGGGGGCGTCAATGTCTATGACTTTCATTTCAGGGTACCGAAAATCAAAAAGAGGATATGAATGTCGGAAAGAGAATGGGAAATTAGGGTTTTTTTCTCCTTTGAAAATTTTAAGAGTAAAAATGTAATTTTAAAATGATTAATTAGCACATGTTAATAAAAATTAATGCAGTAGATCGATTCCGTTTACTCTGTTAACGTCTGTGAAATTGAGGGTGTCAAATTTTTACTTTTTGAATGTTTGGATATTAAATCGAAACTTATAAATAGTCTAGATATTTTTTTGGGAGCATAAATAGTTTGGGTTTTTTATAGCAAATGTTGTTGACATTAGGTATTTTAAAGATTTTTTCTCATAATTAAATTAGTGAGTTTAAATTAAATTTTATACTTTTATAATTACTGAACTGTGTAAAGAAATATCTGGCCCAAACCCAATGTTATTCATCAAGAAGACATGTCAAAGAAAAGCCCATGCGTATAGGGTTTCAATCCAAGTTTAGATTCCCCTTTATATGAATAAACAATACTCATAGAAAAGCCCATGCGTGAGCAACATCCCTTTATCATTTTTCAGATTAATCTAAGAAACATTGTGATCTTGGTGTTCATTTAAAGCTTTTTCCTTTTTTACTTTCTTGCACAATAAAGTTCTATGAGCTATTTCATTTTCTATGTTTGATTTTCTATGAATCTATTCTTGGTTTGAAATTGTCTTCAGACTGCACTAGTCTTTTTTTTAATATAATTTGATTTGGTATTTAGTTTTGAAATTTGTAATTATTATTATGGCAAGGTCATGTAAAATCGTGATTAGAAAAATAAAATTGTTGTATCTTGTGTAATAGATGTGTATTTTTTAAAAAACTCATGTAAAAAGACAGAATTTTACTATCTTAGTACTGATGCACAGGAAGTGAAACTTGTATTTGGTCGATTTAAGTGTTTTCTAATCAAGTTTCATTTTGTAAGAAGTATTAAAAAATTTTGCTGTGACATGTTCTTTGATTTTTTTTTTTTTGTTCTCTCCAAGTTTAATGTAATATCGTGTCCATATTTATCCATTTAAAAAGTGAAAGTTTGACACCCTCAATTTCATAGAGGTTAAATCGGATAACTGTGTTAATTTTTCATAAAATGTAAAAATTAATCCTTACAAATTTACGTTTTTATCCTCAAAAATCTTCAAGATCAGTTTGGGGAAGAACAAACCCTAATTTTCCCCTTACATCGACATTCATCTTCTCTTACTGATTTTAGGGAAATCTCAAAGCTCTAGTGCTGAATCTTCTTCTGCGAAACACATATGCTTTTGTGTATTCCTTCTCTTTTGTTACTGTTGCGAGTTCTAAGATGAACGAAAAGGAAGAGTTTTATAACTCGCAAGAATCGATCTCAATGAAAGCTAGCTTCAAGGAGAAAGGAAATCCAGATTCGGGGCCGTCAATGTCTATGACTTTCATTTCAGGGTACCAAAAATCAAAAAGAGGATATGAATGTCGGAAAGAGAATAGGAAATTAGAGTTTTTTTTCTCCTTTGAAAATTTTAAGGGTAAAAATGTAATTTTAAAATGATTAATTAGCACATGTTAATAAAAATTAATGCAGTGGATCTATTCGGTTTACTCTGTTAACGTCTGTGAAATTGAGGGTGTCAAATTTTTACTTTTTGAATGTTTGGATATTAAATCAAAACTTATAAATAGTCTGGATATTTTTTTGGGAGCATAAATAGTTTGGGTTTTTTTTGTAGCAAATGTTGTTAACATTAGGTATTTTAAAGATTTTTTCCCATAATTAAATTAGTGAGTTTAATTAAAATTTTATACTTTTATAATTAGTGAACTGTATAATATGTATTAAAAATAATTCTATATAGGATTAATAAATTATCATTTTTTAGTTAATATCTATAATATGTATTAAAAATAATTATATATAGGATTATCAAAATGAACAAAACTATCTACTTAATCTATTTTGGAATTAACTAAAATATTTTTTCGACCAACCGTAAAAAATACAATTTAAAATTTGAAAAAAAAAAATATATATATATATATTTACAAAAATAATTGAATTGATTTTTGAAAATAATACTAATTAATTACGGAAATACAAATAAAAAATATTGCAAATATTTAAATAGATTTTTTCATATAAATAGATTGATTATTATTTAAAATAATAAAATATAATTTAATATTTTAATAAATAAAAAACTAAATAGATTTTTGATTTATATCTATATATTCAAAACAAATCTGTGAGCTCTATATTTTACTCTCTTATGGAAAATAATATTTAATTAAGCTTTCTATATTTGTAAAGTTTATTTATATAATATTTTATAAGTAAAATTTTATTTATAGAATATCTTATAATTAAATATTATTTTATGTAAAATATTTTATAATATCTTATAAACAAAAGTTTATTTATGTAAATATCTACCTAAATAATAATATAAAGATATAAAACGCACATTAAAACTAATAATCTTCAAATTAGACTTGAACCTAAGCTAGAAACATGTGATGACAAGGTCCCATTGATCTTCTGTTGTTTGAAGTGCCTGTAGCTTGGCCACTGCCGCTTCTATCTTTAACTTCTTCGTGGCGGGAAATGAGGTTGACTTGATCATCATATTGTTTAGCACAGTACCTTGCCTAATCAAACATGACGCAAAGGCAAACTCCTCTTCTGAGCCGCTGAAGTTATGCATCCACACAGTGCTCACGCGGAATTCAGCATTGGGGAACGGATCGTTGTTATTATTCTCCTCCCACAACTTCTTCTGCGAACAAGACTCACCTTCTTTCCTAGGAGCATCGTTATTCTGCACATGACCAGTACAACAATGTTTTAGGTCATGATCAGTCTTCAACTTTTTAATTAATTAATTAAACGTGAATGAATGTACATACCTTAAATAAGATCTCGAGCTCTAACATTTGATGAGTATTCCATAAACGCAAGACTTGTCGTAACCTCTCAACTTGTGTCAGATTCATTAAATCAACACTCACCGACAAGGATGCAGTCCATGCCAACTCTCCAAACAAGTTGACAAATTCTTCATGCACAATTTTCTCCTAAAATGCATGATTCATGGAGACAATGTCAAAACCTCAACATATCAAATACCATAATTTATATATATAGTTCCTTTGTCTAGTATGTACCTCTGATATGTTGTAGCTGATGTGACGGAAGAATCTCCCTGCAACCCAAAAGTTTCTGTTAAACTGGAGTTTGGGGGCCGTGAGGGAAAATTCATCTCTCCTGAGAGAGTTCCTATAGATGGCGAGGATATCTAGACTAGCTACTGACACTCTAATGCCATCAATTTTTATGGAACACATCACTTCCAGGAGCTTTAATTTGCTGTTCTCAATCTTTAAAGGACCCCCAATTTTCTTTGAGCAACTAATATTTAATACGAGCACCTCGAGAGAAGGGCAAGATGCGAGTACTCTGTTAAAGACTCCAACATCGGAGGCCACAATACATAAGAGTTTGAGGGTTTTGAGATTCGGGCAGTAGCTCAAGGGATATGAGCTTTTGAGAATGTATGAATGTAGTGAGAGTGACTTAAGGCTTGGATGGGAGAAGACGTTTGGGGAAATGTCGTCAAGATATCCGCTGACTTTCCTTCCATCCATATCCAATCGACAAGAAGGGTGTGTAAAGTGGTGTTCAAGTGTGAGAACTTTGGTGTGTTTCACGCTGGTCAGTGCTTGAATCCAAGTATTGAGCATTCCATTTACACTTTGGTATGAGTAATGGTGGATTTCGCAGCTCTCTAGATGTCCACGGTGATTGTTTATAACCTTTTTGAGACACGTCCAACAAAGAATTTGATGACCCATTTTTTATAATATTAAGATCGATGTGGATAATTAGAACAGAAAAAAAAAAACACCAACCTTAGTCATCAATGTAGCAACTCGATTGGAACCATCAAGCGGCTCTTTGCAATTGATAATCCTTGACATGTCCAAGACTAGATGAGATATGTGCTTCCACACGTCTTCCCATCTTTTGGACACAAGACTCGTCCTTATCGCTTCTTGTGTGGAAAGTCTCGACAATATCATGAGCAATACATCGTCAGGGAGTTTGCTGATCCAATCAACCTCTTTAACCTAATCAGAAGATGTACCATTAATATATACGCAAACAAATAAACAAATAGGTTCTGTATCATGCAGATTTAATTAATTTACACTCTTTAAAAAAAAATAAAATAAGGACAAATAATATCAAAAAGAGAATATATAAGTTTATTAAAAAGAGGCTCTTTCAGCCAAAAAAAAAAACACAGAGTTTTACCAAAAATTCGATGAACATGTAACTTGAAGTCTTGAACCAAACAAATACATATACAAAATAGGCATAGCTCCAAAAGAGTTTAAATGTTGGATATATTTCATGCCATCGGCATTGACACAAGTCAAAATTTCGAATCAGAGATCAGACAAATCCAAAAGAAACATTCCATCTAAGACTCCACAATTTCACTCAAACTCGTTGCTGATCCAATCAAGAGTTACCTGATCAGATGATGATAATGATGATCTCTCCATATTTGCTCGATTGCTGTGGGACACGGAAGATTCACTCCGAGTTTTCAAGAGTCTGATTCGGTTCAAAGTAATATCTTCTTCTTTTTTTATTTATAATTTTTTTTGTTGGGAAATTGCAGTAATGACCATCAAACAAATTATTAATTAATTAAGTTAATAACCAAAAAAAATCTGAACTTGATATATTTTTTATATTATAATATATATATATCAATACATTTTAACCCTTTTAATTAACACCAATACGAAAATTAAAGACATATAGTATGATTTTTTTTTGTATAAATAGTCTATTATTATAAGTTGGTAAATATGTCTTTAATTTTTTTAAAAATAAATCTGTTATATTATTGATTAAAAATACACTTTCTATACTATTAGTGTCATTATTAACATATAGAAAAAAATGAGTTTGTTTTTCCAAATTAAAATCATGTTAGATATGAAATAAAATTAATATTTTTTTGTACTAATATATACTTAAAACGATTAACAGTATGTGAGATATGCAAAAAAAAAATATTTGGAATACAAAATATATATGTAGAAAAAAGATTGTAATTGACTATTTTTCCGCTACTGGAGATAAAATTGCCCAAAAAACATTAATTAATAGTGTTAATAGCTTAATTATCAAATATGTATATAGATATATTTTTTATTATTGAGAATTGATTATTTTATTTAATTAACCTTTGTTTGTTTCGACAACCTTTTCCTTTTCCCCTTTTCTATCTAAAATATACTAATAATTATTATTTGGTTATTATATACAACAGTCAACTAACGGGAAGACACTTGAACGCCGTCAACGGATTCGAAGTATATCGATCGGGACAATGTACGATTTCGATTGTTCAGATGCAAATGAGTGTCAAAATCCCAAGACTTTTCGTGTGCGTGAACTATCGATTTTAAGAAATATCTCAGATTCATCATAAGTAATTACACTACCCTATGTAGACAGATCCCTTGTTCGTATCAATGGCGAACTGATCCGAGGAAGCCTAGTACGATTGAGGCTAAGTTACCAAGAAGGAATCTTAGATCTGGTGATGAAGCGGCCTCTACGGTGGCTAAGAATGCTCATTGAAGAGTTTCACTGGAGCTTCTTCTTTGGCGTGATTATCGTCTATGGCGTTAGCCAAGGGCTTGGTAAAGGCCTCAGCAAAGTCAGCACGCAGTACTACCTGAAAGACGAACAGATTGTTCAACCCTCTCAAGCACAGGTTTATGTTGGTTTGATTCAGATTCCTTGGATCATTAAACCCCTCTGGGGATTGTTCACTGATGTTGTCCCTCTTTTCGGCTACAGGAGGCGACCCTATTTCATACTCGCCGGTAATTTCACTAAGAGGAAAAATAAAGTTACCTTCTTTGGTTGCTTCTTATATAATGATGATGAAAAATGTCTCATCTTTTTTCTTCTTGATTATAGGTGTTCTTGCTATGATCTCCATGCTGGTGTTATGGCTGCACACCAATCTGCATCTTGCACTGGCTTTGTCCTGTCTTGTGGCAGCAAGTGCTGGAATTGCTATAGCTGATGTAACCATTGATGCTTGTGTAACACAATGTAGCATAAGCCATCCTACTCTTGCTGCGGATATGCAAAGTTTGTGTGGCCTGAGTTCCTCAATTGGATCCTTGCTTGGTTTCTCCCTTAGCGGCGTTTTGGTGCATTTGTTTGGGTCCAAGGTTGGCTCTTTAAACATCTCCTTGCAATTTAGATAATCTATATGTTAATCGTTGCCTCTGATATACACGTGTTTCTCTTCTTGGCAGCGTGTGTATGGTTTACTCGGTTTGACTTCAGGATTGGTTGTTGTGACTGGGATGGTTCTGAAAGAATCTCCTTCTCGCACTTTAGGTCTCAAGCATGTATGTTTTTCGCTACCCTTTGGCCCAATCATATTCTGTAAACAAGTATGCCATCGAGTAAACTCTGCTTTCAGGTGAATGGGAGGCTTCTGGATGCTGGAAGCGCAATATGGAAAACCTTTCAATATGGTCAGGTGTGGCGGCCATGCTTGTTCATGCTCTTGTCAGCTGCAGTGAGCTTGCATATTCACGAAGGCATGTTCTATTGGTACACAGATGCAAAGGATGGTCCTTCCTTTTCAAAGGTGCTTTTACCATTAGAAGATCCCTCCATGCCCGTACTTAAAACATTTGGGAACTCTCTGTAATGTTTTCGGCTTAATGTAGTTTCTTTTCTGTTCCGTAGGAAGCAGTTGGATCCATTCTGTCGTTTGGTGCAATTGGCTCTCTTGTCGGCATACTTCTTTATCAGAACTTTCTGAAGAACTTCCCTTTCCGGAGTGTTGTCTTATGGGCACTTTCCCTATCTTTCCTGTCAGGATTTCTGGATTTGATCCTGGTGCTGCGCTTAAATCTGAAGCTCGGTGTTCCTGATTACTTCTTCATTGTGGTTGACGAGTTTGTTTCACATATGATCAGTAGAATCAAGTGGCTACCGCTCCTTGTTCTCAGTTCCAAGCTCTGTCCTGCCGGTATGGAAGGCACTTTCTTTGCTTTGCTCATGTCGATTGAACATGTAGGACACCTGTTGTCTTCATGGGGCGGAGGAGTATTACTTCATTCCTTGAAAGTTACACGTACTCGGTTTGATAATCTCTGGTTGGTTATTGTGATTAGGAGTTTACTGAGGGTAGTTCCTATTGGAATGGTCTTTTTGATACCAAATGTTGATCCCAACGCAACCATTCTTCCGGCTGAGATGTTAATGAACAGAAGAAGCGAAGCTGTGATCGAAACCGAGAAGATAGAGATGACTGCTCTGATAAGTAATGAAGCTTAAGTTGAATCAATTATGTTTCTCTGAGGTTTTCTCTCTGTTCATTGTTTGTTCGTCTGGTTTAGATAATTTTCCTTCCTCGCAGAAGGTCATCAAATATTTCTTTCTTACAATTTCTCGTAAGCTACTGCTGCTGTATTGATACAGATACACACACATATATATATAAGAGTACTTGGAGAAATTGGCTTTGCCTTGCCAAAAGAGATGATTGGCTTTCATGATACAAATGATCTTCAGATTCTGCAGTTTTCTCCTGCAATACCAAGCTTCTCTTGTTTGGTATCATATACTATTCTCTGGTTTTTTTGTTGGTAATTTCCGATGATACCGACTTCGTTTTCATATGACAGACTTGCCAAAGCCAAGCACACTAGAGATGCGTCGGGCTTGACAAAGTAGAACACACCAGTAACATCCACTTCGAGCTCAGCGTTACCTTGGAAGATCATTTTGATAGTGGGAATGCTTATGTCTTCATAGCTCGTGAGGTTAAAGCAAGTGTCCAAGATTGAATAAGCAGGCGCTGAAGGAAACCCAGAAAACTGTTTCAGAAACTCTGTCTTCACAGCTTTATAAATGGAAGGTGGCAATCTCGTGATAACCGTTCCTGAATCGATTAGAATGCCTCTACCAAAGCTTGAACTTTCCAGCTCCACGCCACCAATGCTAGCACCGGTGAGATTCAGAATGTAAAAGGAACGAAGCTGAGGGTTTTGAACTAACGGAGTGTAGGAAACTGAAGTTATATTCTTGTAAGCAGAGGAATCGTCACCGAAAGACAATGAACCAGAAGCTCCATCCTCGAGAGAAGGTAAACAGTATGAGAAAACTCCGTTGAAAATTTTCATAGTTTGGGAGACTAAAGACAATGAGCTTCTTCCCAAACCCATTAAACCAGAAGTTCCTCCAAACAGACCTTTGTTGTTTCGGCCACAACCAAAGACAAAGTTTTCGACTTTCGTGTCGCCCATTTGGATATTTTCACTGCCCAAGTCTCCTCGAGTGTATGAACCATCTCCGTAGCTGACAACGTAGTCACAACTTGTCTTTTCGACACCATTGTTGCCTCCACAGAGGCCAGAGTTGCCGTTAGTTGCTACAAGATCCTGACAAGTGGATGAGTTGCAGAAAACTGTCTTGTAAGAAGATGAGACTGATGGGTCATACAAAGGACCTTGTTGGTTGTAACAGGACTTGCAAGGTTGGCATTGGACCCAAGTCAAGTCACTTCCAGTGTCAACGATCAAACTCATGTTTTTCCCTCCTAATTCAACTGTGACAATATAATTCAGAGTCTGAAGTTTTATTCCTGAGGCTAGTGGAATTTGAGTTTCCAAAATGGATTCTGTGGTGCTTGAACTCATGGCTTTTATCCTGAGTTGAAGTGATTGGACTCGAAGATTATCAAGAACTAAGGCTCTTCTCAGCTTCTTACCCCAATCTATAGTCTTTCCTGAGCATACTTCCCTATGTTGCATCTCCAATGTAGTGGATTCTCTTCCTTTTGCTAAGTTTAAAAAAAAAAAAATAATAATCATCAGTTTTAATAAAGATCAACAGATGCAATAAATAACTAACCAAAACAGAGTAAAGAATCACAGGAGGATATAGAAAACAGAGTATACGAACACTATCAATTTGAAAACAGAGTTTACACGCAAAAGATACAAACAGTATTGTGGTAGATGAATTTTCTCCCATGGAGAAAAGAATCTCAAGATTCCATAAAAAAAAAATTGTAAAGCTTTAGAAAAACAACTATCACTAATACCAATTCAAGGAAAAGGGAGCCAAAAAGTAATGCAAAGGTAATGACTTTAAAAGTGTTTAAACAAATTTTGAGGCTTTTGCTAATCTAACCATAAATCACGCCGTTAATATCAAACTAAAGCAAAGAAACAGTGTCTATACATCTTTCTGACTTTCCCTACGGTTGGTGAACGTTTGATGGAAAGAAATAAAAAACTCACCGAGATTGTGAGAAAAACATGAACTCGAAGCTTCGTTTGATTTCCTCGGAGACCAAATGTTGTTGTGCAGACTAAGAATCTTCTTCTCGTCGGCGCTATGAACAGTAACACGCGACAGAAGAAGAGAAATAAGAACAAGAAGGAAAGGAGCAAGTGAAAGATTCAGTTGCAGAAAAGCTGCTTTCTTCGACATTTTCGTAAGGAGGATTCTCTTTGCAGAGGGAAAATAAGAGGTGAGAGAGAAGAGAGAGAAGGAGAAATAGAGAGATTCTTGGGAAATTTGGAGGTAGTGAAGAGAACAAAAGAGGAAGGGCTGGCGAGAAGTGGCAAAGAAAAATAAAGGACCCCACTCTGTGCATGAGAAAATTATTGGGGATTCACGTGAATTACTGCAAGTTTATCACCTAATTATAACAAAATTTACAATGTTTTTGGGATAAAATTTTGTTTAGTTAAAAAACAAATTCAGTGTGTAGATGGTGATACTACTTCTATTGGTTCTTATAGTGTTGGCTGCTAGTGGAAGTAGAGGATTTCAAATCTCAATATTATTGTTTTTACCTTCCTCTAGCCACTATAGTTGTAATTAACACATTTAGGATATAACAAAGTTCTTTGGCTTAATGTTACAACATAATCTTATAGACAATGCCATATTCTTCTACACAATACAATGTTACATTCAGTATGAGTCCAAGATTATTTCGAGTTATTAGCAAAAAAAATTTGTTTCCAACCTTAATTTACTCTTATTTTGATTTTTTGTGACATTTTTCAAAACAAAAGTTTTCAAAAATATTGTTTTCTGTAACTTTTTATAAATGGTCATGGAAAAATACATATACATCTATCATATATATTAATACATAATTTGTACAAAAAAAGTAGATTAAAAAAAGTTCAACTCAACTCAGGTCGCACCACTCGCTCACCCAAATAAGCCGGTCTCAATGATATTGTTTCATATGGTTGACAAAAAGAAAAACATTGTTTCATGATTGATATTACACCTAACTAATTAAGGTGAAATTAGCAAAAGAAAAGACAATGACACAATATATTTGAATATTATGTGCGTTGTTTTTATCATAATATACACTTGGAGAAAAGACTACTCAACTTCACAGGGAAAGGGAATCTAATTGCTGCAACTTCCACTTATGTTTTTTTAGGTTTTGTCTTGAGAAAAACAATAAGCTGAGGTATTTGATGGTAATTCTTATTGATACTGTCTCGAATTGTTTTACCGCGCCTGACCATTTTCACAAGACTTTAGTAAATCCAATTACACATATTAGTATTTTTTAATCTCCCATTCACAAAATACAAGATTTCAGTATATATTTAATTATACATATAAAAATTATGGTGGTAGTAAGTAGTAACTATTGATGGAGGTTGAATAGCTATCCTTATGTCTTGGACTCTGGAGAATTTAAATTATAACTAAGCAACTTGATTGTTAATGTCCAAATCTCTTTTCTCGATAAAATTATATAAAAACTTTATTTATAAAGAAGATAAAAAATGATTAATCTTGTTATTGAAGTAAAGGAGAAACGCCTTGTGATTCCGTACGGTTTTATCGTAAGTAGGACAAGCTGATACATGATTCGCGTTGCTATGTGTTTGCCACTGAAGTGTGAATAGTGAATAGTAATTAGCAAAGTCCTAGAGGCAGGGCCGGAACTGAGAATTTAGGGGTTATAAACAATTTAAGAACAAATTTTTTTCTTTTGTGATTTTGGGGGCCGAAAAATTCATAAATAACCGAAGAAAAATTTTAGGGGCTATAAACGAATGTTTCATCAGGCTGTCTCTAGATCCGGCACTGCCTAGAGGGCATCGATTTGGTCCGAATTAAAACCGAATTCATCTCTCTTATAGTCTTATTTCATTCTCCATGCATGGTTATGTAAATGTGATGATTTATGGGTATCGTATAGTTCTGTTTTATTGTACCTAAGTCTCATAGGTTAAAGTTTTAAATAAATAACTTGTCCTCGGATAAGTAAATCACAGATCAATGGATTTATTAAATTAAACATAATAATTAGCATGCGTTGTTTTTTAAAAACTTGTCTGGGAACCTTAAATAATTTGATTTGAAGGTCTAGTTGTAACCTAATAGAAAAACTATACTGATCAGCTTATATTGAAATAAAAAGAGTAACGTACGTTAGTGCAGATATCCTAATCATAAAACGCGGATACATAATTTTGAGGGCTTCTCGATCGTCGTATATATTATTGTTGCATCAATCCGGATAAAGATTGCTCTATATATTAGGAATTTGAAGAAGAGAAGACATCTACAAACTGCTAAACTCAAATTTAGATGGGAGAAATAAAAGGAAAATCTCATTGACATTATCTGGAAATATTTTCAGCTTGTTTTTCTTAACAAACATGAAACAACAGTCGTGGTCCGTTTTTGTTCAGAGTATCCATCTAACGGTTAATATAGATGAGCGTATATAACATTAACATGCACGTCGTTACAGCCAATCATAGCTCTTGTTTTCGTTTCATGTTTACCTTTTACGGCGAGCATCTACGTGTGCGCGAATGCTGAAATCTTCACGGGAAATCTAGAGACGACGAGAGGAAAAGGATGACACTTTTCCTCAGATCCACGATCACAAGAACACTCTTCCTTGTGTGATTCCCCAAAAAACCTCTTTCATTAAAAAAAAAAAAACGAAACAAAACAAACAAACAAACAAAAGATTAGATTTTTAGGTTAGGTGAGAAACGAATAATGGAATCGGAGCTCAAGGATATGAATTCGAATCCACCGTCGAGCAAAGAGGAGCGGCCTTTGCTCAAGTCAGAATCCGATGTCGCAGCCGCCATTGAAGAGCTTGACAAAAAGTTCGCGCCTTACGCGAGGACGGATTGGTACGGAACGATGGGTTTGGGTCCTTTTCCGGTCACGGAGAAAATTAAGCTGGCGGTGGCAATGGTGACGCTAGTTCCAGTGCGGTTTCTTCTGGCGATGACCATCTTGCTTCTGTATTACTTGATATGTCGGGTGTTTACGCTGTTCTCGGCTCCGTATCGTGGAGCAGAGGAAGAGGAAGAAGAAGGTGGAGTGGTTTTTCAGGAAGATTATGCTCACATGGGAGGATGGAGAAGAACTGTTATCGTGCGCTGTGGGAGGTTTCTCTCTAGGGTTTTGCTTTTCGTTTTTGGGTTTTATTGGATTCACGAGACCCGTCCAGATGAAGATTCAGCCAGTTCTAAAACTACTTCTGCAGAGGTACAAGCTATAGCTATGTTTTCCTAAGGAACTTGTAAGCGAGTTATAAGGAACCTTAAAGCTTCAGGCTTTTGTTGTTAGAAGGATAGATATATTTTGGAGGCCATTAATTGGGTAGGATTGTAGACTGTACGACAGTTTTGGCTCAAAGAAGAAGTTTGGTTGTTGTACAATTTATTAGGTTGGTCCTTATCTGGGACCTCTTTTTTGCTGAAATTGAACCAATGTCTCTGTTCCCACTGATGGCTCGGCTTTTGTTTCTTTTCTATTTCTAAATTCGTTCTGCCATTTGCTATATAGATTGACCAGAAAGGCGAAACCTTGGAGAAGGAACCTGAACGACCTGGAGCCATCATTTCCAATCACGTTTCGTACCTGGACATTTTGTATCATATGTCTGCTTCTTTCCCAAGTTTTGTTGCCAAGGTTAGTTGATAGTTTTATGCTATATGGTAGTTCTGTTAAATTACTTTCTGAAGTTCACAATTTTATATATCTTTTTCTGGCAATGACAATTACATAACATTTATTTGTGTGTGCTCCCTCCATGATTTTTGCTGCTGAAGAGATCAGTGGGTAGGCTTCCCCTTGTTGGCCTCATCAGGTTAGTTGTGAATGACTTATCTAAGCTCATGTGACAATCTTTGTAGCTCATCACAATTTCAAAATTTCCTTCGATCATCTCAAACTTGGTGATATTTTGTTGTCTTTTTATGACAGCAAATGCCTTGGTTGCGTCTATGTTCAGCGAGAAGCAAAATCGCCTGATTTCAAGGGTGTATCTGGTATGTGATTTTTACTAGAGAAATTTCTTTTCAGCTTTCCAAGCACCAAAAAATCTTTAGCTAGTGTATGCTTGTCTGGTTATTTTACTTCCTTTCTTCAGCACTCTGTGTTATCCACCACATTTAGAAAATTTACTAGCTAAATTCTCACTTAATCTCTAATGCTGCTCGACATAGTCTTTCATATTATATTTTTTTCTTTCTTTTCTTTACAGGCACAGTAAATGAAAGAGTTCGAGAAGCTCATCGGAATAAATCTGCTCCAACTATTATGCTTTTTCCAGGTTCAGTATTGCTCCTTTAATTAATTCATTGACCGAAAGCATCATTGATTCCTTAAAAACTTTTGTTTTGATCTCACTGCAGAAGGAACAACTACCAATGGAGACTATTTACTTACATTCAAGACAGGTGCATTTTTGGCTGGAACTCCTGTTCTTCCGGTTATTTTAAAGTACCCATACGAGCGTTTCAGTGTGGCATGGGATACAATATCCGGTGTGAGTATTTCTTTTTAACAAACTCGCTACAAGTTTTCTTAGAAAGTTTTCTCTTTAAAAACAAATCACCGTTTCTTGTTTTCCAGGCACGCCACATTGTTTTCCTTCTCTGCCAATTCGTAAATCACTTGGAGGTGATACGGTTACCTGTATACTACCCGTCACAAGAAGAGAAAGATGATCCCAAACTCTATGCTAGCAATGTACGGAGATTAATGGCCACCGAGGTATTTGCTTCTTTTAACCTCAGTAAAACTAGAGACATGTATATAGTTTTTGCTTGTGTGTTATCATCGTTTACTCACTCTTGCCTCTGCGTTTCTCCTGTTGCTTGCAGGGTAACTTGATTCTATCGGATTTGGGACTTGGAGACAAAAGGATATATCACGCGACCCTCAATGGTAATCTTAGTCAACTCCGTGTTTTCCATCAGAAAGAAGAATGAAATTTTACTGGCCTGACAATGTCTGTAATGTAGTAGTCATTACCAAGAACAAAACCATGACCGTCATTGAATAATGGATCTGTGATATTAATAAAAAATAAAAGTTTGATTCCACAACTCAAGCTTTCTCTTGGTGTCGTTTTTAACTATGTGTTATAGTGAGTTTTCAATAAATCAGAAAAGAAGCTGTGGCTGGGATGGAAAGTTTGGGCATGTAAATCTGAAGCAATCTCTTTCGTGTTCGTGCAGGTTTGTTTTGCAAAAGCTAATATGGACACTCGAAATTCGTGGTCCGTAGATTTCATTTATTCATAGGAGAAGGAAACACTTTAACACAACTTTAGTAATATACACAAAACATCTCTTTTTCTATATATGATCATATCTCATATCTGAAATTTTGTATCTTTTGCCTCTTAATCTCCTGCTGAGGCAACTTTCTAGATCCAGACACACCCCCAAACAGCTCTTCGTCCTCCTAAGAAAATCACTGAAGATCATCGATAAATGCCAGGTTGAAATCTTGCAGGAGAACTCAACTTAAAATATTTAATTTTCTTGATTCTTATTTCTTCTAACAGGAGAAAACAACTGTAGCTTAACCAGATAATACATGGTGATAAAGCTTCTCTCTTTCTTCCTTCTTACGGACAAAAGAATAAACAAACAGAACAGAGCTACTATTATAGGTAGACCGTCGACAGGACATGTGATGAAAACTAGCTAGGGTTCTTCTGCTCCTTCTTCTTCTTCTTGTTGTATCATGTTCACAAGCATATCGACCTGCTCTTTCAACATTGTGTTCTCTCTCTCGATCTCTGTTCTCTTGCTTCTCTCTTGTAGCAGCTGAAGTTGCAAGTGCTCCAAGCAACGTGAATCCTCTTCTAGCTGCTCGTTTAACCCATCTATCTCTCGGTCCTGTTCAAATCCCTAAATCAAAAGTTCCAACAACAAAAAGAAAAAAAAACTGCGTCATGTGTTGTTTGTTTTACCTTTCTGTTCATTTCTTGGACAGCGATTCTCCGCATGCTCTCGACTACATCAACATTCACCAGCTTCCTCTTCTTACCGATCAACCAGCCTTTCGGGTAGTTTGCAGACTCGAAATCTGGAGGTGGCAACAATGAATCAGCCGCTGTTGGTCGCTTTCCATTCAAGTTTGTAATCGGTTCGAGTGGCTCAAACAGAGCTTTTCTTTTCTCAGACAGGACAGGAGTTGTGGCTATTGGTTCCCCAACTTTCTCGCTTTCCATCATTGTTGTCTCATTCTTCTCTGGTGTGATCTCCATAAAAGCTTCCGGTGCCTTGTCTGGGTTCACCGATGCTGCAATCGAAGTTGTTTACGCTTAGAGTTGCAAACGCACGTATATCATATCGGATCAGACCACAATTAAAGCCATAGCCTTTTGATTTTCCAAGCTTAAGACAGAGAGACGAGGACTACTAAAGCTTACCTGTCCAGATCTCTGAACAGAGACTATAAGGAAACAGTTCACAGAGAGCTAATTTTCATGCATGGCTAAAACAATTGATAAGTTTCTGCTTTAAGCCCAAATCTTTCAGACCGAAACAAGTGAAGGGACAGCTACAAAATCTGATAAAACAAGAAACAGAGAAGAGAGAGAGAGGAACCTGATCTTTTCCTTGATTTCCACGCGATCTTGGTGGTAGAGACAGGGAAAAAACCGCCGACAAATCCATCACTAATTGTCTTCTTCTTTTTCGAATCCTCTCCCTCAAATCCAACTCCTTTCTCCATTTAATCTGAAATTTTTCCCTAGAAATTAAACCGATACACGATTTGGAGAAAGAGAAGTTGAAGAAGAAGAGAAAGAAGATAACGTACAAGGGATCAAAAATCCCCTCTCCGTTGGATTTCAGTTGAACGGTAATGATTTGGCGTTTCGGTTACGACTTCGAAAGGCTTTTGCTTTGTTCTTCAGACTTGTGAAATGTTTTTTTTTTTTGGTTTTGTTTCTTTTTTGAGCTTTGAAATTAGAAGTCGTCAACAGTTGTCTTATCGTTTTCTTCTGTGGGACCCATTGATACACAGTAAACATGCCAAAACGCACATTGTGCCGTTTTGGGAACCAATAACAGGATATCATGCCGGCAAGAGCGGCTAGCGTAACACATAAATATTAATAAAAGGTTTAACAATAAAATATTAAACTAAAAAATGCCTCCTAAAATTATGCCGTTTTATGAAAGAATCAAATACAGATTATGCTGTTTTATGAAAGAATCAGATACACATTGTGCAATTTTATTAAAGAATCATATACACATTGACACATTGTGCATATTGTCCCACTTAAAATAAAATATAGTCTTGGCTATATTAAAGATAGCTACTGATACACACATTGTACCGTTTTATGAAAGAATCAAATACATATTATGTCATTTTATGAAAAAATCAGATATATATTGTACGTTTTATGAAAAAAATTAGATATACATTGTGCATATTGTCCCACTTGTAATAAAATATACTTTTGACTATATTAAGAATAGTTATTGTTACACAGTAGACACATTGTGCCGTTTTGGGAATCAATAATAGGAAATCATGCCGGCTTAAAGAGCGGCGTAGTAACACATATTGTGCCGTTTTTTTTCTTTTCTTTCTCAGTCTATTATCTCTCTTGCTCGGCGATTCAGATCTCGGCGATAATTTTGAGTAGGGTTTGGATAGGCTAGGGTTTTCTGTGATACTGCGCTTTGTGAGCGCGTTTGTATCCGCGAAGGCAATCGAGAAAGGCTCTTCATTCATCTGTAATTCGCTTTTGGGTCGGGTGTTTTCTTAGCTGAGAATTTTGCATCCATGGGTAGGCACGATAGTTCATCCGAGGAAGAGGAGAGAGTGAGAAGGAGAGATAGAAGACGAAGAGAGAGAAGCCCAGAGGGTAGACGGTCGAGGATGGAGACGGAAGAGGCTGGTCGTCGGGTTAGGGTTTCTGACGATGATGACCACAAGAGCTCGCGAAGAGATCTCGAGATTGGGGGTGTTGCAGACGGGGATGATCGAAAGTCGAAGCGAGACGGGAGAGGAAGAGAGAGAAGCCGTGGAGATACGGTGAGAGCTGATACCTCTTCTGATGAGGAATCAGCTAGGCGGTCTAGAAAGGATCGAAGAGAAGTAGATTCGGGTTCTGACGACGATCAGGAAAGAGATAGACGGAAAAAAATGGAAGTAGATGATGATGCTGGTGGTGAGAGGAGGGTAAGCATAGGAAGAAGTAAGGATAGAGTTCGAGCAGGCACTTCTTCTGATGAAGAAGGTGACAAGCATCTTTCAAAGGAAACCGAAGATGGACGAAAGGGTCGTAGAGGCTTGGACGATGAAGACGATGATTTGAAGGGGAATAAAAAGGAAACCGAAGAGGCTGAGGATGATTACGATAGGAGAAGAAGGAAGAGAAGCCCTAAAGACGTGGAGAAGCATGATAGAGAGAGGGGTCATAGGGGTAGCAGAGTCATAGCTGATAAACCTTCTGATGAAGAATATGATAGGCAGAAGAGCAGGAGAGGTAGGCAAGAAAGCGAGAGGAAACGTAGAGATTATGAAGCAGCTGATGACGATGAGGAAGGTGAGATAAAGAGCGAGAGAAGTGGAAAAAAGAGGACTGATGAAGGTCTTTTAAAAAGGGATCGGAGGGAGAGAGACTGGTCTGATGAGCACGAGAACGGGAACCGGCGGAGGGATGTTGAAAGGAAGGATAGGCATCGGAGGGATGATGGAGCTAGAGATGAAAAGGAGAGGAGACACAGTGATAGATATGATAATAGCCAAAGAGACAAGTTGAGAAAGGAAGACAGCAGGAAAAGGGAAGAGAAGAGTGAAGTTGTAAAGCCCAAGTTGCCAGAACTCAATCCATCTGATAACAATGCTATGGCATTGGGAAAAACTGGTGGAGTTTATATTCCTCCGTTCAAGCTAGCACGCATGATGAAGGAGGTGGAAGACAAGAGCAGTGTAGAATATCAACGTCTTACATGGGACGCTCTCCGTAAAAGTATTAATGGGCTGGTGAATAAGGTCAACGCAAGCAACATCAAGAACATAATCCCTGAACTGTTTGCGGAAAATCTCATCAGAGGAAGGGGACTTTTCTGCCGGTCATGTATGAAGTCTCAAATGGCATCTCCTGGTTTCACTGATGTCTTTGCAGCTTTAGTAGCTGTTATTAACGCCAAATTCCCCGAAGTTGCTGAACTTCTATTGAAAAGGGTCGTTTTGCAGCTGAAGAGAGCGTATAAGCGTAATGACAAGGTTTGTCTTTTCAGCTTTTCCAATCTGCCAGTCTTGTCAAGCATTTTGATTTCTATTTGTGTGTTTCATTTTTGTGTGTTTGATTTATACATTTGTGTGTTTCATTTTTGTTTTGCCAGCCTCAATTGCTCGCTGCCGTAAAATTTATAGCACATCTAGTAAACCAGCAAGTCGCTCAGGAGATCATTGCCCTTGAATTAGTCACTATACTTCTGCAAGACCCGACTGATGACAGTGTCGAGGTGGCTGTTGGATTCGTGACGGAGTGTGGTGCGATGCTTCAAGATGTTACACCAAAAGGATTGCATGGTAAAAATCCTTTCAACCTCTCTTTCTTTTGGTGAAATTCTGGTTTGTTATATTGAGAAACATTAGTTAGCTTGTATTTTCACCTAAACCATCAAATTATTTCACAAGTCAATGATTATTGACATATGCTGCTTTGATAATAATCTAGTTCATCTCTTGTTAAAGGATAACGCTGAAATCTGGTTGTGTATCTAAGCGATTCACTTCACGCATTAAACCGTTTTTTCATGTGTTACGTGTTATATATTGCCATGCGTCTTCCTTTTTATTTTGCGTCCTAAGCTCTTCCAATTGTTAATACAGGGATTTTTGAGCGGTTTCGTGGTATACTGCACGAGGGAGAGATAGATAAGAGAGTTCAGTATTTGATTGAAGGGCTCTTTGCTATTAGGAAAGCGAAATTTCAGGTAAATATACTTAAGACCGAACTTGTTTGAATTATATTCTCTTATTATGGGCTGTAGCATAGATGATAGTACCATGCTTTGTTTTCACAAATAGCTTAATGCTCATGAAATTTTGTGAATGATTTGCTCTCAGGGACATCCGGCTGTTCGTCCTGAGCTAGATCTCGTGGAAGAAAAATATTCGCATGATGTTTCTCTTGACGATGAAATAAATCCTGAAACCTCTCTCGGTAAGCTTGCTATTTAATGTTTACCCCATGGTTCTAGAGAGACAGGTTACTTTAGTGAGACAGCTCTTAATTTTGAAAATTCTCCCTCATTTTTATGTTTGCAGATGTTTTCAAACCTGATCCTGACTTCCTTGAGAACGAAAAGAAGTACGAGGCGCTGAAGAAAGAGTTACTTGGTGAAGAGGAGTCCGAGGATGAAGATGGCTCTGATGCTAGTTCAGAGGATAATGATGAGGAGGAAGATGGTTCTGATGAAGAAGATGAAGAACAAATGAGAATAAGAGACGAGACAGAGACTAATCTTGTTAATCTAAGGAGGACAATATACCTGACCATAATGTCCAGCGTTGATTTTGAGGAAGCAGGTCACAAGTTACTTAAAATTAAACTTGAACCTGGTCAAGAGGTAATTCTTTCCAAACTCTGATTATGTGTTTTGCTGCTTTCCGTTTTTTTCTGCTTTAGTGTTTGATATTTTATTCAGTCCATCTTAAAAGTTTGTGATTTGCTGGAAGTACACAAGGTTTATAACATTCTTATCCAACTCCATGTTGCAGATGGAACTATGCATAATGCTCCTGGAATGTTGCTCCCAGGAGAGAACATATCTGCGCTACTACGGATTGTTGGGTCAGCGTTTCTGTATGATCAACAAAATTCATCAAGAGAATTTTGAGAAATGTTTTGTTCAGCAGTATTCCATGATCCATCGTCTCGAGACGAACAAGTTGCGTAATGTGGCCAAGTTCTTCGCCCATTTATTGGGAACAGATGCACTTCCGTGGCATGTCCTTGCCTACATTCGGTTAACCGAGGAGGACACAACTTCCTCATCTCGTATCTTTATCAAGATCCTTTTTCAGGTAACTTTGATCAACAACACATTCCGTGAAACTCATTTTACCCATTTCAGAGCTATTTAGCTCATCGGTCTGATTGGAGATGGGTCATGTGATTGATTAATTCCTTGTTTCATATGATTACGTAGTCAGCCATCTGAAAGGATGGATATGTTACTGCACAATGAGGACTCTGCTAGGGAATTTTGTTTTTGAGACTGTTGTGTTGATGTGGTTACTACTTTGCATTGATTGCAGGAATTGTCAGAACACTTGGGGATTAGGCTACTTAACGAGAGGCTTCAGGATCCAATAATGCAGGAATCACTCGAGTCCATCTTCCCTAAAGATAATCCAAAGAACACGAGGTTTGCAATCAACTTCTTTACTTCCATTGGTCTTGGAGGTATCACAGAGAGTCTCAGAGAGTACCTGAAGAACATGCCACGCCTCATCATGCAACAACAGAAGCAAGTTGTGGAATCAGAATCTGGATCATCGTCTGGATCTGATAGTTCTGGTTCTGGTTCCGAGTCTGATTCTGAGTCGGATTCTTCGTCTTCTTCTAGTTCGGATGAAAGTGACAGAGAGAAGAGGAAGCGAAGAAGAAGAGCTTGAGTGGTGGTTGTTTTGCTTGTTATCTCTACCAAAATTCTTCAAATTTTCACATGGTTCACATCTTGTTTTGGTGATTCAACTTGAATTTATATGAGAACTCAATGAGCATCTGGTTCTGTTCTTGCATATCAACTATAAATTAAGCTGATAAACTTTTTTTTTTTGGGTTAATGGTCTAAATTCTAAAGGAGACGTTTTTATTGATTATAAAAGTTAGAAATGATTTTCATACATAAGATTAGAACGACACACAGTATGAAGCTAACAGATGATAATCGTCTGCAAAGCATGTTCTAAATACACTAGCTTTCTATTAAATGTAATATCAATTGAATTAATTGTGAAAATGATGATTTAGATTTAAGGCCATATATATTTATGAGTGAATTAGCTCAAGAACAATGATTCCCTCACAATTTGGTGCATTTGTTATCCACAAATGTATAGGAATTCGTTTGCGTGTCTTGATGAGAATCATGAGATATTTTGTATCGTGAAATTGTGAAGGAATCTTTCTTGTATTTTTTTGGTCCTTCATATTATTTCGGATAAGAACGCAATAATATCAGTCGTTTTAAAAAAATGTCAGTAACATCATCAATTGAACCCAAAAGAAAATAGAATATATCAAAGTTTTACTATGGTGTAAAGGCTTTTCGAATCTCGTAATAACAATTATTTTAGGAAGGAATAAAATAGATTGTGGGTACTCTTAGTTTTGTCATTTTTGTGAACCTACCCACAGAATCGAAAACATAATATATCAGTAAAGAAAGCTGAACTGTACTTAATTAAAAAAAACTGTACTTAATTACATCTTTAAATACAAATACCATGTAAAAGTAGTAAAGTACCAACCTATCCAACATTCCCCTTGTCTTTCACATTTTGTTAAACCACACACCAGAATTTAGACCCCAACACATTTGATTGGGTTGCTTTATTTGTTTGTTTTTTTGTTTTTTTTAAACCATAATAACAAAAAGGAAAAAGGAAAAGTAGGAATAGATAAATGTTTTATCTATTTTAGAAAAAAGGAAATAGTAAAAAACCATTTGGCCTTGGAAATCGGTAGCGTTATGGATAAGGACACTTTTAGATGACAAAAAAATGAGTCACCGTTCCTCTGTCTATATAATCCGCCTCTCTCTCTCCCTATCCCCCAATCCACAAATCCAATTATTGAACCTTCAAATTTACTTCAATCACAAAAAAAAAACTTGTCCACTTTTTGTTTTCCGGGAAATCATATAACCGCTAAAGTGAAAAAAATATGACTATTGCTTTAACGATCGGAGGAAACGGCTTCTCGGGTTTACCCGGATCGTCGTTCTCATCATCTTCTTCATCATTTCGATTAAAAAACAGCAGAAGAAAGAACACGAAGATGCTGAGCAGGACAGGAGTCATTTGTTCTTCATCTTCTGTAATGGATCCGTATAAGACCCTTATGATCCGACCCGACTCATCCGAATACGAAGTCAAGAAAGCTTTCAGGCAACTCGCCAAAAAGGTTTTGACTTTTTTCTTGATCGATCATTAAATTCTATCTTGCGAAAGAAAGATTCGATTTTTCACCGATTTTTTTTTCTCTGGGTTGCTGAAATTGATCGATTTGTTTTGTATGCAGTACCATCCTGATGTTTGTAGAGGTAGCAATTGTGGCGTACAGTTTCAGACAATCAACGAAGCTTACGATGTAAGTGTGTGATTATGAAACCATCTAATTTTGTTGTTCAGTAAAATCAATGTGATGTTTGGTTGTAAAAATTGATCTCCTTTTCCCTTTGGTTTTTGGTAGATTGTGTTGAAGCAAATAAAGAATCAGATGGAGGGAACGGAAGAATTTGAGCCGTTCGATGTTTCTGACGACGGATTCAACGGAATGAATGATCCAGATTGCGACACGTGGGAGGAATGGATGGGGTGGGAAGGTGCAGGAATCCGTGATTACTCGTCTCACGTTAATCCTTATGCTTGAAGCTTTGAAGATTTCACAAATTTCGAAATGATCCAATGCACATAATAAATAACAGCAGAGACTAAATGAACAATGTAAATATGTGAAATTGTCTCGTGAAAGTTACTTAAAATGTAAATCTCAACATTCACGCTTTAAGCTTTTAGGCTTTCGTGAATATGGAAGTATTAATAATTAGATTTAAAGTTTGTTTGACCTTTTGAAACCCTTTTGAAACCGTCTAAGGGTCTAGTTTCTATGATTTCTGTTAAATCAAAAATCTATCCATTTCTTTTCAACCATTTTTTTTTTTCAAAGATACTATTATAAAAAAACAAAACAAGAAATCTAAACGACTCAAAAGACTTCAAAAAAGTATTTATTTTGCAAGTTCTCGTTTGCAGAATTTAATCCATGGAGAACGCTCCGCTGCAGTACCTGAAGAGATTCAGAAAGATGAACATCTTGTCCTTTGCTTATGTTGAAAAACTCAAATCATGGAGTAGTTGTAACAAAAAGGATTTACCTGTTGCTGAAACTTTGGACAGAGTCTGTAGCATCAAGAAGAGTTTCACTTGCTTTCTCCAGAGCCATGTAAAGCTCTTTACCTCTGGTTAGACGAGCGATGGCCCACGCGTTGTTCTTTGCTCGAATGCATATTTCCATGTCTTTCTCTTGACTCGAGCGGCTCTTTTCTGAATCCACTGTTTCCCTTAGCTTGTTTAGTGCAAGCAAAGACTCCTACGAAGAGAAACTTTTGTGAGTTTTGACACACTTTTGGTCATGAGATCGCAGTATATGATTTTTGGGAGTTGTATCTTTACCTTTGCTAAAGTTGCTACCTTTCCCGGCGGAGAAGCTCTGGAAACTTCCATGTCATTATCAACTAGCAAGTAACGGTAACCGCTTACATGGTAAGCGTTTTCACCGCCCCATCCTTTCGATATCTTCTCTTCAACTTTCAAGATTTTCGTAGATGCCTGCCAAAACACATTTCAATGATAAGAGATGAAGCCCGAAAAGTTTTTACAGTGAAGCAAAAGAGAGGGAGGAGCTAACGTTTTCAGTAACTTGGTGCTTCACGAATGAGATGTCTAGCTCTCCATTAACAATGGCAGCGCTAGGCACGAGGAGAACCAAGGTGAGACTTTTGTATTGATAAGCTAAAAGGTAAACTCTTTCTTGCGTCTGCTGTAAACAGATTGTCGGAGTGGCATCTTTACCCCAAATATCTGTTACAAGAAATGAGTCCTTCCCTTTCGACCATTTATCGTGTTGTAATGGCCTAACAACACGACAGGCGTCATTACCATTTCCTGAAGGCAATGGATCACTTGAACCAAGAAGTTGCGCTGAGGTAGATCTAGAAGAGATTTGAGATAAACTGGATCCTTTGCGTAGATATGACCAGGACCTCGTCCCAGAGGATAGCGCGGTTGTGGTCAATCTCATGACAGAGAATGTAAACAAGTCGACGGTATCATCCTGACAATCGAGGAAGAGGTGCCAAAGATTATAACTGTAAGTATTGGTGGACTATATAGTCTACACATACCATGGCAAATCAAGAATCTTATGGGCACAACGGTCTTGGGTTAGGATATTGCGACTAAGGGATTTGAAAAAACATACAGGTGAGAGAGTTGTTGACACCAGTAGGTCATGGAATAGAATCACAGAGTGGCATCGAACGGTCCCAGCACATGAATCTAGCACTCCGACAAGAGACTGTACATCTAAGAAAATACTAGTCACAACTCACAATAGTGAACAGTTATAAGTGTCTTACTGCGAAATGGATTTTCTGAAAACAGACCTGAACTTCAAGTGCCGCATCCCTTGCTAACGTAAGCATTTGAACTGTTTCACGTTCTCTCAAAGTATCACGGAAGCAAGGTAACTGAAGTTTCTTCCCAACGATAAAATCTGCCCCAAAATGAGGAAAACCCTTTGATAAGTGCTATGACAAAGGGATTTGATGTTGTAGATTTGGTGGATGTTGTTTACCATTTAGATAGTCTGTGATGAATGGATACAGATGCGATCGGATAAGCCCTCCAGCTGGTTCTTTTTCAAGCAATGCCCTAATTGATCCGTGAAACATAACAAAGAGGGAGTGCACTTCTTTAAGCATTCTCCGCAATGCGTCAACCCTCCATGTGGCTTCAATCTCCTTATTTTTCTCAACAACCTGCCAAAAATTTAGTATCCATTTTTCTTGTTTTCTTTATGCATATGAATAATGTGCAATTCAAGTAAAAAGAGTGGATAATGCTGTACCATGACCATCCATATATCGGGCTCGGCTTCATAGAAAACATGGGAATGTCTCTCTGCTTCTATTACCTCGCAAGCTGCCTCCGGGGAGAAAAGTCTGCATTTAGATTCCATTAACCACGTCAAAAAAAAAAATTTCAATGCAAAACGTAACTTCTGATCCTCAATATTCATGTGAAGATGATCCACAGAGAGAAACACCATTGAATCCACGAGGTCGAATATCTGGAAAGAGAAGAAAAATCTCCAGCATCTGACCTCGTAAAGGTGATAAGCCCTTCGCTGAGCCCGATAAGCGATAGCTGCGTGGTGAAGGTTACATCAGGAGGATAGAAGAATAGGATCTTGTCCAGTTCATGTCCTTCGTTTTGGCCTCTCCTCAAGTCAAACACGCAAAGTCGAAAGCTTTCACCACCAGAGCTCATGGACGCCATTCCCATAGCTTCTTAGAGCTCATAAACACCCTTTACGCACAGAAAAAACGTGTATCAGAAATCAGGCAATACTTCAACTTTGTGTCTAAGAAATCCATACAAATTAAGGGTTTTTTTTGGCGCATCGATGCAGCAGACACGTAATGCGACAACATAAAAAGATTTCCATTACGATTTTGGGTGATCAGATCATCCCAAGATTGATAATTCGTCGCAAGTTAATCATTTTATTATAGAAATCTCAAAACACATAAAAGGTTATGAAACAAACAAACAAAAACGGGAAATTGATTACCTTGAGGATGAACCCTAAGAACAAAGTCCAAGGAGTAATCGACCACCAATTATTTCAATTGTTCAATGTCCAGAACGTGATTAACGACTTAGATCTGTTAATCGAAACTCGTTACAGGACCAGATTTCAACGGATCGAAATTTCTTAGCAGAAAAATTCCGCGAAACCTCGGAAGGTAGGTGGTGAGAGGAAATTTTGGAAACGGGTCGGTCGATAAAGTTACCGGGTTAGGATCTAATGGTTCGGGTCGTAGAGGATCTTTAGATTCTCATCGGCTTACGTCATCCCTTGTCTTTTCCACGGACACACACACTCTCTCTCTCTTTTTTAAATTGCACGTTGTCATCTCAATCTGAAAACAATTCCAGATTTTTTTTAATGTTGCTAAAAACAATTCCAGACTTACTAATTAATTCTGAATCCTACTTATTAAATGGACAAAATTAATTATCTACCGTGCTTTTCGAGTGGTTTAATGGAAGTTAAGTGCTAAACCGGTAGATATGAGTCTATAAACCAAAAGTAAATTAGTTAATAATCGGTTTGTATTTCGGTTTTAAGCCTCTGTTATGTAATTTTCGTGCACAAGGGCAAAAGGTGCTTGCTTTTGCTCCTTCGCATTCACTCAAGCAAATTAGTTTAAGAGAATCCAACGAAGTCATATCGGCAACCCTCCTCTCGATTAACATCAAGTAAGTGTGAAGTCTGGTCTACAATTTGAGACCTTTTTAGGTTTGGTGATCTTTTCTCTGTTTTATGGTTCCGAGAGGATCCATCTGGTTCTGGGTCCCAATCCGATTCCGTGACTTTTCGGCGTTTGCAGCCCCGATTTGACCGAGAAATTTCAACTCTGAATCGTTTTCTGATCCTCGCCTTAGTGTTGTATGATTTGTTTTCTTAGTGCGAAATTTTTGATAATTTGTGATCAATTTCTAAGGCTGGTTCTTCGTTTTCCGATTACAGTTGGCTAGGATAAAGTAAGAACACGAATATCGGTCTTGATTTCTTTAACCGGAAGTTTGAAGCTTCTTCCTGTATTTCTTTTGAGCCTTTGTATATCCTGGTTGTTGTTTAGTGGAATCTCCGTTGTTGATTCTGCGTCTGATAGAGCAATAGACATTGAAGAGATTCTTGTTATATTTCATCCTTGTACTTTCTTTTGTAGCAAAGCAACAATGTCTGACCTCAAAGAGCGGTTGCTTCCTCCAAGACCTGCTTCAGCTATAAACCTCAGAGGGGATGGAGGGTCTCGCCCTTCTGCATCAGGGAGACAACCTCTCCTTGGAGTTGATGTTTTGGGTCTGAAGAAGCGTGGACAAGGGCTTAAGTCGTGGATCCGTGTTGATACTTTTGCCAATACTCAGGTCATTGAGGTCGATAAGTTCTCAATGATGCGTAGATGCGACTTACCTGCACGTGATTTGCGCCTGCTTGATCCTTTGTTTGTGTATCCCTCAACTATCCTTGGCCGAGAGAAGGCCATTGTTGTAAACTTAGAGCAGATCCGTTGTATTATTACTGCGGATGAGGTTTTGCTCTTGAATTCCCTTGATAACTATGTGCTTCGCTATGTGGTTGAGCTGCAGCAGAGACTGAAGGCAAGTGCTGTAGGTGAGGTTTGGAATCAGGACAGTCTCGAACTGAGCAGGAGGAGGAGTAGAAGTCTAGACAATGTGTTTCAAAACTCATCTCCTGATTATTTACCTTTCGAGTTTAGGGCTCTTGAAATTGCCCTCGAAGCTGCTTGTACCTTCCTTGATTCCCAGGTCAGTCATTTCACTGAATTTGGTATGTTAGCATTGGGAATAGATTTGACTTTTACTCCTTGTAGGCTTCAGAGTTAGAGATCGAGGCATATCCGTTATTGGATGAGCTTACCTCAAAGATCAGCACTTTAAACTTGGAGCGTGTGCGTAGACTGAAGAGCAGACTTGTAGCATTGACGAGAAGAGTTCAGAAGGTTCGGGATGAGATTGAACAGTTAATGGACGATGATGGGGATATGGCAGAAATGTATCTAACCGAGAAGAAGAAGAGAATGGAAGGATCTTTATATGGTGATCAGTCCTTACTCGGCTTCCGATCAAATGATGGTCTTTCTCTTTCTGCACCAGTTTCTCCTGTTTCTTCTCCTCCTGATTCCCGGAGACTTGAGAAAAGCCTGAGCATCGCAAGGAGCCGGCATGACAGTGCAAGAAGCTCAGAAGACGCAACGGAGAATATAGAGGAGCTAGAGATGTTGCTTGAAGCATACTTTGTTGTTATCGATAGCACTCTCAACAAGCTTACCTCGGTAACATTAAAACCGCTCCGTTATATTTATTCATTACATTGATTCAACCAGCAGTTAAAAAAAGCGGTTTAATCCTCTGCAACTCTCTTTACTCTTCAGTTAAAGGAGTACATCGACGATACTGAGGATTTTATCAACATTCAATTGGTAATACCTTTTGAGTCTTGATCATACTTTTACCTTAGTTTATCTGCTTAGAAACAATAAGAGTGTGCTGAAAATTTCTGGGATTTGCAGGATAACGTGCGGAATCAGCTGATCCAGTTTGAGCTGCTGCTAACTACTGCGACATTTGTTGTAGCCATCTTCGGGGTTGTAGCCGGGATCTTTGGGATGAATTTCGAGATAGATTTTTTTGAAAAGCCAGGCGCTTTCAAATGGGTTCTGACCATTACTGGAGTCTGTGGTCTTCTTATATTCTTGGCATTCGTCTGGTTTTACAAACGTAGAAGGCTCATGCCCCTGTGAGGACATAACTACCCCGTCAAGTAGACGATTGCTAAAACTGTTTTTGTTGCTTTTTATTAATCATCTGTAACCTTCACTAATTGGAAACAGTGTTTTAGAGGAAATATTATGAGAATGAAGCTTTAACTCGCAGCAATTCCTCAACCTTCACATTATCTGTATTTGAGAAAACTTTCATTTATTTGATAGAAACTTGAGTACAGTGAATGATACGTATCTGAACTAAAACCACACTGGTTCAGACGTTACTGAGTTATGTGTTTCTATGGACATGAAAAAACACTGAATGCATCATTCACGGCATGTATCTTGACTAGAAAGGTTTCCAAGTGGGGCAGCTGAGAAAAAAGATTGGAGATGACTACTTGTCAGAGGATGAAGATGATGATGAGAGTCGCGCTTTTCGAGCTTTATCAGCTTTTTCCAAGTAATCTTGATGAGAACGATGCTTTGATCCTGAAAGAAATCAGATTTTAACAGCAGTTTAGCCTAAACATAACCCAAGGAAAATACACCACCTCAGATAACCAGATTACATAAAGCATTGAGTGAGATGTAATAAAAACAAACACTGCGTGCTATTGAATCGATGTGTTAGGAGGATTGTTGATTCGTGATCATGAGTGAAAAAAAGCAGAGAAACACGGTAGGATTGTGATCATCATACAAGTCTACGATCCTAACAAGAAAAAACACTACGACTCATTTTTAAATTTTCTCATACTCCACTTGTTCAGTCAATCTATCAAAACCGGCACTTGATTCCATTTGGCAACAAAGTTTAAAGTTTGAAGCTTAAACTGTTATGAGTAGATTCCTAAGCTAGCTTATGAGATCCAATCAGTACTGCACGTATCATTTTCCACATCGATATCAGAATGAAACATTTAAATGAATTAAAAAAAACCTGGACTTTCCTCGTAATTCTCGCATTTTGTCTCAGAATCCAAACAGAAAGAAGTAATATTCAAACAAGCGGCAAAAAAAAATAAATAAAAAAAAACTCGACCTTGATTCATTAGATACCAAGGGATCCCGAAGATGATGGTGATTATCCCGATCCCAGCCAAAACGTGCTTCTTTTCACCACTGTAGACATAGTGCTCCATCTTTGCCCTAAAACCTCCTCCCAAATTTGAAGCTCCGCTGCTCTTGGTCTCATTTCCCATTTCGATCTTCGACAATTTCTCCGAATCAGAATCTCCTTCTAGGGTTTATCAGGAACTGAATTTCGGAGGTTTTACGACCATCATAAATGGGCTTTATTTAGGCCCGTTAACATAACCATATTTATTAATTATTACCATATTAGACCAAGATATTTATCTATTTTTCAAAACTAAAATAGATTCCATTAAACCCCGACTCATAGTTCAGTTTCAGTCCTTGACTTGCGATGAGCTATGCTGCGATTGTTAGAAAGCTAAGGCGAACGCCACAATTGTGGATTGTTCAACATCAGTACCTGCTTCGTGCAGTGTCGAGATCGGTTTCTAACTCATCTTTCCACATTGGTTCTGTCTCTTCAGCATTTCGTCGAGCGGGTCTTGTGCATCCTCAAATGTTAAGCCATGTACCACATTTTATCTTGTCCAATCGATTCTCCACCCAAATCATCTCCGAAACATTTGTTATCAACCAAGCCCTTGCTCCGCTGGAACAAGGTCTGATTGATTTAATCAGACAGGTCTCTGAGTTAGAGTCGGAGGAGGCCGATGCCATAGCTTCTCTAGAGGAGTCATCCTTTGATCTTAATCGTGATTCTTTGTCCTCATTAATCTGGGAATTAAGAGATGAATGGAGGCTTGCCTTTCTGGCATTCAAATGGGGCGAGAAACGCGGCTGCGATGATCAGAAAGCTTGTGATTTGATGATCTGGGTGTTGGGTAATCATCAAAAGTTCAACATTGCTTGGTGTTTGATCCGTGATATGTTTCATGTTTCAAGGGATACTAGAAAGGCCATGTTTCTCATGATGGACAGGTTAGAGTTTCTGTCTTCTTAATTTAGATTTTCTCTTCACCTAGAGAAGATGACAAGTTTCTCTTCTGCTGTTCTTGTTTTGTTAATTTTGACTAGGTATTGAATTTTTTTTCTATGGATTTGATGAAGATATGCTGCTGCTAATGATACTAGCCAAGCTATTCGTACATTCCATATCATGGATAAGTTTAAGCACGTTCCTGATGAAGAAGCATTTCAAGGATTGCTATATGCCTTGTGTAGACATGGGCACATTGAAAAAGCTGAAGAGTTCATGCTTGCAAGCAAAAAGCTCTTTCCGGTTGATGTTGAGGGATTCAACATAATTCTTAATGGTTGGTGTAACATTTGGACTGATGTGACTGAAGCGAAGAGGATTTGGCGAGAGATGGGGAATTACTGTATCACGCCCAACAAGGACTCTTACAGCCACATGATCTCTTGCTTCTCTAAAGTTGGGAACCTTTTCGATTCTCTCAGGCTCTATGATGAAATGAAGAAACGAGGGTTGGCCCCAGGGATTGAAGTTTACAATTCTTTGGTTTATGTGTTGACCCGTGAGAATTGCTTTGATGAAGCTATGAGGCTTATGGAAAAGATGAAGGAGGAAGGATTAAAGCCAGATTCAGTCACTTACAACTCGTTGATACGTCCCCTTTGTGAGGCTGGAAAGCTGAAAGAAGCCAGGAATGTATTGGCGACCATGATAAGTGAGAACTTAAGTCTAACAGTTGATACATTTCATGCATTCCTTGAGGCTGTAAATTTCGATCAAACTTTAGAAGTCTTAGGCCAAATGAAGATTTCTTGTTTAAAGCCTAAAGAAGATACTTTTCTCCTCATTCTTGGAAAATTGTTCAAGGAAAAGCAACCGGAGAATGCTTTGAAGATGTGGGCAGAAATGGCTCGTTTTGAGATAGTGGCTAATCCTGCTCTTTACTTGGCTACGGTACAGGGCCTTTTGACATGTGGGTGGCTTGAAAAGGCCAGAGTGATATATTCAGAGATGAAATCAAAGGGGTTTTCAGGAAATCCTAAGCTCCAGAAACTGCTTGAGGAGCAAAAGGTAAAGGGGGTCAGAAAAAGCAAGAGCAGAGATCTTCAAAAAGTTGGCTATCGGGGAGGCTATAAGGGTCAACGATCAATATATAAAAAGGAATCAGATACGGGTAAGACTTGAAGATTCTGATCAAAGGATCACTCAAGTAATGACTAGATTCTCAGACCTTAAGGTCTTCACTCTTCTGAACTGTGATATGTGCAATCTGCACGAGACCAGAAGCTTTGTTCCTAGCCCATCTGTTCCATTTAGTTTACATGCTTTCACTGCATCCGCCGTGCAATTTTCAAGGTAATTTTTTCTTCCGTTGACCAGATTGATAATCGTTACCTTTGCTTATGCTGGAGGAGAATATCCATGCATCTGCAGTATATTATCACTTGCAACCATGCTGATCTAGTAAATTCTCTCCTGGTTACATGAAAGACATTAGAAACTAGTCTGGTTCTTTATTGTTATATATGCACACAAGGTTCCCATGATCGCTGCACGTTCAAGTACAAGATATTTGAGCTCAATGTGTCAATGATATGAACCAGACCGCGCAACAGGCAAAGGCTGAGCTCAATGTGTTTCAAAGGCAAGATCTTCAGAGCTCTAGTTGTCCATTTTTTATTTTTCTGTGTTCTTTTGTCCTTGGTTTTCGTTATTATTAAATTCTTGTGTCATGACTCATGAGCCATGATGATTGGTACGGCCTTGGATTCTTTTGAGTGTTAGCAATTTTCATGCCGCATTTCAAGGAACCATCATTTTCGTCCATCAAGAAAGTTATGGGTCCCTTGATTTATGAATTGTTTACTTCAGTTTGCAGCTTGCAAGCTTGTGTAATTTTATTACTTAGTTGCTTTTTCAAAATCTAACTTGGTTTTCATTCAAACACAAAAAGAACTTAAAACCAACCAAAAAAAAAACACAAAAGGAACATTCTAACTTGGTTTTCATTCAGAGTATGCCCATTAAACACAAAAGGAACATTTATGATTTATTAAACAAACTTCACTGGCGATCAAATTGAGAAATGTCTCAAGATGAAACTGCAGTTGAACTATAATTGATATCTATTCTAATGGGTTTTTGATGGAATTCGCATCTCCTTCATAGTTTACAAAAATTACAACATAATACAATTCTTAAAAGCTAAAAGCTCTCTTAAGTAACACCCAACAATTTCGACAAATAAAGAAAGGATCAGATCAAACTTCAAACTACTACTCTGCATTGCCCTGTTTTTTAACTTCCCCACTTCGATCTACTGCCATATAATTTTGCTGGAGGTGATGGAGAAAACTCGAAAGCAGTCGAGGAAATCTCCATTTCCCCTCTCAAGATCCTCACAACTTCACTAATATCAGGCCTTAACTCAGGCGCTTTCTGTAGGCAAGCCAAAGCCAAGTTAATGCACAATCCGGCTTCTTCCTTGTTATACACATCCTTCAATTTCTCGTCCACTAGCTCAAGAACATTCCCCGACTGAGCCAATTGCCTACACCAACTCACCAAATTCGCTTTTTCAAGTTTCATAGGCGATGCAAGGACATGTAAAGGCCTCCTACCTGAGATTATCACTAGAATCAGTACTCCAAAGCTGTAGATATCGCCTTTCTCCATTAAGTAACAGCAACCGCCTCCATACTCTGGTGCTATGTAACACAATGTCCCTCTCATACTCGTCGTGCTGCTTAACTCACGGCTGAACAAATCTCCACTCCACATCTCACTCCCCATTGATCTATTATTGTTGTTCTTCTTCTTCTTGCTGCTGCTATTGCTTTTCCTTCGCCATCCTCTTCTGAAGCTAAACTCTCCCGCTGCTTCTCCTTCCCGGTTTTCCACGCTGTTTTCACCCTTACCACGGAAACAGTAACGAAAATGTGAGACTTTTAAACGATTCTTGAACTTGATTCTCAGAACTTTAATCTTCTTTTTATTGTTCATCTCTTCTTGATGTTCCTCCTCTCTCCACCATTCCTCCATATTCCTATGCTTCTTCTTCTTCTTTTTCGATTTCTTGTTCTTCCTCTCACTCATCTCTTCCTTTGCAAACTTCTCTTCTAGAGTGTCAAACCTAGATTCATTCAAACCAGACCCATCTCGATCTTCCGCTTTATCGACTGTCCTAGCCGAAATTCCCAGTTCAGGAGTGTTGATGATCTTCTTCTCATCTTCCCAATCCGGGTTCGCTGTGTGAATCTGACTCCCAATCCATTCCCTGACATAATCTTTACTACACAATTCACCACTCCCTTCCTGCTTCCACCACCAATCTCTCCCCCATTGTTTCGACCCTTTCCCCAAATCTAGAACCGAATTAGGGCTCAAATTCATCTCCTTGCTCTGATCAAACTCATGATCCTCACATGACAACACGATATGATTCACTTTCGAATCATCATCCGCATCGTTTGAAACCTCTTTTCCTTTTGTCTCACCTTCAATAGCTAAGCTCATCGAATTCAGATTCATTGCCTTAATGTTACGACTTGTTCTGCTATTCTTCGAAGATGAAGAAGCTTGTAGAGCAAGAGCGAGAGCGAAATCTACCTCATGATGCGTTGGAGTAGCAAAGCCGGTCTGAGGAGTGCTCTCTCCTCCGAAATTCCCAGAAAGTTCTTGACTTTTCCCCAGATCCTGGCTGAACAAATCAACCCCATAACCTCCCTCCACTTTCACTCTAGACAAACCGAAATCCGAAATCTTTGCCTTAAACTCAGAATCCAGAAGAACATTACTGGGCTTGATATCTCCGTGAATCACTGGTGGGTCACACCCGAAATGCATAAATTCGAGAGCTTTCGCTACATCGAGGACAATACTGAATCTCCTTTCCCAACTCAAGCACGAATCTCCATCTTCGTTGAACAGAAGCTCTTGAAGGCTCTTGTTGGGCATATACTCGTAAATCAAGAACCTCAGATTCTTCTCCACGCAGTATCCTAAAAGGGTGACCAAAAGAGACGATTTTAACCCACCCAGAATCTGTAACTCGTTCTGAAACTCAGTCTCTGTTTGAAGAGAGAGATTATCGAGTCTCTTAACCGCGAAAAGCTTGCCGTCTCTGGTAATGCCTCTGAACACAGTCCCCGAGCCGCCTTTTCCAATCACGTTGGATTCGTCGAAATCGTTCGTTGCTAGTTTAAGCTCTTTGTAAGAGAAAAGCTGGAGCTTTGATGGCGACGCACCAACGTCAGAGAAAGGGATGGTTCTAGAGCGGTTGAGAAGAGAATTCCAGAGGTGATATATGAAGTAGAGAATTGCGAAGAAGATGACAAGAGAAGATGAAATTGTAAGGATCAAGAAGACAACTCTTGTTCTGTTGATGAACAGCTTTGGTCGGGGTGGGTTTGGTCTTGAAGGCATCTCTCTGATCCTTGCTATTGAATTTGAAAGATGGAATTGTTTCTGAACATTCGGTATCTAACTCTGAATCTAGTCGTTGAGAATGTGTAGAGGAAAAAAGCTGTTCATGAGTTTGCTTTTTTTTCTTTATAGTTTACTTTGAGAATTAAAAATCTTAAAATTATATTCCACGTTCAAAAAATATAGATTTGATTTTCATATACTGAGAAATCGAGGTTCAAACTGCATAATAATTACGTATAGAGAAATAGAAAAAGAAAGAGGCATACTATAGTGGATGGATTTGACAAAAAATGAAAGATGACAAAAAAAGTTGTAATTAAAAAAGAAAGTTAGGAAATGATAATGTTGTTTTTTAATGATGATGTTACTTGCTTTTGGGTAGTGGATCATACAGTGATGTTTAAGATTAGACTTTTCTCGTTAAAATACGCATTTTTTTGTCCTCGTCGTTTACTTGCTCAAATATAAATTGAACTTTTGGATAACTAAGAGAGGAGATTAGTTAGTTTGTTAACGATATTCAAGAAAAAAAAGAAAGAGAAGAAACTAGTTAACGAGTTGGGAGGCGAAATGTCCAAGATCCGCTTTGACTGCTTCGGGAGTTATGCGTAAAATATTGATTTTGTAATTTTGCCCAATATCTTTAATATACACGTAATTTACCCCACTTTTATAGTCTTGTCTCTACGATAAAAATAATATTTTAGCATCAACCATAAGCAAAACATTGCTTTGATCACACTCGGAGTTGAAAAGGACGTAGTAGCTGTTTGGCAAAATCTGCACGAATCTCAAAGATTGCAATGGATTTTTATGTTCAATTCGAGGGATTTTGGAAAGAAAGAACCATAACGATTTTGGTATTGTTTCGACAAATATAATGTTTAAGGTCATAAAGAAACAAAAAACTCTATGGGATGTCCCATTCTTTATGTTGTGATAAATTCATGAGTGGATGTTTGTGGACCAACAGTTTCATGTGCACTCAGATTTTTGAATTTTTTTGTTATAAGAAAAAAAAAATAAAGGAGTGAGCAGGGAGTCAGGGTAAAAGAATCTCCACTGTCTTTTTGTTGTATTGCATGCGCTCTTACAATGTTCAATTTGAACAATGGCTATTTTTTATTCTTTTTAGAAATTGGTGAAGAGTCGACACGGTCCAGTGGTATTCGTAATTCCACTGAGTCTCTTTTTTTTGGCTTGATCTTTAGCAGTTTAGCTTGTCACCTGTTTGGTATTTGTTATATGTCCGAGATGTTGTATATACATAATGCCATAGAAAAAAAACGAGCTATTTCCAATCCATAAAATATGTTATATATAGCCTGTAGAATTACTTCAAGAACCTATTTTTTTTTTTTGCTTTATAGGACAAATTATCTCAAACATCCTTTCATCGGAGAAATCGGCCAGTTGTTGTGTCCCGTAATATTTTTAGATGTGGTAATTTTATAGTCGAGTAAAATTTAAAATTTAAAATATTCATATGAGTACTAACTTTTTTGTCAACATTAATTCGAAACCTTACTCTTGTTAAATCGTTAATGAGGATGACTTGGATGCCATGTGTCCATTTACTTTAGAATGAAATAGCAAGCCAAATTATATAGGATTGGAAAATAATATTACTGGGACTTATTTTCTTGATAAAAAGAGAATTATTACTGTTGTGGAAATTAAATAGCAAAAATGTAGTAATTGTAGTCCTCAGAATTTGGCTTGAACGGGATTTAACCGGTATATTGATTTGGTTACAGCCATGACTACGTGGCACTCTTCCGTTTCTCTCTCCCCCAGCTTCCTCCGCCATGTAAGGTGGGAATGCGTAATTCTTTCTCCTTCCTTTCTTCTTCCCCAAGTTTCAAACCCTAGATCCTAGAAATGTTCAGACCCTTCTCGTCATTACCAATCACCGTAAGTCTGGGAGATAAAGATAAATTAGGAATTTTGCTCTGACAGCTTTTGTTAAAACTTAATATATCAGGTTTCTTTTTATATGATTTTTTTATCAGGTTTGTTCATGAAAAAAGAGAAATAAATTTTGAATATTGCTAGGCTTTGGTTCGCACATATGTGATCGATTCTCCGAGAAAATGTACAAATCCCAATATATAGGTGGCCAGAGAGAAAAATTCGTAAGGTAAAAAGAGAAACAAAATCAACGAGATTGATCCTTGTTTCACGTTGTTGAATCAGATTCAGTTGTTTTAACCCCCTCGTGATCTATGAATGTCGTTGTTAATATCTTAATGACAGGTTAGATGATACAGATTCGAGGGTGTCAATGTCTTCTACTGCTACAGGAATGAAGCGATCCTGTTTCGGATTGTTCAACCTAACTGGCCGAGGAGGAGGAGGAAAGACGAAGAACACATCCAAATCCTTTAGGGAAGGCGTTAAAATCGGATCTGAGGGTCTAAAAACAATCGGAAAATCTCTGACATCAGGCGTGACGAGAGCTGTTTTCCCAGAAGATCTAAGAGTATCCGAAAAGAAAATCTTTGATCCTCAAGACAGAACACTTTTGTTATGGAACAGAATGTTCGTTATCTCCTGTATCCTTGCTGTCTCTGTTGATCCTCTCTTCTTCTATCTCCCGATAGTCGACAACTCAGGGAACTGCATTGGAATCGACTCTAAATTAGCTGTGACGACTACGACTCTTAGAACGATCATCGATGTTTTTTACCTGACACGAATGGCTCTTCAGTTCCGTACAGCTTATATTGCTCCTTCCTCTCGTGTGTTTGGAAGAGGCGAGCTTGTGATTGACCCTGCAAAGATTGCTGAACGTTATTTGACTCGTTATTTCATTGTCGATTTCCTCGCTGTCCTTCCTTTACCTCAGGTAAAAAAAAGATTCACTCTTTTGTTTCTATTTACTAAAGTTTCAATCTTTGTGTGTATACTTTTGAGTGAACCTTCAATCGTTGAGTGTTTACTAAAGCTTCAGTCTTTGTGTGTTTAGTATTCACTAGCTAATTTAAGCGTGAATCTTTGTGCTTTACTATATTATGAAAAAGCTTCACTCTTTCTGTTTCTATTTACTAAAGTTTCAATCTTTGTGTGTATACTTTTGAGTGAATCTGTAATCGTTGAGTTTTAGTGTTTACTAAAGCTTCAGTCTTTGTGTGTTTAGTATTCACTAGCTAAAGCGTGAATCTTTGTGTGTTACTAACTCAGTGATCATTGGATATGTATTGATTTCTTGAACTGCTTATTCTTGGTGTTGCTCTTGCAGATTGCAGTGTGGAAATTTCTTCATGGATCTAAAGGAACAGATGTATTACCGACGAAACAGGCATTATTACACATAGTGATCACTCAGTACATACCGAGATTCGTTAGGTTTATTCCTTTAACATCAGAGCTCAAGAAAACCGCAGGAGCGTTCGCTGAAGGTGCTTGGGCTGGTGCTGCTTATTACCTCCTTTGGTATATGCTTGCAAGCCACGTAAGCTTTTCAAAATCCATCCCATCATTAGGTTAAAAATTCAGACAACAGCTTTTTTGTGCTTAATTTGTCTCTGTTTCTAAAATGTTGTTTTTACTTTGGCAGATAACTGGTGCGTTCTGGTACATGCTGTCTGTGGAACGGAATGATACATGTTTGAGATCCGCTTGTAAAGTCCAGCCGGATCCTAAGCTCTGCGTTCAGATTCTGTATTGTGGCAGCAAATTCATGAGCAATCGAGACACCGAGTGGATCAAATCAGTCCCTGATCTATTCAAGAACAACTGTTCTGCTAAAAGCGATGATTCTAAATTCAACTACGGGATCTATAGCCAGGCTGTGTCTTCTGGAATTGTATCGTCGACAACGTTTTTCTCCAAGTTTTGTTACTGTCTTTGGTGGGGTCTTCAAAATCTCAGGTTAAAAAACATTGAGATCAACGAATAACTGTTAGTTTAGTGATGTAAATTTTAACATCTAGGGTGTATTTTTCGTGTACAGCACGTTAGGTCAAGGGCTGCAAACGAGTACATATCCAGGAGAAGTTCTATTTTCAATTGCAATTGCTGTAGCCGGGCTTCTCCTGTTTGCACTTCTCATAGGAAACATGCAGACTTATCTTCAGTCACTTACGGTTCGTCTAGAGGAAATGAGGGTCAAAAGACGCGATTCTGAGCAGTGGATGCACCATAGGTCACTTCCGCAGAACTTGAGGGAACGAGTAAGACGCTATGATCAATATAAATGGTTGGAAACAAGAGGTGTCGACGAAGAAAACATAGTCCAGAGTTTACCAAAAGATCTCCGAAGAGACATCAAACGCCATCTCTGTCTGAATTTAGTTCGCAGGGTAAGTTTTATTAAAAATGAGGATGTGAATTGTCAATAGATTTATACTTGACTCGCAAGGAACAATGTGTTTTTCATTTTTTTTAATAGGTTCCTCTGTTTGCTAATATGGATGAGAGATTACTAGACGCGATCTGTGAGAGACTGAAGCCTAGTCTATACACAGAGAGCACTTATATAGTGCGAGAAGGAGATCCGGTTAACGAAATGCTTTTCATAATCCGAGGCCGGTTAGAGAGTGTAACGACAGATGGTGGACGAAGCGGTTTCTTCAACAGAGGGTTATTGAAAGAAGGTGACTTTTGTGGTGAAGAGCTTCTGACTTGGGCGCTTGACCCTAAAGCAGGCTCCAACTTACCTTCTTCTACAAGAACAGTGAAGGCTCTAACTGAAGTAGAGGCTTTTGCCTTAGAAGCTGAAGAGCTTAAGTTTGTGGCAAGTCAGTTTAGGCGTCTTCATAGTCGTCAGGTTCAACAGACTTTCAGGTTTTACTCTCAACAATGGAGGACTTGGGCTGCTTGTTTTATCCAAGCCGCTTGGCGTCGGCATTTAAGAAGGAAAAATGCAGAGCTAAGACGTAAAGAAGAAGAAGAAGAAGAAGAATTAGATTATAAAGATGATTACGATTATGATGATAATGTGGGTCTGGTTACAAGGAGTGATAGTTCTGTTGGTTCAAGTTCTAGATTGCGTTCCACGGTATTGGCATCAAGATTTGCTGCTAACGCGCTAAAGGGTCATAAGCTAAGAGTCTCCGAGAGTTCGAAAAGTTTGATGAATCTGCAAAAGCCACCAGAACCTGATTTTGATGCTCCTGATACAGAGGAACTAAGTTAAGTAGTAGTTAGAATGTTCTCTTATAATACCTAAAACTTCAGAACAGAATGTTAACTGTGAAGAGTCACATCAAGGTTATTTCTTCTTCTTCTTTTTTCTGGTTTAATCAACCTTTATGTACAAGAAAGTTCAATTCTGTCTTCACCATTCATTGTCTAAGCTAAGGATATCCGAGAGTTAAAACACCTGATTTTTTATGCTCTCTCTACAGATGAATTAATCCGATCACATAATTTTGATCGTATGACAAAAATCTGATCACATGACATTCTCTGATCAAAATTTAGAGAAAAACTGATGTATCCATTGGAACACAAAAACACTTGCATTTTAAATGCTTGTACTAGATATATATTGGGCTGAAAACTACTGACGCCCATTTAAAAACCCAAAATCAGTTGTCTGAACGAGATTCAGATTTCTTCGGAAAAATCAGCAAAAAAAAACATTAAAGAGCGAGAAAAAATCGTGAAAAAGGGCAAAAAGAAAAAAAACGTAAGAGAAATGGGAATAGTGGCAGGGATCGGAGTTCTATTGCCATTTCCGTTCTACTGGTGGCTATGGACGAATCCTCAGTCTTGGGTGAATCTCTGCGGACATGGAAGAGACCCATCGATGGTGATGGCGCGTGTTTCCCACGTGCTCAAGGCTGCTCAAATTCTCTCTCTCTTCTCCGTCGCCTCTCTCTCCTGGCCGCCTCCGCTCTACTTCTGGCCTCTCATGGCCTTTGGCCAGTTTCTCAACTTCAGGTCCAAATCTTTTGTCTCCCCTTTTTTCTCTGAATCTGTTGAATCGAATGCGTGAGATTAAGGAAGATAGGAATCTTGATTCCACCCTTTTTTTCTCTTTGTTTGAAATCGCATTTGTGACACCTTCCTTCATCGCGATCTAATCTCTACTGGTTGTGAAAGTTTTTGTCTTTTTCAAGTTTCAATCATCGAATCTTGTTTAGTCTCATCTCTTGTAAAGTTTTGATACTTAAAAGACCACATCTTTGCAAGGTATATCAACTGGTATGTGAAGCTGCGTGTTTTCTCGCACTAGAGAATACGATGTTTGAAGGGGAAGTGTGATGTGAACACTTGTATGTTCTGTAACTGAGCTCCCATATAGTAAAGTTTTGTTACTTAAAGGTCACATCTTTGCAGGGTATATCAACTGCTAGGTGAAGCTGGAACTTATTACGGTGTTAGATTTGGGAAGACAATACCGTGGGTTACAGAGTTCCCATTTGGAGTCATCAGAGATCCGCAGTATGTTGGGAGTATCATGTCTTTATTGGCTTGCCTCTCTTGGATTCCATTCCAATACATCCTCCTCTGGTGCCTCGGTTATGTTTTCATGATGCTTGTAGAATCAAAAGAGGATCCAAGTGCTCGTGCCAAATCCGTCTCCTGATTCCTCTGCATAACCCACTAGTTAGAAGAGCTTAACTTCCATGAAAGCCAGGTCCTTTATTTACTATCTTGTTGTTTGATTGTTTTCTTTCCGAGTTTTGTAACCGAACTGATTTCACAGTTCCATGGATAATGCTGCTGGAGTTTATACATTTTCTAGAGTTTTTTCGGTAAATCTACGGAATTGTTGTTGAAGCAAACTATGAGATTTATCTTGCCCTATATGCCAAAGCTAATGATGTTTTTCCAAGATTCTCCTTTATGATATCTGCCAGTTTTCTCCATCTTTGCGGCAACAATAGAAAATTTCGTCTCTTCTGCACTTGACTTGATACAAAGAATCAGTTAATGGCGCATAGAATATTTTGATCTGGCATCCGACGAATGAAGAAATGGGGTACTCACAGAGTTGTGGAATCTTTATTCGATGTTCTCCTTCTGCTTCTTATTTTCGTCGTCAACTGATAGAAAATTTAACGTCGGCTCAACAAAAAGAAGAGTATTTTGTTGGGATTTGTGTAAATCTGCCGATATGTTATGGTTTATCTTCTCTAGTCTGATCAATCAAGAAATGTATGAGATGTATATATTTCACCAGTCCTTCTCTGTCTTTTTTTTCGACGAGAATACAAAGTATTAGTAACCAATACGAAGGTGGATAAACAAAATCCGAGAAGTAGCTATTGTTTGGAGTGCCTTTCTTTGCCAACAAATGGGCAGTCTCATTTGATTTTCTTTTCGCATGGTTTAAAGAATGACTCTTAAACTTTGACCGCCAAAAATTAATATCATCTGTTAAGTTCATAATCGTTATATCCTCCTTAGGCGGCATACTTAATAAAGAAAACCTAAGTGAAATAAAATAAAACTGTGGAAAAGATGTAATAAATCAAAACTGTAGGAAATATGTGTAATAACTATAAAATATCGAATTATATGCAATTTATTCAAAACTGTAAGAAAATATGTAAAATAAAAAGTTACCAGAAGTATCTGTGATAAAGATTAAACCATACTAATTAGTTGTAATTATTTAAAACTCTAGGGACACGTGTGATAAACACAAGAAAAGAGGAAATCTGTAATAAACGTATACCATAGTGAAAATTTGTAATAAACAAAACCTCTTCTTTTCGTACATACTTAAATGTCTATTTTTGGACCTTGTATTAAAATGCATTTTGTCTATGGACTAATTAAAACTTTTTGTCTTGGTATGAATAAGACAAAAACATTCCTGATCTACCAAGTACTGTATAGCAATCATTAAGCAAGAAAATACTTGTTTAAGTTGATCGATCTCAAATTTCTTTCTGTATCGGGTTTAAGATTTAAGACCCGTTGTTTGGATCCGATCTATTGAAACTAAAAACAAATACAACAAATGGCCACACACACAAGAAAAAAAAAAACCTTTGACCCGCTTCATTCGGGTCGGGTCCAACTCCTAAGTAGAAAAAAAAAGCGGAGGAACCAAACGCTGACGTGTTAAACTGCGACTGGCTAACGACAACTTCTCTTCCTTCGTACTCTTCTTACTCTCTCTTCCTCAATTCGATTCCTTTCGTTATCGATCGGAAAAGTCATCTCTTTTTTTTTTTTTTTTGTGGAGCGTTTTTTTCTCGTCACTATTACAAAGATTTTCTTTTGTTTTTCGCTTTCAACTTTCTTATGTATGTAATAAACCTTACTCTTTCCCGTGATCTCTAAATGAGCAACTTGGACTCGCCTTGATTTCGCTACAAGATTTCTTAAGAATAGGGGGAAATTTAGGTGACGACTTTCATTTAAGTTTGTAGGGAATGCAGCTACTTGTTTTCTAGGGTTTTTCGAATTTGGTGTAAATTCTCTTGGGAATTGGTTTGAGGCTTGTTTGGGAAATTGCAATTCTCAGTCGTGTTAAAAGGAGTTGTGATTTGAAGAGAACATTTTTCTAAAAATCGGAGACTTTTAGGTCAATGTCGGCTCCATCGCGAGTCCGGTCAGTGGATTCCGCCGACCGAGAGTTCCGATCAGTTCTTGGTCTCGCCGGTAACAAGCTGCAGCAGAAACCGGTGACAAAGCCGGTGAAGAAGCCTGTGGCTGATCAAACGAAAAACCTAACCTTTACGGCGAAGAAAATGCCGCATTGCTCGCCTCTAAGCCCTTCAGCTCTGAGGCGAAACGGTGTCTCGATGAACGCATCGTATTCGTCGGATGCGTCGTCTTCGTGCGAGTCGTCGCCGTTGAGTATGGCGTCTACTTCGAGCGGGAAGAGGGTTTTGCGGCGGAGTGGGTCAAACTCTTCATCTTCACTGAGAAGGAATCTGACGGAGGAGAGAGATGAGAAGGCCGGTGATTGCTTCTCTGATGGTCGTAAGAGATGTGCTTGGATCACTCCCAAATCTGGTAACAATCATCATTTTCAGTCTCTCTTATTCATCATTTCCAGTTTTTTTTTTTTTTTGTAGGATTCAATTGCTTCCACATATTAGTTAGCAGCAATTTATGTAATTGATGATTGGGTTTACCTGTTAAGCGATTGAAGGGTCAGTGTCCTTCAAATGATTCTGAGTTTGAGTTAGTTTGAAGATTTGTGCTCCATTTCTTGGTAATTGAGTTTGGAAGTTAGTATCTGAATGTAGAGCTCAAATATTAAGTATTTTATTGCTTTTGTGATCAGGCAGATCTCTATTAAACAACGACCACAAAAATAGGAATTGTAGAGATTAGTTTCTTTGTCATTTCTCTATACTCTGATGGGCTAACGCATTCACTTTATCTCGGATTAAATCTTTTCCTCTGCTATGAATTGACCGATAATTTTTCTTTTTCTTTTTTTGTTTCTTGTTAAAGACCAATGTTACATTGCTTTTCACGACGAAGAGTGGGGAGTTCCCGTCCATAACGACAAGTACGCAATGTGTTCTCTTATACTGACCTCTTTTTTTTTTTGTTCGTTGCTGATCCGAGCGATGCTCTTTGTTCTTATAAACTCTCTTATTCGTTTAATTGGTTGCAGGAAACTTTTCGAGTTATTAAGCCTGTCTGGTGCTCTTGCGGAACTATCTTGGAAAGACATTCTTTCCAAAAGACAATTGTTCAGGTAACCAGAACCAAAGCTTTCGTGGTGTAACATCTTCACCTTCTTATAAGCTCAAATCTCAGAAATTCTTTTGCTTGATTTAAACAGGGAAGTTTTCATGGACTTTGATCCAGTTGCAATATCCGAGCTAACTAACAAAAAGATAACATCCCCTGAGATTGCTACCATCTCACTACTGTCAGAGCAAAAGCTACGGTCAATCCTCGAAAATGCAAACCAAGTTCGCAAGGTACTCTTAACATATGTGAACCTGATCAAACTTTGTGTGTTTGTAAATTAACATTTGTTTTTTTTTTAACTGTTATTGGTTTTCTCCAATCCAGATAATAGTTGAATTTGGATCATTTGACAAGTACATTTGGAACTTCGTTAACCAAAAGCCTACTCAGAGCCAATTCCGGTACCCACGCCAAGTCCCTGTGAAGACTTCCAAAGCCGAGTTGATTAGCAAAGATCTTGTTCGCAGAGGCTTTCGCAGTGTTAGTCCAACAGTTATTTACTCGTTCATGCAAACAGCAGGCCTCACAAACGACCATCTCATTAGCTGCTTCAGACACCAAGACTGCTTATCAACGGACGAGACCGGTAATTAAATGATACGATCCGAGGAGATCAACTCTGAAGATAAGGCAACAGGCGAATTGAGATCGTGACTTGGAGGGACAGATGCGATGATATTGGCGTGATGAAGCGATGGTGGCGCGATGAGAGATCGATGGAGGGAGATGGTGGTGTGATGCGGCGGATCGATGGTTTGAGATGGTGGTGGATGGATTCGTCGATGGATCGTGAGAGGGATGTGATGGTGATAGCAGAATCTCTTGTAAACAGATTAGTTTTAAAAGATTCGAATTTCAGAGTTTTTTTTAGTTCTCAGAAATCGAAAAGAGAGAAGAACACGTTAAAAGTTTGATCAAAATTCTTCACTGAATATGACATAGGCGATTTTCTCTTTTTTATAGACTAAGAGAGAAAATCGCAGCCCTAATAACAAAACAACATGGAGTTTGAAATAAAACAACAAGAAGTTTAATTTGAAAATAAAACAGTGAGGCGTCCCTTCTAAACCTAAGTGGTGCGCCTAAACAACTAGTGCATAAGTCATTGTGACTTAGCACGTTATTACCCATTAGTAACAACTTCTAAGTAACTCGACGTAGCAATGATTTCTGCCTCGTTAAAAACCTTGGAGAAGAACCTCCTTGCCTTCCAAAATCCTCACCAAGGAAAAGAGTACAGAATCATCACATAAGTTACCTAGTCATTGTTACTGGGTTCTTCATTCTTCAAGATAGAGATGTTGAAGATGTGAGCTCCAGCCTCCTGGTGTTCGCTGTCCTCCGTGGCAATGAGTGCGTGAGCCTCCTTAGCCATCTCTCTAGCTCTGGAACGAGTGATCCTGCCAGCTACCTCTGGTTCCTCCTCCTCTGAGCTGGTCACGATCATATCATCCTCTCCCTCTTGAAAAGGATTTGCCCTCAAATCTGAATCTGCAACAAAAGGAAGCAAGTCAGAAACATTGAAAGTATCAGAAACATCATACTTACCTTGAAGATCAATCTGATAGGCGTTGTTGTTGATTCTTTTGATGACTGCGAATGGTCCATCAACTCTGGGCATTAGCTTGTTCTTTCGCTCAGCTGGAAATCGCTCCTTCCTCAGATGGATCCACACCAGATTTCCTTCTTCGAAAATCAGTTCCTTTCGTCCTTTGTTGGCATGTTTCTCATACTGCTTTGTCTTCTTCTCGATGTTCTCCTTAGCCTTAGCATGTATTCTTCGGACCTGTTCAGCTTTCTCCTTGCCATTCAAGCTGCATTTTCCACTTAAAGGCAAAGGGATCAAGTCTAGAGGTGATTGTGGATTAAACCCATATACAATTTCAAAAGGAGAAAAGAGAGTAGCAGAATGCTTAGCGTGATTGTAAGCAAACTCGACATGAGGCAGGCACTCTTCCCACGTCTTGAGGTTACTTTTCACCAAAGTCCTTAGAAGTGTAGACAACGTTCTATTCACCACCTCGGTCTATCCATCGGTCTGAGGATGACACGTAGTTGAGAATGAGAGCTTGGTTCCCAGCTTAGCCCAAAGCGTTCGCCAAAAGTGTCCTAAGAACTTCGTGTCTCGATCTGAAACGATAACCTGTGGCATTCCATGCAGTCGTACTACTTCCCTGAAAAACAAGTTAGCTACATTCACAGCATCATCTGTCTTGTGGCTAGCGATGAAGTGAGCCATCTTGCTAAACCTGTCAACAACTACAAAAATAGAATCTCTACCATTTCTGGTGCGAGGTAAGCCAACTACAAAATCCATAGAGATATTAGTCCAAGGTTGAGAAGGAATAGGCAAAGGAGTATACAAACCGTGAGGCTGAACTTTACTCTTAGCCATCTTACATACGACACATCTAGAGCAGATTTTCTCAACGTCCTTCTTCATGTTCGGCCAGTAGAAGTGCTCTTGTAGCCCAAGAAGTGTCTTTGTGACACCGAAATGTCCAGCTAATCCACCTCCATGAGCTTCTCGTACCAGTAACTCTCGAATGGATCCTCGTGGTATGCACAATCGGTTACTGAAGAACAAGTATCCATCCTGTCTATAAAATTTCTCACAGGCAAACTTATGACATTTGGCATAGCTCTCAGAAAAGTCAGTGTCAGATTCATAAAGATCTATAATATGCTCAAATCCAATCAACTTTGATGTTAAAGTCGAAATAAGAGTGTACCTCCGGGATAATGCGTCTGCGACCACATTATCTTTACCTTTTTTGTACTTAACAATGTAGGGGAATGTCTCAATGAACTCCATCCATCGCCCATGTCTTTTGTTAAGTTTCTGCTGACCCTTGAGGTGCTTTAGAGACTCGTGATCGGTATGAATGACGAATTCCTTAGGCCATAAGTAATGCTGCCACGTCTGGAGAGCTCGAACCAATGCGTATAACTCCTTGTCATACGTGGGATAATTCAGCGTTGATCCTCCTAACTTTTCGCTGAAGTAAGCGACGGGCTTCTTATCCTGCATAAGAACTGCTCCAATACCTACACCAGAAGCATCGCATTCAATCTCAAAAGTCTTAGTAAAATCAGGAAGTACTAGTAAGGGCGAATTGATAAGCTTCTCTTTAAGGGCTGTAAAAGCCTGTTCTTGCGCCTCTCCCCACTTGAACCCCACGTCTTTCTTGATCACTTCTGTTAAGGGCGCGGCTATGGTGCTGAAATCACGAACAAAACGCCTGTAGAATCCTGCTAAGCCATGGAAACTTCGGACTTCTCCAATGTTCTTGGGGGTTGGCCACTCCTTGATAGCTTTTATCTTCTCTTCATCTACTTTAACTCCTCCTGCACTTACTACAAAGCCTAAGAAAACAATTTCGTTAGTGCAGAATGAACATTTAGATAAATTAGCAAAGAGAGATTGAGAGCGAAGAACATCAAGAACCGATCTGATGTGATCTAGATGTTCTTCCAAACCTTTACTGTAGATGAGAATATCGTCGAAATAAACCACTACGAACACGCCAATGAATGGTCTCAGGGCATGGTTCATTAATCTCATGAAGGTGCTGGGAGCATTGGTGAGACCAAATGGCATAACTAGCCACTCGTAGAGTCCTTGCTTTGTCTTGAACGCCGTCTTCCATTCGTCCCCTTCCTTCATTCTGATCTGATGATACCCACTCTTCAAGTCTATCTTAGAGAAGATTGTCGATCCACAGAGCTCATCCAGCATATCATCTAGTCTTGGAATCGGATGCCTATACTTCACAGTGATGTTGTTGATAGCTCGGCAGTCTACACACATCCTCCAGGAACCATCTTTCTTTGGCACCAACAGAACTGGAACCGCGCATGGACTCAAGCTTTCTCGGATATGTCCCTTGCTCATCAGCTCTTCCACTTGCTTCTGTAGCTCCTTAGTCTCTACAGGATTGGTTCGGTATGCTGGCCTGTTAGGTAAGGCTGATCCTGGTACCAAGTCAATCTGATGCTCTATCCCGCGAATTGGAGGTAGCCCTGGTGGAATTTCTACTGGAAAAACGTCCTTGTATTCCTGCAAAATCTCAAACATAGCACTAGGAAGCTCCTGTGAAGGGTTAGTACTAACAAGGGATTCCTTGTACACAAACATAAAAGTAGTCATTTCAGGATCAAAGAGTTTAGAAAATTCACTGTGGTTTATGTAGAGGCTGTTGGCGACTTTCTCCTTTTCCTTGAGCTTCATTTGAACTTGATCTTGATAAATCTCGGTAGGCGTGAGAGGTAGGAGGGTAATTTTGCGACCTTTGAACTCGAATGAGTGCTTGTTGGTGTAACCGTCGTGTATCACCCTACGATCTGATTGCCACGGTCTGCCTAGCAACACATGACTCGAACCCATGGGAATGACGTCACATAGAATCTCATCTTCATACTTCCCAATGGATAGAGAAACCCTCACTTGCTGAGATACGGTCAAGGCTCCACTATCATTCAACCACTGAAGCTTATACGGCCTTGGATGAGGAATAGTCTTGAGCTGGAGCTTCTTAACCATCTCTTCGCTTGCAGCATTAGTACAACTTCCTCCATCTATGATCAGGCTACAAACTTTTCCTTGAATGAAGCATCTCGTATGGAACAGGTTCTCTCGCTGACAAGTCTCTTCAGGTTGACTCTGAACACTCAAAGTCCTTCTGGCAACCAACATCTCGCCCACGGCAGCAGCTTCTTCCTCTTCCGCTGTTTCATATTCGGCCTCGGAATCCTCTTGAGGAACTATCTCTCCTCCCTCTTGTAACAAGAATACCTTCTTGTTTGGACAATCTCGAGAGTAATGTCCCATTCCTTGACATTTGAAACACCTCACATTGCTGATAGAAGTACCACCTCGAGGCTTGAACTCAGATTTAGCTTCTTCTTTAACTCCAGTAGAGGGCGGTTTGATGTCTCTGGAGTAAGCTGGTTTGCTGATCTCCTTAGGCTTAGGCACACTAGGCGTGAATGTGGACTTGAAATTTCGCCTCTTGACTTGAGATTCCACCAATTCAGCCTTATGCACCATCTCTTGTATATCTGCGAAATCCTGAAGTTCCACCTTGTCTTGAATTTCTCGGTTAAGTCCTCCAAGAAATCTCGACATTACCATCTCTTCGCCTTCTCGTAAATCTGCACGAATGAGCAAAGTTTCCAATTCTTGATAATAATCTCGAACAGACTTCGTACCTTGGACAAGGCGCCTAAGTTTGTTGAGTATCTCGCGCTGATGATGGGCTGGAACGAACCGCTTCCTCATCTGTATAACAAGCTGATCCCAAGTAGTAATCGGAAGTTCCCTCAGGCGATTTCTGGTGACTCCCAACTGCTCCCACCATAGAAGCGCGTACCCATGAAATTCTGAGACTGCAATCTTCACCTTGTTGAGCTCATAAGTTCCTTAGACCAGAAAATTAGACTCCATCTTCCTTTCCCAATCTAGATAAGCTTCGGGATCATTGGTTCCATGGAAAGGAGGATACTGGATTTTGATATGACGCAGCTGCTGACGTAGAGGATCATAATCTCGAGCATGTCCTCGGCCTCGATCTCGTCTCACAGTTTCTCTGCTATGATCAGAGGCTTCGTCCTCCTCATAGTATTCTGGATCTGATTCCAGGGTAACTCTATGTCCAGCAATATATTCCTCTCGGCGGTGCTGACGATCTACCCTTGGGCCATCTCGTTCTGCACCAGTAGGATTCCTCCTCGGATTAAACGTAGTCTCTCTGCCCCCAATTTGGCTTCGGTTGGACTTAGCTTTAGTCCTGGCTTCGGAAGGTGTTGGGTGGCGTGGAAGTTTCCGGGAGGATCCTATGTGCCCTTTACCCTTTGCTAGTCGCATTGCTTCCGAAGGAGTTGGGGTTTGAGACGACTCTTCTCCACTTGCACTGAGATCTTTGAGCAGATCACTCATCTTGGTCTCGAACTTGTCGTTGAGTTGTTCGATTTGTTGGGTGAGCTGAGTTGTTATGGCTTGATTCGATTCTTTGATTTGTTGAGACATTGCTCGGTTCAGAGCTTCCATTGTCTCAGCCGAAAGCTCCATGGTACCTAAAAAATAAAAAAATAAAAACTCGCAGTAACTTGTTCGAGAAGAAATCACGAAAACAGCAAAACTAAACTCATCATAAAAAAAAATGAACCGATCTCCACGAAATCTAAAAACAAACTCAAAGAAACTAATGAAATTTAACGAAAAATTTTTTTTTTGTGTACTAACTAACGAAAATTTTTTTTTTTTTTTTTTTTTTTTTTTTAAACATAACTAACGAAAATACAAGACTCTCTTATCAAATCTAAACGAAACAGCCGAAAAATACAAAGATTTTAGGCCTAAACGCAAACGACAACTCGAAGACTCCTAACGAATGCGAAACACGAAGACTATCAAAACCCTAGACACGATACGAACCAATGAAACTAAAAACTAACAAAATTTCGGACACCACACGACACAATGGATAAGCAGCAAAGACCAGATCGATGCAACCTAACGACGATATAGAAGTGATGCAGCGAAACAAACTAAAACGAACACGATTAACAAATATCAAAACAAAACGAGTGATACGATTCGATAACTCTTAACAAACCTAACGAAAACGATAACGAAACAAACCCTAGACACGAAACAATAAGAATCGACCTAATCAAGAATTCAAACGATGAAAGCAGGGATCGACACCAGCTAATCTAGGTTTAGAATCGAAAATTTCAAGGTACAGAGATTAGGGTTAGAGTTCGCTCAGCCTTTGGTTCAGAGTTGGTTCTGATACCACGTGATACGATCTGAGGAGATCAACTCTGAAGATAAGGCAACAGGCGAATTGAGATCATGACTTGGAGGGACAGATGCGATGATATTGGCGTGATGAAGCGATGGTGGCGCGATGAGAGATCGATGGAGGGAGATGGTGGTGTGATGCGGCGGATCGATGGTTTGAGATGGTGGTGGATGGATTCGTCGATGGATCGTGAGAGGGATGTGATGGTGATAGCAGAATCTCTTGTAAACAGATTAGTTTTAAGAGATTCGAATTTCAGAGTTTTTTTTTTAGTTCTCAGAAATCGAAAAGAGAGAAGAACACGTTAAAAGTTTGATCAAAAAATTCTTCACTGAATATGACATAGGCGATTTTCTCTTTTTTATAGACTAAGAGAGAAAATCGCAGCCCTAATAACAAAACAACATGGAGTTTGAAATAAAACAACAAGAAGTTTAATTTGAAAATAAAACAGCGAGGCGTCCCTTCTAAACCTAAGTGGTGCGCCTAAACAACTAGTGCATAAGTCATTGTGACTTAGCACGTTATTACCCATTAGTAACAACTTCTAAGTAACTCGACGTAGCAATGATTTCTGCCTCGTTAAAAACCTTGGAGAAGAACCTCCTTGCCTTCCAAAATCCTCACCAAGGAAAAGAGTACAGAATCATCACCTAAGTTACCTAGTCATTGTTACTGGGTTCTTCATTCTTCAAGATAGAAATGTTGAAGATGTGAGCTCCAGCCTCCTGGTGTTCGCTGTCCTCCGTGGCAATGAGTGCGTGAGCCTCCTTAGCCATCTCTCTAGCTCTGGAACGAGTGATCCTGCCAGCTACCTCTGGTTCCTCCTCCTCTGAGCTGGTCACGATCATATCATTAAAGAAAAACCAAGAATTACCAAGAAAGAATAGTTTAACACTCTCTGCTGCTTTGTTTGCTATTGTGTTGCGTTGGCAGTTGTTGTTGTTGTACAGATGCTTTTGTTGTTAAACTAGGAGAAGTTTCTAAGCCGAATGTATTGAAGATTGTATGAAAACGATTACATGTTACATTTCCTGTCTCACAAGGGATTATTATCATCTACTCTTTCTTTCATGCCAAATTTCAATCTAAAAACACTAACGAAATTTGAAACTAAACTACTTGTCGGTTTGATTCTGCTGATACAATCTTCCGGTAACAGCTGCGGCTAACGCTGCCGTAAAGTTAGGATCTTTTGTCAAGGAAGAAGCCATTTGCTCCACCAAGAGTTTCTGAACTTCTGGAAAGTCGATTCTTGATGTTGGGCTCATCACTTTCTTGGATTCAGTCAGATCAACGGTAGTCACAGGCTCAGCCAAGCTACTACTACTGTTGGCTGCAGCAGCTGATGGAGCCGCACCACCAAGAGGGACGTAGCGGTTTAAACCATTGTTTGAATCGATCTGCGATGGCATTGGATGGTTATGTTCACCCTCATAAGTTGCTACCAACACGGATTGGTCCTCTACACTTCTCTGAACCTGAAATAAAACCAACACAGAATCCAAATAAGATTAATATGAAGAGCAAATTGACGTCATTTGCAATTCAAATTTTTAGCGAAATGTCAATATTTGCTTCTTCTTATTATTGTTTACCTTCTTTTTGACAGAACAGCTTGGAGCACAGGCACATTTGAAGTAAGCTCTTGGGGATGGATTGTCTCTAGTCACTTTCTGTCCATATTTCCTCCATTGATATCCATCTTTCACAACCTATAATAATTAAGAAACAATTATTAAAATCAATATACTATATATATATATATGCATATTCTTGATCAAGATATGAACCAAATATGATAATTTCATGCATGAGAGGCTTACAAGGGTAGTGTCAGAAGCTTCGGTCTTGTAATAAACTCTTGAGACTTTCTCCTTTACAACAGTCTTTTCTCTCTGCTTCTTACACAGATACTGATCACTTTGATCCGTCGAGCTACTCTCCGACACTCCACCGATAACCGCCGAACTAATTGCGTCATCTCTCACCGGAGATTTGCGTTTCTTGGGAGGACTGATTTGGTCTCTCTCGGCCATGTTGCTCTTGTTAACATATTCCATCAACTGCTTCCTCAAAACGTTGTAATTGTCACACATCAAAGTTAGCATCTCCGAGAGCTTCTTGTTCTCAGCTCTCACTCGGTTTAATTCATCCACCAAAGCATTTGTATTCTGCAATTAATCATTTATATATATTGCATGAATTTAGTAATTATATCTTCAAATATTATTATAAAACATATGATCTGCTGGTTCAGTCAAATTTCAAGAACTCAACACATGAATTCTTAATCCTTTAAATACAAACAATTTCTTAAGAATACACATGAATTCTTAAGATATTTTTTTGGTTGAAGTTTATAAATTTATAAATATATAAACCAAGTATATCTAGAATTATTCGTATATATATTATATATATGTGGATATGCAAAAATATATGGATATACAACATATATGTACATCTGTAGATATTTGCGATCGTATATAAAATATATGTGTGTTCATATGGTAAAATGAAATACAAACAATTTCCACGGAAATGTGTAATTGAATATGTAAACGATCAAGAACACAAGAGAAGCATACCGTTGAATCTTCATCAACTCGCATACGAGTAACGCCGATAGTGAGATCTAAAGAAGTATCAACCAAAGACGACGATGAATACTGGTCCATATATGTATATATAGATGTACAATGAATCTTCGATCTGGTTCTTGTGTATGTATGGGAGTTCCGTAAGCTGAGGAAAAAGTTGGGAGATTCGTAATAAGAGTCGATCTTGGGTTCTTCTTTTTCTCTTCTGAGATCGTTGAAGAATGAATGATTTTGATACTTCTTTATATAAAGGACGTGTTAAGAGGAAACTAGGTGGAAAGAGGAGAGAGAGGAGCATGTGCTTTTCATTTTCATGCAATAAACTAATCGACTTATCAAATTCCTTTCCTTTTACTTTTTTTTTGTCTTTAAGACACAACTCGACGCTCTCGGGTCCACTCGCCCACGTATTTGGTCCAATCCTTACCAGTTTTCCAACTAAACTTAATCTCAGTTTTCAATTCTTTTCTTGATTGTTTGTTGACTCCATTATTTATTTGGTCCAATCCTTATTGATTCTGCTGTCTACAAAATAATATTATAATTAAGATTCGATCCACGTTTTCTTTGAGATGTTAGTTATTATTGATTTATTCCTTTCGTATAAACTATACACATTTTTCCCGTCGACTATACTATATTGTATATTAAAACCCTTATATATATTAATATATATATGAAACAAAAACTATTTCCATCGTTGGCAAAACAACAAAAAAATTACATCATCTTTTCCCTTAAACAGCACCTAACTGGCTAACTAACGTATGTACGATTTAGAAATTCTTCGGTTCATTTGGATAGTAAAGAAACGAATATTAAATATTTGTCAAACAAGCTTAACTGTGGTTCAATACATTTCATGGATTTAACTAATAGACCTAAATATTACTAATATACTATACAGTAATTACAATGCCTTTTAAATAACTTAATACATAAAGGAAAGATTACGAACCCTTTTAAATAACTTCATACATAAAGGAAAGATTACGAACGACATTTAAGATAAAAAGAAATGATTGATTGAGGGTTTATAATTATGAAATGTAGTAAAGGCGTGCTCAATTAGAAGTTTAATATATTCTTTCTTTTTTTGACATGTTTAGTATTCTAGTATTTAATAATTAATTTGTTACGAGTTGACGAATAAAATAATACTATTAGTAGGGTGTGCAGAACGTGGCTTATATGTTTGAATGTTAGTCACTATATTTAATAATTGGGAGATTCTTCGGTAGTGATCACAAAGTATTTTATCATGCAAACGTGTGCCTTGTTGGGTCAAAGTCAAGCCGACACGGCTTTTCGAAAACCATTGGACAGTTCACGATAGTGTCTGTGGTGATGAGTCTTGTTTATCAAATCCTGCTTTCCTTCTTCTTCCTTTTGGAGTTTTGGTATTTTTTTATATATATAAAAAAAAGAGTTTACAAAGGCATTGTATTTAAGGTTTTTTTAGTTTTAAATTTGTTTAGTTTTTTCTTATAATGGACAAATAACAAAAATATAGTCTTTATATCTTCGTGTATGGCTCATTAAACGTACAGTATGCAGTATATATAAAATGATACATTCTTAATTCCCTTGATCCCTCCACAGATTTCGTTCCACAATCGAGCTTAAATGATATCCGATATGTGTACATACATACATAAATATATTATTTATACACGTACAAATGAAAAATATAAAAATCTCATGCATATCGTAGGAAAATTCATTTTGAAAATTTTGGCCGTTTTGTGTATTATGTTTGTTTCGACATACTAAATTTATAGGGTTCTATCTTTTAGTACATTGTATATGTATGATCAAGTCTATAAAATAAATATTTTCGAGGCCACGATGAAATCCTTAAGAAAATGTTACTTCTGAAATATAACAACTTGAAAAAAAAAGAATCCGGGAGTAAGTTTAGGATTAAGTGTATAGCTTTCAAAAACGATCTTAAAAAGAAAGTCGATCGAGATTTAGAACTAGTCATCGACAATATCTCTCTTTTCATTCAAACCCTGATCTAAAACGACATACTTTCTCCCTAATCAGAACTCAGAAGTAATTATGATATATATGTTTTAACAAATATATATATATATATATTCAACCTAATTTTTTAATAATTTAAACGAAATCTTGTTGCAATTGAGGAAGTCTATAGCCTATAAAGTATAAACCCTATACATTAATTAAAATTACAAACAACGTAGCTGACGTTTTCCGGTTAGAAGATATTGTTTTTTTGGGTCAAACATTATCCATGTTTGAGAATGGATCTAAAAACAGTGTAGCCGGCCAAAAAAAAAAAAAAAAAACCAGATTGTAGAGAGAAAAAAAAAAAGATTTTTAGTCGGTGATGGGATTTTGGTTTTGGAATGGACGTCACTGGTGATGAAGTCAGGAAAATGAAAAACTTTAAAAATGAAAACACAAGTGGACAAAAAAATTCAAACCAAAAGCAAAACTATTCTCGTCCATCCAAAAGACAGAACAGACGCAGCCAAGTAACGAAAGTGCAATTTTCCTGTATTTTAAAGACTTTGACCTCTTTGACCTCTTTGACCGTTGACCACGTTGACTCGAAACATCCTTGCACACGACTACACGAGTGGTTTGGTTTGCTTCCATTTCTCTCCCTGCCTGTCTTCTTCTTCTTCCGGTCTACACCTCTCTTTATAAAGGTTTTTTTATTTACTTGGAATCGCCATCCAGATTTATTTTTCAAAATTGCACGATTTATGTTTTTTTTTTGTCAAGCATGATTGAGATATAAGATAACAAAGGATATTAGAGCATCTCTGTTTTATATGGGTATAGCAACATTTAGACGAAAAATAAATATCATTATTTTATTAGATGGATATCCTAAGTTGTTGAGAAACCTATCCAAAGATATCTAAAATAAAAAATTTTGAGATAATTTTAATTGAATTTCTTAACTATTTGACATACCATGTGAGATAATATATCTTAAATTAAATAAAATTACCTTTTCTTCTCAAATGTTGCAATACCATGTGAGATACCAATTGATTGAAGTGTTCTTAGATCCGTACATTTTCTTAGACTAGAATAAGAGAGTATCTTAATTCATACTCAAATTTGAGTTATATATTCTTTTATTTTGATTTAGTATAAAGCTTTTAACTTATTAACTATTGGAATATTCCTAAGTATATGTTCGGATAAGATTGTATCTTAGATTTGATGTTATCCTAGATTTGAGATTATCTCCTATTGTTAAGGGAGTTGCTTTGTATATAAAGCCTTGTAAAGTTAACGATGAATGCAACAGAGATTACACAACTTGACATGGTATCAGAGCAACTAAACTGATCCAAGTTCATTTCTCTTACGACGCTCTGTTCGTCTCTTATTTTCTTTTTTTATCAAACACACACATCATGACCGACACAGACACTTCAACAGCTACCTCTCTTGCTCCTACAAGCGACAAGCTCGTCTCTCCATATTACCTTCATCCCTCAGACCATACGGGGCAAGTGCAAACTCCGATATTGTTAAACGGAGCCAACTATGAACGATGGGCGAAGCTGATGATTAACTCTCTTCGCGCCAAGAGAAAGTTAGGGTTTATTGACGGAACCCTAAAGAGGCCGTCCGACGATTCTGACGAGGCAGAAAAGTGGGACATGGTCAACGCTATGATCATTGGATGGATCTATAGCAGTGTCGAACCGAAACTCCGACCCTCGATTTCTTTGGTGGAAAGCGCGACGACCATGTGGTCAGGTCTTAGAAGACGATTCTCGGTGAGCGATGATACTCGCATTCATCAACTTCAGGCGGATATTACGGCGTGTAAGCAAGGAGGTGACTCCGTGGAGGAATACTACGGAAAACTTAAAGTCTTATGGGATGATCTTGCTGATTTTGACAAAGGGTTCTCCTGCTGCTGCAAAAGCTCCGACTGCTCTTCCATGGTGGCATCCGAGAAGAGCAAGGAAAAGGTCCGAGCACATCAGTTTCTCATGGGACTCGACAACTCCCGCTTTGGAACAGCACGCTCAAATATTTTGAGCAGAGGCACTGACATGAATCTGGAACTCATCTATTCTCAGATCATACAGGAAGAGCGACACATTGCAGCAATGCGGATGACGGAGGAACGTGTACCTGCGGTGGGTTTCTCAGCCACCACATCATCACCACCTTCGTCGTCTCGACAGCCACAGGCGGCAGCTAATCGCTTCGTTCGTCCATCAACGGCTTGCTCACATTGTGGCAAATCAGGGCATGAGGCAAGTAGCTGCTTCCAGCTCATCGGATTTCCGGAGTGGTGGTCCGACAAATCCAAAGCCCAAAGCGGTGATTCAGGCAGAGGCAGAGGAGGACGTGGTCAAGCTAATCCAAACAGAGGACGTGGAGGCCGTGGCTCCGGTTTTTGATCCAACAATGCTCAGGTCGGAGACACAACAGACACTCCCGGTATTCCCAGTTTCACTCCGGAGCAATGGTCGTCACTAGCTCAGTTCATGAACTCTCAAAAACAGAGTTCCTCCTCGGAAAAGCTTTCGGGTAAGACAAAAAAACTTTATTTTTTTGGCAAAAGCAGTCGCTTTGACATTATCATCGATTCTGGCGCCTCCCACCATATGACAGGCGACATCACTTTGCTAACCGATGTGGTTACAATTGATCCCTGTCCGATTACCTTGCCAAATGGGCACATCACCTGGGCATCCCAATATGGCACCTTGAGCCTTGGTGGAAGACTCATCTTACGTCGAGTTTATTATGCGCCACATTTATCCATTACATTGATCTCTGTGGCTCAACTTCTTGATGATGTTGCCAGTTTTGTATTATTCACAAAGAAGTTTTGTTTGATACAGGACCAAACTTCGAAGACTTTGATTGGTGCGGGTGAGGCGCATGACGGGGTCTATCATTACACCGGTGCGGTTGCAGTTCGAGCAAACTCTGCTAGATAGTTGGGTGATCGAGAGCTGTGGCATCGTCGGCTAGGCCATCCGTCAGCAAAAGTTCTTTCAGTTTTATCGGATTTATGCAGTTTTTCTAGTAGTTCCAATGGTTTTGAAAAGGCTTGCGACGTCTGTGTTCGAGCCAAACAATCTCGTATTAAATTTTCAGAGAGTTCCAATAAAGCTGGTGCAATTTTTTCTATGATTCACTGTGATCTTTGGGGACCATATCGAGAACCATCCTCATGTGGTGCTCGCTATTTCTTGACCATTGTCGACGACTTCTCACGTGCTGTTTGGACGATTCTCTTGCTCGAAAAAAAGGAAGCACCCGGTGCTTTAAAAGCCTTCTTCAAATTTGTTGCTCGACAATTCAAAACACACATTCAAACAGTGCGCAGCGACAACGGCTCAGAATTCGTTTGCTTAAAGTCTTTCTTTGCGGATAATGGTATTGTCCACCAGACGTCATGTGTTGCTACGCCTCAACAAAACGGGCGAGTTGAAAGAAAGCATAGGCACATTCTAAATGTTGCCAGGTCGCTATTGTTTCAAGCTCATCTTCCGATACGATTCTGGGGAGAAGCGGTTTTGACAGCCACTTACTTGATCAATAGAACGCCAACTAAACTATTGGACTACAAGACACCTTATGAGGCACTCTTTGGAACAGTACCTTCTCTCGATAATATTCGCACATTCGGTACCTTGTGCTATGCCAAGCGTGTGGCCCGCGACAATGACAAGTTTGGAGCCAAAGGAATCTGATGTGTCTTCTTGGGCTATCCCACTAACCAAAAAGGTTGGTTGGTGTTTGATCTCGAAACAGAGAAGTCCTTTACATCTCGCGATGTCGTGTTTCACGAAACGGTGTTTCCCTACGAAACTACACCACCATCCTCGGAGCTGTCTTCTCCATCTGTTTCTCCGCATCCTGCGATCTTTGACGAACCGGATTTAACTGCGGATGCTCCAATATTAGCGCCATCAGACGCTCCTAGTGTTTCGATTCCAGCAACACCTGTTATCAGCACCTCTTCTTCAGAGTCAGGGGGAGTTACTAATCCCATGGTCGAGGATCAAGTTGTTCAGCCACCTGTTGAGACAGAGGAACTTGGCAGAGGTAAACGCGAAAAGACTCGGTCTGTTCTGCTCAAACCTTTTCACGTCTACACTGCTCGCACGATAGACCCCTCACACCTCACGACACCTGCTTCTTCAAAGTCTTCAAGTAAGTCCCTTTATCCCCTGACTGATTTCATCTCTTGTCATCGTTTGTCACTCGCTGAGCAGATGTTCTGCGCCGCTGTCCTGGCTTCCGATGATCCGATTTCGTATAAGGAAGCTGTTCTGCTGGAAATTTGGCGCAATGCAATGGGTTCTGAAGTTGGTGCTTTGGAACGACAACATACCTGGGATGTCACGGATCTCCCTCCAAACAAACGCGCATTAGGTTGCAAATGGGTGTATCGCACGAAATTTAAAGCTGATGGCACAGTGGAAAGGTACAAAGCGAGATTGGTGATCCTTGGTAACACGCAGAAAGAAGGACATGACTATAAGGAAACATTTGCTCCTGTCGTCAAAATGAATACGGTTCGAATTCTCCTAGAGGTCTCAGCTGCGAAAGACTGGGAACTACATCAGATGGACGTCCACAACGCATTCCTCCATGGTGATTTAGAGGAGGAAGTGTACATGAAATTGCCGCCAGGTTTTCAGTCTTCAAAGCCCAATCAGGTGTGCAGGTTGCGCAAGTCTCTTTACGGGCTTAAGCAAGCCCCAAGGTGCTGGTTCGCTAAGTTGTCGCAGGCCTTGATCGGTTTCGGTTTCAAACAAAACTACTCAGATTATTCTTTGTTTACATTAACCAAGGGTGCTTCGGTGGTCTATGTTCTGGTTTACGTTGATGACTTAGTCATCGGTGGTAATGATTCTGCTCTGATATCAAACTTTAAGAGCTATCTTAACAGGTGTTTCCATATGAAGGACTTGGGTGTTTTAAAGTATTTCTTGAGAATTGAAGTTTCTCGTGGAAAAGATGGTATTTATCTGTCTCAACGCAAATATGCTCTCGATATAGTCCGAGAGTGTGGTCTTCTTGGAGCTAAGCCTGCGGTAAATCCTATAGAGCAGAATCATGATCTTGGCCGCGACGAAGGTGCTTTCTTTACTGTTCGGTACAGACGCTTGGTCGGACGTCTCGTTTACTTGGCTGTCACTCGTCCAGATTTGAGCTATGGGGTTCATATTTTAGCACAGTTCATGCATCGCCCTCGACAAAAGCATTGGGAAGCAGCGCTGCGCATGGTACGATATTTAAAAGGAACACCGGGACAAGGCATTCTGTTAAGCTCGAAGAATGATCTTCAAATATCAGCTTATTGCGATTCGGACTGGGCAGCGTGTCCACTCACGCGACGATCACTTTCAGGTTACATTGTTATGCTTGGCGACTCTGTAGTCACTTGGAAGACGAAGAAACAAGAAGTAGTGGCTCGTTCTACAGCAGAGGCAGAGTATCGGTCGATGGCTTTGACGTATCAGGAACTGCAGTGGACGAAGTCGATTCTAGACAGTCTTGGAATTGTTCAAAATCAACCGATCCCCTTGTACTGTGACAACCAGGCAGCAATCAAGATTGCCAACAATCCTGTATTTCATGAACGAACAAAGCATGTTGAAGCAGATTGTCATTTCGTACGCGATGGTGTTACAGCCGGCATCATTTCAACTCAACCAATTGGAACGTCTGATCAGCCGGCCGATCTACTTACGAAAGCATTGGGTCGTCAGAAACTACGTCATTTATTTGGCAAGATGGGCATTCGAGACCTTCATGCACCACCTTGAGGGGGAGTATTGGAATATTCCTAAGTATATGTTCGGATAAGATTGTATCTTAGATTTGATGTTATCATAGATTTGAGATTATCTCCTATTGTTAAGGGAGTTGCTTTGTATATAAAGTCTTGTAAAGTTAACGATGAATGCAACAGAGATTACACAACTTGACATTAACTAAGCATGTATATTATTTTTACATTTTAAACAATATTTCTTCCATATCACAATAACTTTTGTTTTATTTTATTTTTGTTTGTTTGAAATATTGTTTTATACTTTTTATTTGGTTTTAATGTTAACTTTCATATCCTTGATTTTTTGTGACAACCTTATCTACCCGATATAGCTCAAAGAGAGAGGTCCACGAATCAGAAACACAAGTGATACATACACTTACAAGATATGTCAAGTACAGTCGAAATATATTCAGGGTGAGAAAATTATGAGCATATCGACTTAAAAGATCAATGTATTTCCTTAATATAACAACTACTGCTATTTTTTAATACATTGATTATAATGAATATAACAATTTTCTCATCGAAAGAGGTTAGTTTTTTTTTTTTTTTTTGACAAAGGAGGTTAGTTAAGTAGAAGGTCCCCTCTTTAACACCAAAAAAATGAAGGTAGTAGGTCCGCCAGAGATGCATTGAACTTAGCTCAAGGAACAATAAGGCCGTACAATTCAAGGATTCATGAACTTAGTTAAAGGTCGAAAACATGTGTTTTCTATTATATATTATTAATATATTATTATTCTTAATTCCTCTTGCCTTTTTGGAAATGGTCTTTTGGTTTTTGTTTTTAGTGTCCATTTCCACTTATTTTTACGACCACCTGACTAATCACAAATCTTAGATTCTAATCGTGCGCATTGTTTTACTTTTCTTTGATATCCCACGCCATCTTTCATTCCTAAATTAGTAGTTCGTATTATGACATTGGTAGTTGTAAAAGGCTGCATATTACATTGCCCCATTTATAGTTGTGATATATTTCAATAAACGAACTCGAACCATAGAAAATTCCTTTTGAAAAAAAAAAGTATATAGGAACTTCATTGCGTAATAAAAGTGGAACTAAATTACATGCTATGATAAGTATTGAATTCTCTTAGTTATGTTATGTACGTACGTTACCATAAAAATGAAGTCATCTGTATCCACAACATACAGACATGCTATTCCCTTTTAGTCTTAGCCATCAGAGGAACAGTGTGTTTCCGTCAATAACACGTTGTGATAAAGATTGAATTTTCTTAGTTATGTACGTACGTTACCATAAGAATGAAGTTATATGTATCCACCACATACAGACATGCTATTGTTAGTCTTAGCCACCAGAGGAACAGTGTGTTTCCGTCAATTCTTTGACATTTATTTGGTATGTCAAATTTTTAATTCCGATGGTTCGAATTGGCTTTACATTTTTGGGGGGGTCACAAGTCTGTTTTGTTTTATTGAGATAATACTTATTATTTTTCTCTTTACGATAGATATATGGCCGACCAAAACTAAAAGGACTTGTCCATGAATCATACTGTTTCTATCGATTCAACTATTCTCCTGACGAGTTCATTATAATAATGCACGACGTGTCTGTAAACTAAGAGAAACGCATAAAATATTAAACGTGATTTTTATGCTATTCTATCAAATTTTTGTTTCTCTGCCAAATAATGATGCCGTAATTAAACTGTAAACATTGACCAATATATATTTCCATGTTGCTATTAAATCGGAGACTGACACTTAGTTAATTGAAAAGGGAAATATATGAATCCATCATATTTACTTTTTAGATTCTAAAAAAATCCGTGTTGTTGTTTACATGTGTTTGTGATTAGTTTGTGTATCAATTTAAGAACTTGATCGATTATTTAAAATTCGTGGGATGTCTTATAGAAATCATGATTTTAAGGTATCTGCTGATGTGTGCATTCTCTCTGCTCAACATGTAAAACATATTGTTTCAAAAGATAAACATGTAAAACATATATTTAATTTATGTTGTATGAACCCAACCCATACATCTTTTTCACATCTCACTAAAAAAGGCCCAAATTTTAAAAATAAAAGCCCATTTTTACACCAACGCATTCATCTAATCCCAGCTCCATGTCTCATCTCATACTCATAGACTCGCAGTCAACAATACGTCACCAGTCAAATTTCCAATATCTAAATATTCGTTGTCGCGATCATTTCATATAATACATCTACAGATTCTACACGACTACACCTGTCGTTTCTCTATACATGTATATTTCTGAATGGACTACAATAACTGCACAATGAATAAGATAAGAGCGCATGTAAATACGTAAGTCAAATTCCATATATAACCAAAATATCATAATTGCATCTATTAATTTCATCTTGACAGGTAAACAGTGTCCTATGAATTCACCTTTTCGAATTGCGGTGGAAGACTTTTACTAGTATTTCTATTGGATATCGATTTAACTTGCACCATTTTTTTATATCAAACATATTTTCCATTACTTTAAACTATAGATCAAAAAGTGTCATCCTTAAACTACACATTTAAAAACAAATAGCTAAGATTTTTAAAAATATATCAAACGGATTATATTTAAATGATTTTTCATTTTATCAAAGCACGTATATTAATTTTATTATAGTTTTCTGACATTTTAATTGAATTATGAATCTATGATTTAAAACTAAATAGAGTTTAATCCTTTGGTTTTTTTATCCAAAAAAAAACAGTTTGGTTTTAACGTTTGAAGAATTTTGTGTTGTTTTAGAATGATGTACACTAATTTGTATAGTCATTAATAACAAGTTAACAACAATTAAAAATTATGTGTTGAATATATCACAGATACGCTTTTTGTTGATAATATCAGATATCAACTTGATCGATATCCCATATCTTAAATTGATGGTTTCAGTTAGCTTACTTTTTGTTGTTTTTTTTCTTGATACATAATAGCCGTCGATTGTGGGGGTCAAATTAACTGAGCATTGGCATATTCTCAATATCGGTTCACATTTATTCTTGGGTTATAAATAAATTGCAAGCAATGGCTGATATGTTAGAGCGTACGGATAAAGGCAATAGAGCATCTTAGACAATTAAAGAAATAGCGAAACCTTTATTCTTCCGTCTTCGAAATAATTATTCCGTTTCGTTATTTAAAAAAAAAATTCTTTACCCTATTTTTCTCATAGAGTTTAGAGCACAGCAATAATAGTTCAGTGGAATTATTAAAAGAAAACAGAGTGGGTTTCCTAAATAGTAGAGAGAAATCCTATATAATAGAGAGAAACCCTTCATAATCAAATATAGAGTGGGTTTCCTAAACAAATCTCAACACGTAGTTGTAGAACCTTTTTTGTTGAGAAAATCTTAAATATATTAATACTATATTTTAGAAATCTTTATATAGTTCTCACCAGTGGTTCATGATTTAGTGTACTATTCTAGAGTCTTTACTAAGTAGTAACAACGAGACAAAAACAAAACAAAAAGTTACAGTATTGTTCTTAACTCGTACATTATATAATATTTCAATCAAAAGTAGCAAAAGTCAGATACCTCATTAACAACTAAATGTAGCTTCAGAGAAACAGAAATTAAGACATCTAAATAATACTATAAAAGACTAAAATATACTATAGTACGAAAAATAAAATATGTAACGAACAAAATTCGGATTTGAAATCCTATAATAATCCCATGTTATATTCGTCCAATATTCATTGCTAAAATATTGACAAAACTTTCATTCGTTTCAACAATATAATTAGACTACTGAATATAAATATTCAAGTTTTCATTGCTAGGTTAATGACAAAAGTCTAATCCGTTACATCCCAGTAGTTTACATATTAAACTCGGTTATGACTATTGAGACGGAGATCGACTTAAAAACTAAAACAACGAGGATGAGCTTAATTATTAGTAGAAGATTAAAAACATTCGTATTCAAATAAATGAATTTTTTTTCTTTTTTTGGTAATATTTGATGCTTCCAAAAACGTATTGATATGCCAATAACAGTAGAGAAACAGGATTGTTGATTACTAGGGTCAAGGGAAAGCCGCCCCAATGACACTTTTACAGAGAATCTATTGGAAGAAATTAAAATATAAAAGAACTGAAAATGTGCGGGACCCACCTCGTTAGACTCGCTGAGATCCAATCGTTACACAAAAACACACGCGTAGCTTCCACATGGGACCCACATCAAGTTGTTTGAGTTACCTACTAACTCTTTAACCAAGAGCCTAATTTTGGATGTCAAGACTTCCGGTTAAATTTGGTTCATATGTATTTTTTTTTTCTTTTTTTTTTATATCAAGAAGATATTACACTCCATATGTATTTGCTTTTATCTGGAGCATATTCTCCCCAAACTGCCCCAGAATATATTTTGGATTGCAACAAATCATTCCTATGGAGTGTAATATCTTCTTTTTTTTTTTTTTGGGTGTAATATCTTCTTGATATAAAAACAAAACAAAAAATCGTCTTTGGTGCACTTTGGAGGACCCAACAAAACAAACTCCGTCTTGTAAGTTGTCACAACCTTTGTACTTCCTTTTTTTTTTGTTTTTAAAGAGATCTCTTCTTCACTTTTTCGTTTCTTTTTCTTCAACAGTTCTTTACTCTGAGATTCCGAGCAGTTCTTTACTCTGAGATTCCGAGGTTCGTACAAAGAACCCTTTTTGTTTTTTGTTTTTGTTTTGTTTGATTCACAATTAAATTACTAAAAAAGAATAGGGATTTTCATTCCTCTTTTTGTGTGTGTGTGTGTACGAGATGGTAAAAAATTAGAAAAACTAGTTTCCCTGTGAATCAATTTAGACTTGACAACATCAACTGAACTCAAACGTTTTACCAAATTATATATATATATAATATCAATGCTCGGGTTATATTAGTTAGACGACATTAACAGAGAGATATATTTTTTTTTGTTAAAGCATTAACAGAGAGAGATCAATTAGGAAAGAAAGAGAGACGGCGATGGCGACTGCAGCATCTGGACAACCTCAGTTCATCTCGAGTCCCGGTGGTAACCGAAGCTTCTCCAACTCTCCACTCATCGACAACTCTGATTCCAATCAGATTATTGTTCCTGAGGTTTGCGTTTTCTTTTTTTTTTTCATCTTTCTAATCACTAGATTTGCCTGTAATTTGCTTAAAAATCTCCTCTCCTTTTTTTTTCTTCGTTCTTTCTTATCTTTCGAAATGTCACATGTGTTTGGTTGATTAGTAATTAGCCGAATTAATCAAATCCAGTAACTGTTTCCGAGTCAAGAAAATCGCTGTCAGAGTCAACAACATATTAAACTTAAAAACACACAGAGAATCTTGATTCTTAGATTAAAAAAATGTTAAAGACTTTGTTTGATCGATAACTTTGATTGATTTTCTTACATATATGCAGAAGAAAAGCTGGAAGAATTTCTTCGCTTACTTAGGCCCTGGTTTTCTTGTTTCCATCGCATATATCGATCCTGGAAACTGTAAGATCATAAAACCACCTCACATCATCTCTCTGTTATATATCATTTTCTGTTAATTTTATTAATGCTTCATTCTTCTTTCTGTGTTTTGCAGTTGAGACTGATCTGCAATCCGGAGCACGGTACAAGTATGAGGTGCGTTTGTAATCTCCTTCTCTTACTCGCCTTTCGCTAATTATCGTTTCGATAAAATTAAAAACTGGTCTTTGTAAAAACAGCTACTTTGGATCATATTGGTGGCTTCTTGTGCGGCTTTGCTGATTCAATCTCTGGCTGCAAATCTTGGTGTTGTCACAGGTTAACTCTTTCAATAACAACAAAAAAAGTCACTCTTTGGTTTCTCTTAAGTCTTATATACCAAGGTTTGCTAAAATTGGGCTACATGATCACAGGCAAACACTTAGCTGAGCATTGTAGAGCCGAGTACTCCAAAGTTCCAAACTTTATGTTATGGCTCGTAGCAGAAATTGCAGTAGTCGCTTGTGACATCCCGGAAGGCATTAACTTTCTTTACCCTTAGTGTGTTTCAATAATGTTTCCAACATCTCTCCGTTAATTAGTGCTAATTGCCATAACATGTTTCCTTATATAGTAATCGGAACAGCTTTTGCTCTGAACATGCTCTTTAGCATACCGGTATGGATTGGTGTTCTTCTGACTGGATTAAGTACACTGATGCTTCTCGCACTTCAAAAATACGGGGTAATTCATTTTGACTCATTTTGATTTCCCGGTGCCTATGGTCATCAACTCTAATGATGTTTGTTCTTGTGTTGTGGTGGTGGGGATTTACTACAGGTGAGAAAGCTGGAGTTCTTGATTGCATTCCTTGTGTTCACAATTGCCATATGCTTCTTCATTGAGCTCCACTACTCAAAGCCAGACCCAGGAGAAGTCCTACATGGTCTCTTTGTTCCTCAGCTTAAAGGAAATGGCGCAACTGGTCTTGCAATTTCTTTGCTTGGAGCCATGGTTATGCCGTAAGCTCTCACTCTCTATCTCTCATCATCATAAGATTTCTCTGATAAATCTTCTGAGATCGTCTTTTTTTTTTGTGTGTGTTCCACAGGCACAATCTCTTCCTCCACTCGGCCTTGGTTCTCTCCAGGAAAATACCACGTTCCGCTACTGGCATCAAGGAAGCTTGCAGGTTTTACTTGATAGAAAGCGGATTGGCTCTAATGGTGGCCTTTCTCATAAATGTCTCTGTGATATCAGTTAGTGGTGCTGTTTGTAATGCCCCTGACTTAAGCCCCACAGATCGAGCTAGTTGTGAGGATTTGGACTTAAACAAGGCTTCGTTTCTGCTACGGGTAAGTTGCTTGCTTTTGTTTCTTTCTAAAAATAATGTTTTCACAACATTAAAGCATTTTTTCTTTTTTGCTTCCTCTGTTTTTAAACAGAACGTTGTGGGTAAATGGAGCTCAAAGCTTTTCGCGATCGCGCTTCTTGCTTCCGGGCAGAGCTCAACGATAACCGGAACTTATGCTGGACAATACGTAATGCAAGGGTTTCTTGATCTAAGACTCGAGCCATGGCTCAGAAACTTCCTAACAAGATGCTTAGCTATTATCCCCAGTTTAATCGTTGCTCTCATCGGCGGTTCAGCTGGAGCCGGAAAGTTAATCATCATTGCCTCGGTAACACAATCATTCCCATCTCTAATGATATCTATATCTATATGTATATCACATACTGCAACAAATCAAATCATGGATGAATAAATCTTTAACAGATGATCTTATCCTTCGAGCTACCGTTCGCTCTAGTTCCTCTTCTCAAATTCACTAGCTGCAAAACCAAGATGGGTTCATACGTCAATCCAAAGGCGGTATGTAACTTGTTTTCATGAAACCAAGAAAATATATATATATATATAGCGAAAACCCTCATCTGTTTATTAACTTCATATCGTTCCCTTTCTTATTACAGATTTCAGCTTTGACTTGGGTCATTGGTGGTTTGATCATGGGAATAAACATATACTATCTAGTAAGCAGTTTTATAAAGCTGCTTATCAATAGTCACATGAAACTTGTCGCTGTCGTCTTCTGTGGAATTCTTGGGTTCACAGGCATTGCCATCTACTTAGCTGCCATAGCATACCTTGTCTTCCGCAAAAACAAAGAAGCCACTCATCTTCTTGCAACGACAAATTCACAAACTGTGGAGACACTTCCAAGACAAGACATTGTCGATATGCAGTTACGTGGTAAAGTGGCTACATCCGATGTTGATTGAACCTTCATAAAACTTAGGATTTCGATATTTTTAGATAGTTCTAGTGGAAAGGTCCTTTACATTAATAAGATTTGGTTTGTGTCTTTCTTATCAATTTGTTTCTCAGATTCTCGTAGGTTTATGATAACAACATCAGAAAATAAAATCATTGCTTCCATAATCATATCATGCATGCATATGAGTAACATATTTTCCGTTACACACACAAAAAAAGAAGACAATCAGCTTCCATTACATCTATTCGTTATGTATAATGATTTAAGGTTTAAACAAATAACCTGATCAAATCAAACGTATTACTAGAATAAAGCTTTTACTTATATAACATATGGACGTCGTATCGTGTTCTAGGATTCGATTATGACGTTGTGTTGTGGTTCGAATCTTGAGGAAGAGGAAGATGACCTTTCTCTTGCAAGCTCTTGACAGATTCGTAGAGAGATTGCTTGATGGGTTTAAACTCCAAGCCTAAGTCTTTTATCTTTTGAGTAGTGAACTTGTAAGGCTTTGCTCTCGGATTCTTCTCGTCCGAACACCTAACATTTTTCAAAACACACAAATATGTTAATCAACATACGAAACGTACATGTTAATCAACATACGAAACGTAGATACGATTTCCTTGTGTAGCACACTAAAGTAAACGTATCACTTATTGAGGTAGCCAAAGGAGACAAAAGCCATGAAACTGGTGACCAAACTGTAGAGTAGGTGAGGAAAAAACATTTACACTTTCATTTTTGTCAACTGGAGTTAGACCCGTAACTTGTATGTTTTAAGTATAAACACAAAGACCAAAAACACAAACACGTGTATACACAATCAGATTTTGAAAGATCTCCTCGTCAGCAGCAGGTGATACATGACGTTGACCATGTGAATATGTGATATGAGAGTTAGTACACACCCATTTCACCTCAGGTGCTCAAAATAATAAATTTTAATATTATGTCACAAATATAGTCACTAATCACAATACCAAATACCACTCATGTCCCTTTTATCCTAACTGATTATATTTATTATTTTTTGTTTATTATTAGATTTACTAAAGTATCAAAAGTCAAGCTCATATACAGTAGATTGTAAATCCAGGGTTGTATTTGTTAGACCGATAAAATCGTGTTGACTTTGATGTAATGTTGACCAAAAGTGTTTAAAGAGCCAGTCATTGGACTTACTTGGTGGGAAGTGGATACTCCGGGAAGAATTTAGCCAGAATCTCAACGACCTCGCCGCGGTGAAGCGCGGTCTCGGCGAGAATGTAGCGGCCTGAGGCGGAGGGTGACTCGTAGACCATAACATGGCCTAGTGCCACGTCACGGACGTCCACGTAGACCTGAGTTAAGTTAGCATAGGTCTTGGCTGAGCCGGTGAGGTACTTGAGGATATGGACAAGACTAGCGTTGACCGCTGATTGGAGTGGTGGTCCGAGAACTAGAACCGGATTTAGCACCACCAAGTCCACACCTTTCGCTTTCGCCGTCTCCCACGCTGACTGTTCCGCCACCATCTTCCCGTAGCAATACCAATTCTACACAGCAAAACTAAATTAGTACGAGTTCCGAATTTTTTGAGGTTTTAAGGCTAAACGCATGTTTGTTTGATTTTGGTCACTTGTAAACGTAGAGCTTTTAGGTCACTTGGATTGGAAGAAAACTATGTGCTAAGAAAACTGAATTATCCGGGCGTGTCGATGCTAAATTTAAAGAAAAAGTTACATACCTTTGTGTTTTTGCAGAAATCGAGATCACTCCAACAATTTTCGTCAACTATGGTTTGAGGGTCACGGTTAGGGTTCATGTAAACGGCACCGATCGATGACGTGAAAACCACGCGCTTGACCTTGGCTTTAGCCGCCGCGTCAATCACGAACCTGGCTCCGTTCACCGCCGGCTCCAACATTGTCTCCTGTTTTTATTACACACATTTAATTAATAACTAAGATCGATAACAGAACAGAGGATTTACCGACCGATGTTTTAGAAAGAAAAATAAAATAAAATAGTTACTAACGGGATCATCGGTCATAGGAGAAGCGGTGTGGAAAACGCCATCGCAACCGTCGATTGTGGCACAGAGAGCTTCGTAGTCGAGAAGATCTGCACTGTGAAGAGTGAGTCTTTCTTTGGCTCCTTGAAGCTCTCTGAGATGATTGTTCTTGGGATCAGCTGGGTTCCGTACGGTTCCTCTTACGGTGTAGCCTCTCTCCAACAGTAACTTTACGATCCAAGAAGCAATGTAGCCGCCGGCTCCGGTGACGCAGACGAGCTTCCCGTCGACAGGCATTTTTTTGCTGCTTGGAGAAAAGCCTCTGATTGGGTTAGAAGGTCTTAAAGGCCTTAAGATAGAGTTGTATGTTAATGATGTGTCGTTTGAGAGAAACTTTGTGATTTGTATTTATAGAGAGACATCAAAAGAAGTTACCGTCTTTCTTTTATTACTTTGCCCATTTCACCTAACCATGGTAAAGAGTTGGTGAGTCAACATAAGATAACATATTTTTGTAAAAGGAACAAATCGGATAATTATATTAATATTTTTCTTGTACTGATTTATTGAAAGAGTGTGGGTTTGGTGAATGAAGATTTCTCGGGATTATTTTTTTTTATTATTATTTAAGAACACTTGACAAGTATAAGTGTAGTTTCAAAATTTTAGGTGACAAGTGTAAATGCATTCCGGAAAAAAAAAGCCTAACGAAATCGTCAACTAAAGGTGTTGTGAATCTGTCTTTTACTTTTTTGTCTATTTTTTTTTCATATTTGCAAAATGGAGAGCCTTATTTAGTTAGCTTTTCAAACTTCCAATACGTAATTGCCAAATATCTTTTGAAACAACAAAAGAAAAATTGCAGAAATTATTACATTTAAAATTTAGATGAATGTAGTTCTAGAAGACCTTGAGAAAAAGTTAGTAATCGTACGTACGCTCTTTAAGATCTTCTATACAAATCTAAGAGCAATGCTTTTTAATTTTTAATTTATATACCCTTAAAGAAAGACAAAATGGTGGTGAGAAGTTGAGAAATATTGACATTGACTCTATTGAGGAAATGTATTTTAAAAAGAAAAAAAGTCCCGAGCCCCAACTTTTTTCTAATAATAGGAAAGTTCCCTGAACCTGAAATCCATATTTTAATCTGTTAACCAAGATTACTTTGATGTATCTTCATGGAAACGATTAGTGTCTCTTTTGTTTTCAATAAAAATAAATACATCATTCTTGACCGTCAGATTTATATGCTTTTTGATAGCGAACTTTAAAAGAAATTTTTGAGCCAGAATCTGTTATGTTTCATAATATATAATATATGATACTTTAGATAATTTTTTTTTTGTTTTTTTTTTAATATATTTTCACATTTCAATGTCACATATTAGTATATTACATGAATTTGATATTTTATAACCACTTGTATTTTACGGTATTTTTTTGTCGACTCTGCTGTATATTTTATGATTGATTAAAATTGTTTTAAATTATATATTAAAAATAACTCTTTTAAAGAACAAATAATTTTTTTAACCTTTGTTTTATTAGAGACATCTTATATATTAAAACAGAGGAAATACAATTTTGTACTTATATGTTTTTAAGAGTTTGTTAAGCCATATAAAATACTGAAATGTATTACAATAACAATCATTTCACAGATGAATTATTATACAAGTATTGATAACTATAATAGAGATTAGAGTACTTAAACTCCTATAGTTTATTTTCTTGCAAAGTCTTTTCAAGCCATCTTTGAACTATGTTTCAAGTTAATTATTGACATGGGTTTAACAAGAAAGAAGAAGGTTAATTATGTTCCAAGTCAACTATGAGTTAAGTTATTTCTATTCCGAGTATTAACTTATTTTTTTTGTTTCCGAAAATTTGGTCAAGATTAGTGTCTCATTCAAACCGTCCAGTCCAAGATCGTTGAATGTATTTAACACATGACAATTTACGTACGAGCAGTTTCTGTATCAGTTCAGAATTCAACGTCGTGTCTCATAACTATATAGCTTTAACTAGTAACAACGATTATGCTTTCTAAAATACATTGTCACAACACAAACCAGGCGACGTCAAATCTCAAACTATAGTTCAACAACAATCTAGTAACAAAGAAGAAAAAAAACAGAGTCTAAGCAGAAAGAATCTTTCTGAAATGGTTTTTGCCTCACAAGGCCCTAAGTATGTATAAACTCCTTCATGAGTCTCTCTCCTCATCTTCTTCTTTCTCAATCTCAGACAAGCTTGTGCTTGTCCCTTTAACATCAACCGCTTCTTCTCTCTCTTCTGCTTCGTCCTCCATATCCTCTGTTTCTCTCCACTTCGGCTCTTCTTCTGACTCTGAGCCTTCTCTCTCACTCTCAACCTCTGAATTTGGATATTGTTTCTCTTCTTCCTTAGTTTCAGCTTCTGTATCAGCCAACTTCAGGATCTCGTCACTTTTGTTTTCGGATTGTTCTTGCTTTTCACTATAGTAATCATCTTCGCTTTCATGGTCCACATCTCGACTCACTTCCTGCTCTTCTGCTCTGTCAGTTTGAGCATTCAACTCTTTCAACGATTTAAGATTCTTTCCTTCTCTTGTTTTTTCGCTTACAACAGCCGCCTTCGATCCACCTTTGCCTCTTTTCACCTGTTTATTTATCTTTTTGCCAGAATCAATCTTCCCAACTGTTCTACTGGAGGATCTATCACCATAAATATACACACCACTTCAATCAGAACAAGGAATGAAAAAAATTTCATATAAAAAGAATAACTAGAATTCTAGCAAACACACCTTCTAGCTGAGGAACTAGTCGGTTCCACAGACACCGCCACGTTTATGCTTTTCTTGACCTTCTCCCTCTGCATTCTGCAAAACCATAACAACAGCAAACCATAAGAGGACTTCAGCTTTACATGGATCACAATGATGACAAGCTGACACATGAACCGATTTACTTACATATCAAATAAAGGAATGGACTCTGGCAGATCAATTTCCATATCCTGCTGATAGATTTTGGGGGAAATCATTTAGCATTTGCGATTACACTATCTTGCGAACAAAAAGAAGAAACTCGTACCTCACTGGCAGAAGTGAGATCCTCGAGTAACTCCCAGCGTTCTTTAATGAGGTTAAGCTCTTCTGAATCTCCATCGGAATATACTACCTGCAACCAGTGAGGGAACAAACATTCCATATGAATCAACTACGCAACAGGCATGGAGGAACAGAAGTGAGTAGCAGATCAGAGATGGCTACTCACCCGGTGCGTCTTCTTTCGACTACAATAAGACTCTATGACGCCTTCATAAAAACTGCACAGACCACCAACGGAAGAGCAGTGATTAAGGTGCACTTAGAAAGGAGAAGCATCAAGTTTCATATACACTTACGTCTTGTCCAGCGGCCACCAGATATTAACTCTCTTACCGACCAAATCCTCGCCAAAGCCATTCTTATCAGACTCCTGAAATGAGGAGATACATATATCATTTGATAACAGATATGTGACAATTAAAGGCTACTAATGGGGACGGAAGGCGACAAAGATGACTAAGTATACCACTTCTTTTCTTGCTGACCGTCTCCTCGTCGGATGGCTCTTTGACGTTTCTTCAGATTCTTCTGCCATGGTCTAGCTGCAACTTGAGAAACCTTCTTCTGCGAAGGGCGATCCAAACATGAAATTCAGCACAAAAGTTTTATAATATCACTGATTAGACAAGAAAAGTATATTATCATCCCGTTTCTACCTTGTCCCTTGATGATTGTGGAACAGGAGTATCCGAAGATGCAGCTTCCAAAGTCTTTTTCTTAGCATCTGAGCGAGCTGATGATCTTTTTCCACTGGAGTTCACAATCTTGGGTTCTATAATTGGCTTCTTCTTTGCTGTTCCCTGACTTTTCTCTACGCCATTCTGAGACCTTGTCTTCTTGCTTGAATTCCCAATCTTTCTGTCCTCTTCTGGTGTTTCATAGCTCTCCTGGTTTGATTCTTTCTTAAGAGGCTCTTCATCTCGGAAGCATGATGCCAATTTCTTCAATCTCGGTGAAGAAAACGAATCTAAATCATGATCACTCTCATCCATCTTAACCCGGCTTCGTTTAACTGAACCCGACAGAGCCCTACTAGTGGATGGGGAAGTTTCTTTAGCCAAAGGTGTTTTCTTGGCAGCTACCTTTCCAAGTGATGATTCTCCTCCATATCCTTTTTTGTGGAGCTTTTTGTATGAAGATGTCTTTAATGGATCTCTTTTCCCAGAAATCCAAGAAATGTCATAACCTTCCTCAGGATTCATCAACGAATTGGGTTTCCGTCCTCTCTTTCCTGTAATTCCTATATCCGTTTCTGCATCTGTACCTTGCTTCAGACTCTGTTTCAAATAAAACGAATTGTTTCCGTTGCTTAATTTTCTATTCACGTTAATACGTCGAGTTTCATCTCTTACAGGTCTCTTGGAACTACTTCTACAACGAATCTCCTTGCGAGAGTGCCCCAACCCCAATTTGTCCTAGATAAAGCTAATTGGTTAAATAACACTGTTAAAAGATGCTGAAACTATACAAGCCAAATATCATACCTTTAATGAATCACTTGGGGCTACTTGTCTCCCCAACTTCGTTTCAGCTGCCTGAACCCATGAAAAAGATAGCTCATAACGTAGACTCATATTGACCATATAACAACTCAATCAACCATCACCAGATAGAGCTCAGGGTATCGAGAATACCTCATTTTCCTTTGTGTTAACTATATTGCGGACTGTAGTAGTTTCAAAAACACTCTGGCATATGGAAGCAACTACTGGATAATACATATCCAAGTTGGTCCCTGTAGACTTCAAAGCTTCAATGATGTATGGTTTAAGTTTACGGGCACATCTACTAAGAACCTTCTCCACAAGACTCCGAGACGTTGGTGAAACATTCTAAAACATGAAGTGAAGACCGATCAAATCCCAGGTCAGTTGACATGGAGAACTAACTTGAAATAGGAAGAAACCTTACCTGGTTTTGCTTTTTGACACTAGATAATAGAGTATCGAGTAAATCCTTGGATACTTCTTCGGTTTCATCTAATATAGTAATCATTATCATTTCCATCGACGAAAACACCACCTGTGGATGATCAGATCTAATAGATGCACACACACACACACACACACACAAAAAAAAAAAAACAATTCAGCATATGATCTAAAGAGTTTCTCAGATACAGTAAATCAGGTTTGGTATATCTAATCTACCTTATGATGTTCAAGAACATCCGAAACATTTGTAGAATGAGGTCATCGCACTCCAAGTCCAACATGACCAAGCATGATCTGACCTTGGAAACACTATCAAGAACAGACTTGGCTTTACCATAGCTGCGAGAGGAAGCATCAGCTAATTTCTCAAAAGCTTCTATCGTCAACCGGAAGATTTCCTGTCATACCGAAGAAGCAGATGTTAACAGAGCATTACAGAGAGAGTAACTGGGATTTTGATTTGTTTTGAACCTTCATTTGATCATCACTGTAAGGAGCTTCTGGGGCAGTTATCCTCAGAATTTCGGTTAAGCAGGACACAACTGAAACCCTAACATCAGAATCAGGATGGCTTAAGAGGTCAACTGATACCAAAGCATTCTTCGATGGAATCAGGGCATTTTGCATTGACAAAGGCTGATCTTGCTCCACATTTCTAAGCAGAGACTCGGTTTCCTACGCAGAGAAATTGAGTCGTTAGATTGAAATTAGAACTTCAACAGAAACCTATAACCAATTGAACAAGATTAGATATCCGCAGAAAACGCAACCAATTCACCGAAAAGCACCAAGATTTCACCAAAAAAACAACTAAAATCAACAATCAAGCTTTCCTTATCGGCAAGAAAGAGAAACCCTAAACGCATTTCGTAAGTCCAACCTAACAAAGAAAGACACGAATTTTGTTTGAAGAATCAAAGAAACTGGTGAGAAGAGGACCCGTACATCGAGAAGAGTAAGAAGCTCGTCGGTTGAAGAATGAGGCTTAAGTATATTATTTCCAGCCTCGATGAGCGCTACCGAAAGATCGTTCAATCCAACAATAGAAGCCATTTTGTTCGTCTTCCCCAGAAATTCACAAACTTTAAAACCCTAGAAAACAAAAAACTAACATCAAACTGTGTTTTCACCAAAAAACCCTGTAATCGACGCAACGCTCTAAGATCAGAGCAATAAAAGGAGAGACAGAGAGAGCTATCGGGTGGTTTCTGAGGTTAAGTGGTGTGCTAAACATGCAAAACAAACTTATACTACTAACTTGATTACAAAAAATTATAAATCTCATTAAGGGGGAAAAAATGGGCAGGAGGTATGTATCGATCGATCGATCATTAAGGGAAAAATTGAGGAATTTTTGGTTTTTTGTTTTTAATTTGAAATTTTCAATGAACATCTACATTGTGTTGAACCATAAATTTGTTTCCATAATTGTTTCCAAGGAATAAAGAGGTACTTTTTGTTCGGAGTAATATTTTGAGTCTTTGACAATAATGAATGAAAAGATTGAAAGTAGAGCTTTACACAAATATTAGATTCTGATTCCAAGCTTCTGGTAAATGTAAATATGATTTACCAAAAAGAAATAAATTCCCCTCGTTGTATTTAGCACATAAAACACATGTTCCCGCCTTCTTCCGCTTTGGCATTTGATAAGATAGAGTTCCAATTATATACGATCTCGATTTGATACGAATAATTGGACCAATCTTTTATAGAAAGAACTATCAAATCAAATCTTGGCCAACAAAACGTGAGCAAAGATGGTTTTAATGGGTCTTGACCAAACGTGAGCCTACACTACATAACATCAAAACTTATGTAGATGCTCCAAAGAAAATTCCGAGAGCAATCCTCGAAACAAAAAGAACAAGAAAAGACAAACTTAACAAGCCATCTGCAAGAGAAAATATAAGACTTACACCAGCCTATTCACCAAGGCCAATGGTCTTGGCATTTGGAACGGTAAGCAAAATTGATGTTATGATCAGCACATAGAGAGATTTACCAAGCTTTGACATTTTGCAGTCTTCAGCTTTAATTAAACTCAGAGCGGAGGGACACGCTTCTCAATTAGCAAATAAGAGTAATAAATAACTCAGAATATCAATTAAAAGAAGAAAAAAATTACCCAGACATGTTTCCTATTTATATGCGTTTACGACACAGGAGAAATTCCTTTTATCTCACAAAACAATACCTAAATAAATAAAAAATCACTTTTCTGGTAAAAACAAAAATTCACTTTTAGAAATGCAGTAATGTCGCTAGAAGCGTCGGGGAGAAGTGTGAAGAAACTAACTAACCTCAGCCTGCGCGAAGAAAAAGCTCTCTGATTTTGATTTAACATTTTTTTTTTTATCTATACTCACTGATTCAGTGATTACAACTTACTGGGCCTGAGTAATACCAACTAATGAGCCTTAAATTATGTCCACAACACCATTATTTGAACAGAGCCAAGACATTACCAATTCCGATTCTTTACCGTTAGTCATTATTACTCCACAGTCCATTACATATTTCTTGAAAGAAAAACTGGATTTGACTCATTTTGTCAAATTCAGATAATTGTGAATGTTCATATATTCCTCTTCATTTATGAGATCATCCTAATTCTCAAAGTTAAAACATCCTAATTCCCTTTAAAACAAAATCTGGATCAATAGGATTTTGTGATCATGCATTGCATATATTCCACAAATTAATTTCCTGTAATAAGTATATAAATAAAAAACAGAGAGAGAGATATATAGTATTAAGGAATTTTTATCTTATTTTTTTGGGGGGGTTTAGATAGCAACCTGGCCATTTTCAACACCTAATCCATACAAAACACCAGAATATTTCTGCAGAGGGCCAACGAAGAAATTCTCCTTAAGCTTTCTGAAAGTACAAGACGTGAGTAAACTATCGGAACCAGCTTGGTGACAGATCCCAACTCTCTCCACCTCCAGGAGCTCCGCAAGCTTGTTCAGACCACCGTGGAGGCTGTTACAGAACTTCATCAGGTGTTTAATGTCGTACACTGTCGGGAAATAAACATTGATCAGCTCGAAGAAGCTCGTTTGAGAATTCGGCAGGTTTTGGCAAGTCAGGAGCTTGAGCAAGTAGCCGAAATCGTAACCACTGTGAAACGTGACCCAATGCACGTTCTCGTTGAGCACGATCCCTGAGGACATTAAGAGCTCTGCGAATCTCTTGGAATCGACTCCTTGTTGAGTGTTTTTAGCAAAGTCGATGCCTGATTGCTTAAGAAGGTCGATGGAGTCGAGAGCGTAGATATCTGAATCGACATCGAACTCTCGGAAATTGAATTGCCAGATGCAATATTTCTCGGTTCCACAGGTAGGGAGGTTACCTTGTTCGTTGGAGAAGGTGAGGCCGAGCTGGATTATCTTGAGGATGTTCACGTTCATCTTCAAGGTCTCGTAGTGGTAATCGGCGTTGGATTTGAAGGCCATCACTGGTCGGACCACGATTCCTGGGAACTCGGTGTCCATGGCCACGTAAGGGAAATCGTCCACCACTTCTCGGATCAGATCCATCTCCTCCTGTAGGTTATCATTCCACACTTCGCGAATTTGAATCGAGTCGTCTTTCAGAAACAGAGACATCTCTATCTATCACCAATTTCGGGAGCATCTGGATTGACGATGATTGATTGATAAACCGGTTGGAAATCCAAAACCTAGAACGGATCTAGAAGCAGACCCGATCCGGTTTTCATCAAATCTGCGATACATCCAACACACACACACACACACACAAATAAATTAATACATAAATAAATAAATTTCAACAAATCTGAAACCCAGAAATTCATAATCTCATAACCAGAATTTAATACAGAAATTCGCAGTCTCATATCATATCGGTGAATCGAACCTGATAATCAAGTAGATGGAGGAAAAGGCGGCGATTGTCGTGGCTAGGGTTTCAGAGGATGTGGTGGTTTATCGAAAGGGAAATGGAAATGGACAATGGAAGGAGAACAAGTGATAGTTTAAAATCGATTTTGTCTTTTCCTCGTTTATCTATTTTATTTTATATTTTATTTGTTCTTCCTTCTTCTGAATCCGATTTTTTTTTTCACCACAAGTTTTGTTGTTTCTGTCTTCTTATAATCCCTATAAGGTATTGCTCTTTGTATTTTGCACTATTTTTTTTACTACTTTTTCAACTCGCATTTTTATTATTTTTCTAATAATACGGCGTACCAATATTCCCAATATTCAATTACTAATAGCAGATTAATAAATTTAACCAATATGATTTTTTTATAAACCATGTTAAATACTACAAAAGTCACCTTGAAACTAAAAAAACTTTGGCATAGACATGTTGATCGTCGAAAAGCTTACAAAACATTTAAATATACCATAAATCAATTCCTTAAATAAAAGGGTTGAAAACTTAAACCAACGACCACACTATATTGTTCATCCTCTAGCATCTGCGTCCTGCAACACAAGAATACCAAGCTGAATATCCAGGTTATTGAAGCCAATTAGAGACCCTAATTTGTTATGTCTTTAACCGAGAGTGATTCATTTGCCAAGTTATGGCATAAGCAAACATAATGTCAAGCTTAAGACTCTTTATGTGCTCCCAAACAAGAGGACAATGCTGCAAACTACGGAACCAAAAATAGTGGGTACCTAGCACGTTCGTTTGCGTTTGAGATTGAGATTCCTGATCTGCAGCGTCATGTACTCAATCACTTCTTTCAGTGTGGCTTTTCTTTTTTCTTTGAAATTCCAAAGTGCCGGGACTGAATAACGACCACTTGGATTAAACTCATTCAGCTCCTCCAGTGCTCTCTTAACCGCGTTCTTCACATCTTCTCCCCACTCTTCTCTCAGGCTCCTAATTTGCTCATCTTCTTCATCCACCACTTCCTGCAACCATTATCCATATAAACAACACCACCATTACTACTAGTTTGCCAGAATGAAAAATCTAAAAATGGGACAAAGAGACATAACAAACCTGCATTTTGTCCCCTGTCCCTACGCGTTTGAATGGGTACCATGCTGGATCCTTGAGGTTTTCCTGCCACTTCGAGCAAAGCATGGCGTGTTGCACATCAGCTTCTTCCCCAGTGAATCTCTCTTTGCATGCTTTCATGAAAGGCTTTTCATCAAGTTCTCCCAACCTCTTTATTCTGATGTTCGTTCGATCACTCAACAGTTCTCTCAGTCCCTGAAAAACCCAAGACATGTAGACAATAAGTCACTCAGAGCTCAGCTCCCACAACGGCCGTTGGAACTATTCACAGAATCTAGATAGACGATATATCATGGTGAGTATCTGTTTGGTATAAAATCCTAACGCATTTGGGAAATCACCCTTGACTGCAACCTCATACAGATTTCTTTCGTGTTTGACCATGTCACCAACATTTCACTCGCACATATTATACCGGCACCAAAGAACATGGAAGCATTTTAAAATATGTACCGTAATCAATTCTTCACGGGCTTCTTGGATCTCATCATTGCCTTGGCGTTCTTTTATCATGAGAGTCGAGTTAAGTTCCTCTAGATCTTGCAACTCTGAACACTTCTCCTCCAGATCTTCATTCATTTTCTTCATCTTCTCCTTAACGTCCTCGTCATCTTCATCTTCCATATGCCTCATGACTTGCAGCTTTCCTTTCAGCTCTTGAATTTCCATTTGAAGTTTCTGCTTGCTGTCTAACTCCTTCTCAAGCTGAAGGATCTTGTTCAAAGTCTCTTCTTTTTTCCTCTGAGTTCAGAAAGAATAAAGTTACAATAATTAAACACAACCGAGAGAAGTCATTTCTTTTGGTTGGAACTTGGCATGTACGAATAGAAAATACACCTTGTGTTCTTCCACAAGTCTCACGAAGCGATCATCCGTCTTTTTCTGCTCCAGTGAAACTAACTGGAGGGCATCGATCTGTCATAACAAGATAAAACAAAAAGATCATCAGCACCCTGATAAACATAGACGCATAAGTATATACTAAAATTGATTAAATGTTACCTTCTTCTTGTCTTCATCGAGCCTTTGTCTCTCCAGTTCCGTTAGTGCTTCCTTCTTGTTCAATTCTTTGGACCAAAGCTTCAGATTTTTCATCTTAGACTCCAGTTCATTACTCAGCCATTCTTTTTCTCTTAAGATCTCGTCAATCTTGTGCCGCGAAAGCTCCTGCATTCTTTTTGTTTCTGGAGAAAAAATTAAAGAAACAAGAGTTACAAAACTAAACCTAGATGCAGCCGAGGCAAAATACAATCAATCAGTATTCGGCAAAAACCTTTTTTATAAGCTTGGTCCAGTTCCTCTTTCTCTCTGAGAACATTGTGCAGAGAAATCGCCTTCTCGTTGTACTTGTACTGGACCTTGTTCAGATCCTCATTCGTCATAGCAATCTTATTAGCTAGATCATCAACCACAATATTCGTATTCTGCATTTCCTCCTTGGAAATGTCAGAGAAACTTTTCAGGCTTCCTACTGTTGACAGGTACTCCGCTATCGACCCTTGAGAGTTGTAGTCATCTGCACGTGCGCACCAACCATAATCCTTGGACCTCCAGTCTCCTATTTTATCACTCCAGTCTTTTTTGCCGCAGCGCTTAATCTCATATTCCTTATCAAGATTTGTGGCACTATTAAACCCACTCATACCACTGTTAAACTTAGATACGACGGCAACTACAGAATCCTGCTCAAGCCAAAGGGTGTTCACCTCAAGAGGGTTGAATCTGGAGAGCTTCTTCAACCAGTAAAATGAATCAAGGAGCAAATTCTTGTCATCAGTTGTTCTGAGTGGTCTGATGACAATCCCCATCCAAGGCCAGACATAAATGTCACTATCAACTGCTTCGGGCTGCTTTTTGTACAAAATAAGTTGTAGGCGTGGGAGTTGAGCATCGCCAGCAAGCTCATTCTCCATGTACTTTCTCAAAGCGAGGTGATTTGCTTTTTGCTTAGCACTTCTACTCGCAGATCCTTTGGCAACACCAGTGGCATGAGCAAGCAGCTCCTTGTACTTGTAGTGTTGCTTCTTCTTCCCTGAGCAAAAAGGGCACCTGAATGTGTCCTCCCTCAGCTTAACCTTGTATTTCCCGTTCTTGAGTAGCTTGTAAGGCTTTTCATCACAATACGCATCAATCTCAGACTCACTGATCTCCGATTCTTCATCGGAACTGTTATTCATCCTGTGGGTTTCTGAAGCTACCCACATTGTTCCAGTCGAGTGATAACGGAGAACAACAACAACAACAACAACAACAAATCATAAGTTTCAGGAACAAAACCTTGGAGACGCATCACAGCTAAGTTTTGAGAGAATCAAACCCTAGAAACTAAAATGCATTTCGCGTGGTATAGAATGAGAGAGAGATTACCTCAAGAAAGCAAAAATGGCGATGACAGAAGAGATGAAATACCGAAGAAATCAACTTCTCTCTGGCAAGCAAAAAGGAAGAAAAGACGCGAGGAAGATGATTAGAGGGTCGAAATTTCAACCGGGAAACAAAGGATCGAGACGAAACCCTAAAAACTTACGAGGATCGCGGCGTGCAGAGAGCGATGACAGTGGAAGAGCAATTAGGGGGGGAAATAGGAATAGCAGAGGAGCAACCGTCAAAATCATGTGTTTTTTCTTGGTCACTCGATTACGATTAGTATCTGATTGATTTAATTATGTTTTAGATTAATACTATATGATAAAATTCAAAACTATAGTATAAAATTCGAATTATATGGCACAACACTTTTTCTTAATTCCCAGCGTGTGTAAGGCCCAAAGGCCCAAGACAACCTGAAAATGTTTTCCTCTTCTTCACAAGTTTTCTCGTTTCTGTGTACTATCGGCAAACTTCTAATTCGTATTAGGATCGTTCCCTTTTTTGTGCGTCACAATTTTGTTTACTACTTCCCTCCAAGTCGCATGCATCATTGCTTTGATTTATATTTGATATAGTATAAATTAACGTTTTAATCCTATTTAAGGATAATAAAAACAAAGGAGACATCAAAAGGCAAAATCTATGCTATATCTAACAACTACCAACAATTTGATCAACTCTCACTCCACTTTTGATCTTCTCCATCTCATTGCTCAGTACTTCCTTCACTTTCCTCTTTAGCTGCAAACCATGTAGGGAAACAGAGCACTCAAAACACACTCTTACTTCCTTTTGGACATCACCAAAATATTTCGGCTTAAGTTTCATACCTCATTGAGACCTTGTTCTGTTTTAACTGAGACATGTATTGATTCATCAGGTCCTGTTTCCCGGTACTTGATGATCTCCGCTTCATCGCTGCTTCTATCTTCTTTGGCATACATCACCGGAGAGCCTCCCAGCAGATCGCATTTGGACACAACATCAATCCACAGGTAGTCCTTAAACCTCTCTTTAATCTCTTTATAAATCCCAAACTGCAATGCCCTCCAGAAAAATACACAACTGAATCAGGATATATCAGACCCAATTATTTAATTGGCTCAGACACTAGTTCTGTCTTCTTCAGATCATTCAATGCCAAATGAGATGAAGATGCACATTTACGCTTTTTTCTCTTCTAAGAAAGTACTTACCTGATCAGAAGGAGAAGTCCCACATTCTCCAGATAGATCATGAACATATAGAACCGCAGTTGGAAGATGAGTGAGTACAGCAAGAGTTAGCTTCTCTAGATTATTCCTATCCTCTGTAATGACCCAACAAAGAAACACCAATAGAAACTTTATCAAATATCATATAATCATGCAAACACAAGAGAGTTTGTAGCAACTAGACTTTTACCATCACATCTCCTGAGAAGCCCAGGGGTGTCTGTCACCTGCAACGCGTTTCTGGATCATTAACAATCCAGAACATGAGGAATGTGCTTAGACGAAACAAAGCAAGTAACCTTACTTGAAATCGGTTGTAGTTCAAAACGATGTGACCCATCAGAATTCCTCTGGTGGTGAAGGGATAATTGCAAATCTGACAACCCAAAAAAATCATAAGCAATAGACAATGCAAAATTATTTATCACACATATAAAAATGACGATTGGGACGTAAGGCAAACCTCAGGCTTCCCTGTTGAAAGAATTCGGACCAACGATGATTTCCCGACGTTTGGTGCTCCGACAAGGCAAAGTGTTGGCATTTCCAAGTCAACGACTGGCATAGCCCTCAAAACCTGCAAGACGCTTAACTCTATTCATACAGTCAAAAGGGTCAAAGCACTGGAAGAGAAAAGCAAATGATGCATTATAGCAAGGAACCTTTGCTATGCTTAACAAATCATCAACAGCTCTTCCTTGTTGCTGGAAAACCATTTCAAGCTTCTCCACACCTTCGTTCAAGCGGTCTTCTGCTTCTCGCTTTGACAATGCCTGCCAAAAAAAAGGACATACCATCTTTTTAACTTTTCCTAAACTATTATATGGATTGTTAAGAAGCTTGTCACGCCTTTCGTGTTGCAGTGCCGAGCACAACCTATTTGGGAAAAATACAATATGCTTTTGACAGAATCGAGGAGTCTGACCTTAGCGCAGAGAGAAGCATGCTCCTTTCCAACAGATAGCACTTTCTTCCTCAGAACATCAACTTTTCCTAACACCTAGAAACTTAACTTATAAGCCTATGCTAAAAGCAGTTGCTGGCTAAGGTGATGAATGACTTAAGAGGGCAGATACCTCTTCATACTTTCCATCACCAAGTGTCAACTCAATAAGAGACCTCTCATATGGATGCAAGAGTCTCTTCCTCGGAAAACTTTCCATGTATCCTTTTAAAGGTAGAGCAAGTTCCTTAAACAAAGAGAAATTTTTTGATTTGATAAGACAAGAATCATTTAAGAATTTCAATCGAACACAGCGAAGGACGCAATGAGCTTACTTTCATGAGTGCATCAAGCTGTTTGGCACCTCTATTTCTTTCTCGCTTTGCAATATTAGCGATGCCTGAGACCAAAAATGGATAAAGACTCTGTTAAAGAGTCTGAAGGTAAGTGAACAAAAAAAAAAACAAGAAGATAAGGAATCAATTACCTTTAGTTGGTTGGACTCTTTTCGACTTCCTGAGTGCAGAAGAATATAAATCAATTGAAGGCATCACCATGGGGAGTTTTTGAAAAGCACCTAAACCTTCTTGTGTTGGTGGCTGTTGTTTTTCCTGCAAACCAAAATCAGAATCCGTTTTGGCTTTAAGTCAAAACTTTCCCCATGAATTGGAACCCAAATAAGACATAAAAGGGGATATTTTATATACCGAGGAGGTGGGGATTTCAATCTGCTTCTGAGTGATGTAGGAAGTGGGCAAGTAGCTTGAACTGACGACCGGAGAAACAACCGTCTGAAGATTCCGACATTGACGCAAGCTTGGGGACCAGAAAGTGGGCGTGGAGGCTGAAGAAGAGCGAGAGAGAGAGAGAGGTAAAAGATAAGAGGTTAGAGAAGGAGAAAAAAACGAAACCAGAGAGATTATAGGAACCTGTCGAGGAAATGAAAGCTTGTAGACGCCATTGATTGGGGATAAAGCTCGACGCCAATTTCATCGTGTACTACTTCTGAGAAGTAAAAAAGAAGAAGCTTTTGAATCAGACAGGATTCTCGGGTCCGTCATTGTTCGATCAGTTCAACTAACCGGTCGGAATTCATAACCGAGCGAGAGTAACGCTAACGCACAGGCACAGCGTTTCCATAAAACCAACCCTAACCGGTATATTGGGCCTAGTCATTATGTAAATTAATGAGATCATAGAATGGTCGTCTACTACAAAGATAAAACTCAAACCGTCCATAAAGTCAACAACATCCTTTCAAGCCCTAAGAGATGGGCCTATATATATTGTCTGGTTTTGTCTGGGTCACTAAATTACATCTATCGTTGACAACAATGTGTTTTTAAGGGTTGACATAAGTTTCCTAAAATGAGTAATGCAGGGAAGAGTTTAATCGGTACAAAAAATCATGATTAATTTTCCAATCCAACAATCGAAACAATAATAGCATCTCACTTTTTTCTTTGACACCACTATTATCACGCTTGCTTTTAACTGTGTGGTTCAAATAACAAATATTGGGACGAGCTTCAAATTACTAATGAGCTTGTAAATAACTTTTCTTTTCTTGTGTCCGATTCAAGAAACTTTGAAAATAGATACATCTTATATTATTAGAAAGAGATGAATTCCATCCTAAACGCTGATTTAAAACATCATGTCCATTATGCTAACCAAACAAATTGAAAACTTTGAAAAACAGAAAGGAAAACAAGACAAAATAAGACTCAACGACTACAGTGAAGTGAGCCAGCTATTTCATTTTTTTCACAAATAGAAAGAAATTTAATACAAAAAAAAGTTAAGAATATATGGAATAAAGTTGACCAATTCATGGTAGCCACGATTAGTGAGGGACAACATTATTTGGACCGGACTTTTGACAAAAAAAATAATTAATAGACCCTACAACATTTCTATTTAGACTCCTCTCCTTTACTCTTTGATACATCCACTTCAAAATCATGTTTTATATTTTTCATGATAAACAAAATCATGTCTTTTCTTTCCCATTTTATTTATTTTAGATATGCCGCAACCAGTTATTCTTTTATCCGCAAGCAAAATAATTATTAGTCAATTTACATTCACTAACGCTGTTGTTCTTAAGTCTTAACACACAACCACACACATATTGATCGTGCTTAACTGCTTATAGATATACAAGAAAGAGTTATTAATCAGAAATAAGTACTTAAGAAACGAAGGAATTACGGTGAAAACCAAACATCCCTCCAAAATATGAACATCGCACGCACAATTATTAGTTCTGTAAAACCTTTGCGATGTGACGTCGAGCTTTAGAACAAACAGTCGCTTCACCATATTTTTGAACGGTCCTGATTTGTTCCTCCGCTCCCAACAACTCAACACCACCACACACATTGACACATGCAGAGCTCTATAATTTCTTATATTAACTTATATAATTATATCTGCTTAGCACACATATTCGATTGCGTAATATGATTTAACTTTAAAGGAATGGACGAGATTGAAATGGCAATCTTAGTCCTACACTCCTACTTATGAGCTATCAATTCTCCAGATATATAGACCTATAATTGTACACACAGTTGCGGGAAAAAAAATTGTTTTTGCACATCATAGTTTTTTAAATAAAAAAAGCAAAATAAAGGGACCTCCCATTTCCATAATTAATTTGTAAAACTTAACAAATTGTATGCATTGTGTACCACGGCATAAGTTATATAGATGCGAAGGTTGCTCGAAACGAATTCCTTAGAGAAATCATATCAGTTAGTTAATTTAAAGGCACTTGAGACGTTGCTGAGGACAAACCGAGTGATGACGACGGGTAATCAAAGATTCGTTCTTAAATATAATAAACGAATAACTTTTTAAAATGTATACTATTAAAACGATGATACAAAATAATAAGATTAATAAAATTTTGTTAATACATTTGGATAATTAAACGAAAGAGGAATTCTAAAACAGTTATAAGAATGACGATAAATTAATTCTCATATCTAATCTTTATTTTGACATGTAAACATGATTGGACTCTGTTTTTAGGCATCTTTTATGAGTTGTAATTAAAAATACTGATAGCCCAGCTATATGGGTTTTATCAAATAGTTTTGTTTGTTCTCTCTATTGAGTATAAAGTCATACTCTGTTTTACAAAAAATGCTGTTTCATAATAGTAATTTGAATTGAACAAAAGAACAAAATAAAGTCTTGTCTACGCTTGTATTTTTTCTTTCTCATGCTTTATGTCTCGAGAAGAAACATAAATTCTGCCACATCCAATTTGTTGATTTGTGTTTTTCTGAAATTCTCTTTTGATTGCTCTATTTGTATGAACGTAAAAGTTGTTTATATTGAAAAATCTTATTCAAAAAAAAAAAAAATGAACAAAATATGTTTCAGATGTTTTGCTCTCTATTGAGTATCAAGTCTATAAGTGAAGTTTTGAATTGTTACGTTTGTAACCAAGAAGTTCTTAGACGCATAATTTGTTTGAATGAAGATTAGTGTATGTCAAATTAGTCTCATCTACGTCAAAAGTTTTTTCATTATTTTGTCGACGACTTCCACTATATTATATGATATATCATATGTTTACTTTTTACGATGAAATTTGAGAGAGATATATACAATATTCAGTTTAGTTATAGAATTCGTATTATATATATCTTCAACTACACTCCAATTTGCATCATAGCTTTCGACTTTTCATCGTCAAAGATTCAATTAAAAAAATTGTTGTCAATACATGGAAGGACTTTAGAAAATAAATATGTTTTTTATTTTAATATTCTTCAAATATTTTATTATTATGGCTAAAATATTCTTCTTTTTGTTTTGTTTTTGTATCTATCTGAGTTTAACACAAAAAGATTACCAAAAGAAAAAAAGAAGAAGAAAAGAGTCGACTGTGACAAGGAAAGGTCAAGAACCATCGCTTTTATCATCATTCTCTTTGTTAACACCTCACAACCACACAGAGAGAGACCCAAGTATTCGATTCTTATGGGGAAGAACAAATTTAAGCAAATAATGCATGTTGAGAGAGAGAAAGAGATCCACGATGATTCCTTCATGCTAAAAGCTTCTTTAGCACACTACTATACATGTATCATGTAAGTAGAAAAATACCACGACCCGTTTTGATAAAGATAGGAACATTTCATGTTATATGTAGAGAGTCTTTCTTAGGACACATGAATTAAAATTGAGGATTACCAACCCACTCACTCCTCACTCCAAACCAAATATCAATCATCTCATTTGGATCATAAGTCAACTCTCACATCTTCTCTCCTATAAATACCCTCCTCTTCATCTCTCTACGTACTACACAACAATCACAAAAACATATAGCTATATCCTCAAAGATCTCATTTCATCTCTCTCTCTGTACGTGCCGATAATGGACCACGAGGAAATTCCATCAATGCCCTCAACACCGGCGACAACCCCGGGGACTCCAGGAGCGCCGCTATTTGGAGGTTTCGAAGGGAAGAGGAACGGGCATAATGGTAAATACACGCCAAAGTCACTTCTAAAAAGCTGCAAATGTTTCAGTGTGGACAATGAATGGGCTCTGGAAGATGGAAGACTCCCTCCGGTCTCTTGCTCTCTCCCTCCTCCTAACGTTTCCCTTTACCGTAAGGTAGTACCTTGCTACAATCATATGTATATATACACACATTAATTCTCGTTACTGCAGTTACACTTTTACATCTTCTTGTATATATACCTGAGCATATATATACACATGTTGTGTGCAGTTGGGAGCAGAGTTTGTAGGGACATTGATACTGATCTTCGCGGGAACAGCGACGGCCATTGTGAATCAGAAGACAGGCGGAGCAGTGACGCTTATAGGTTGCGCCGCCTCGGCTGGTCTGGCGGTTATGATCGTAATATTGTCGACCGGTCACATCTCCGGCGCACATCTCAATCCGGCTGTCACCATAGCCTTCGCTGCTCTTAAACACTTCCCTTGGAAGCACGTACGTCAGTAGTTAATTTCCGTTTTATATTTTTTTATATATATATATATATATTGTATTTTTTGGATCAATTTATAGACATGCATGATGCATGAACATGCACATTGACAGTTTAATTATAAAGTGTGATCATGTAGAGGGATGTTGTTTTGGCATGCATGGTGTGTCAAACCAAGAAAGAAACGGTTTTGTAAATAATGAAATTTTATGATGGGATTGTTTGTGAAAATGAAGGTGCCGGTGTATATCGGAGCTCAGATAATGGCGTCGGTGTGTGCGGCGTTTGCACTGAAAGCAGTGTTTGAACCGACGATGAGCGGTGGAGTGACGGTGCCCACGGTGGCTCTCAGCCAAGCTTTCGCTTTGGAGTTCATCATCACTTTCAACCTTATGTTCGTTGTCACTGCCGTTGCCACCGACACTAGAGCTGTAAAATTCATACTACCAAACACAATTAATTTACTTCTTTGAAGAATCTTGAAAAACTTGTTAAATATAAATCACAATAAATATGTAACAGGTAGGGGAATTGGCGGGAATCGCGGTAGGAGCAACGGTCATGCTTAACATACTCATAGCTGGGTAATTATCACTCACTCACTCACTAGCTAGCTAGATGGATCTATGTACATCTCGATTTTCTCTTCTTGTTTCTTTTTACATATTCATGTTTTATTGGTTATGATCAACAGACCTGCAACTTCTGCTTCGATGAATCCTGTAAGAACACTAGGTCCAGCCATTGCAGCTAACGATTACAGAGCCATTTGGGTTTACCTAACTGCTCCAATTCTTGGAGCTTTAATCGGAGCAGGAACTTACACGATCGTGAAGCTGCCAGAGGAAGACGAAGCACCCAAAGAAAAGAGGAGCTTCAGAAGATGATCCATGGATGCTAAAAAGACAAAACTTTAAAATAAAAACAAAACATTCGCTATGTTACTCTGTTTCCATGACATATATGTGTCTACTGTATAATATAACGAACGATGATATATCACTGTAAAATTGCGAATGGCCATTTATCAAAATTGCAATAGCGTTTTTTTCCAAGTTGGATGGTTTTTTAGCCTCATACAGATACTTAAGAATAAAATAGATTGCTGGTGTCATCTTCTAATTCATTTTGTTGATGAGATCGTTGATCTTGTCTTCGCGGTTTCCAGTATCACCTCCATCGCTGAAAACTTGCTTCTTCCCGTGCAAAACACCGGCCTCGGGCTTGTTGAGTTTCAAGGGTCCCAAGAACCTAATAACTTCTCTGAAATGATCACCAACCCTTGCTATCTCATTCACAAGGTCTTCTATGCAAAAGATTTCTTGTTCTCCTAGAGCCTACCGTAATCACAAGTGGGAATGATTAAGAAAGGCATGGTCATTATCTGGAACGAGCTCTCCAATACTTATATAAGAAACTTTTTCTTACCTGTTCGATTATGTTGTTGTCGGTAAGAGGAACAGGATTTCCCTCTATTATTGTGTATCCCTTTTTAAATATGAGGTCCTTAACGCTCTTCTCATTCGGGTATCTTCGAGAATGACAAACATTGGTCAGAGCTCACAACAGAATCAAGCAACAGCATGGAAATGGATTGTTCAGACAAACGAGGTGAGATTGATGATTATATTTCATACCCATAAGTGACGTAGGGCTGCACTTTCAGAAGCTTTTGAAACAAGTTGTCAGATGCTTTGGCAAAAACACCAGTAAAGGTGCTCCTTAGTTGCAAACTGTTAAGAACCTTCTTGGTTTTTGGGTGCATATCATTCTTGCTGGTCACCAGAAAGGAAATGGGAGGGATGAGGATACTCGCAAAGATAAAAATTAAATCTCCAAGTGAGAGAAAATAAAAAACATCATTGGAGAATATATGTTACCCTTGTATGCGTATGATGAAAACCAGGTTTGATTTTACTGGTGGAGGAGATGACTTTGGCCTCTTTACCCTTTGCTTCATCCGGATGAGATCTAATTCCTACAGGAAAAAAAAAAACAGTCAGATTACAAAGAATGATGCAGAATTAACCCCTAAAAGCTAAAACAAACAAGTCGTAAGCACAACAACCTTGTAAGCTCAAATGAGAAACACATCTGGCATGTAGAACAATTACAGAGTATAAGAGACTCTGACGAAAATCTAATTCAGGAAACTTTAACTCCACACAAAGCAATGACAGGCCTTTAATACGCAGTTATTGCTTAAAAGTTAAAATGCAAAGCGAGTTGAGACCTAAAGGAGTATAACTTCTACTTTAGCTAAGAGACTAGAATCGGCCAGACCTGAATCATTTCATGGATTACAAAGCAAGATGTAGAAAAGTTGTAAGATGTCGACAAGTCTAGAAGCAAAATCAGAACTTGAGGTAAACTTAATGGACAAGGACCAAAACAGATGAGCAAATGTTTCTGAATACAAAGGAAATTAAGACGAACCTTGGCCCTGAACTCATGTACAAAATCTTCAGGCCGTTTGATGTCAGAAACTTTCTTCTGCTTCTTCTTGCCGGAATTACGCCCCTCTAGTTGCCTCCTCCTGATATAGGCAAGCTCATCCCTGTTCTTCCTCTTCTTCAGTATCACCTCCGGTATGTAGTCCAACCCCTTAGCTTCTTCTTCAGCCATTATTATCTTTGTTCCTACAAAAAGACAAACAGATCTCAGATGTGAGTAACTTGCATCATCACGAAACGGACTGAAATTGAGCTAAACCCGAGAAGTGAGGCTATAAGGAACACGAAGAACGTGAAGTTTACGAAGAGCAATAAGGACAAGGAATAAGCGAAATTACAGGTGTGGAGACGAAGCAATTGAACGGCGGCTGAAGGAATTCGGAGTTCTACGAAGTTAGTTGCGATGGCCGAGAACGAGAACCCGTTTGAGGATTCTAGGGTTTATCAACTTAACTCTCGCTGTCAATTAACACCTTTGCCAGAAGACCTAATTACGGTCCGGGTCGAGAACTAATTTTATCTAGACTCTAAGGCCACCATTTGTGGGCTTATGGGCTTATCTGCCTTTGAATGAATTAGTCCATTATTATATGATATCAGAGGAGGAAGGTGATGGGCTTGTGAGTGTTGTCAAATGTAAGAAAATCAATCACAGGGAAAATCTGTATCCTGGCAAAAGTAGTTTATGACTCTTTTTTTTTCTCTTGTGGTTATCAAAAAATGGGAGGGTGGTCCATAAATATTTTGGTGTGGAGGTTGGACCGACAAGGTAATCTAGGAAGAGATATACTGTCGAAATTGATTAGACAAAGCAAAAATAAAAACAAAATGCATCACCTCACAAGTCACTACGATGAAAGCAAAAGAAAAAAAGAATGTACTTTTGAAACTAAAAGCTGGATGGTTTCTTTTTTCCAGCAGATGGTTTTAAATTTCTAAATGCAATCAATAATAAATGTTTGGGAAATCATATGTTGGTGATAAGATCACATTTGGATGTATTAAAAACTGAACCAGTGTGACTACTTCGTATTTTGATTGTATTACTCTAATAAGGTCGAAATTAGATGCTGTGTTCTTCTCTCTTTTTTTTTGTTAGAGAGTTATATGCTGTTATATTTTTGATGTTTCTACAAACACTTTTTTGGTGTTCACCACCGATATATTTCCAGTTCAAATAACAACCAAAAAGAACTGATTTAACAGATAAGTTGACTTATACCAATGATGTATGGTTTCGTAAGTTAACAAGAATGAATACATAGTCTTAAACAATGATTAATGACATTTTTATGTGAGATGGATGTGTATGGTTTTTTCAGTTTTGAGCATTCAACCGAAAACGGGAGAATGGATTTTTTTTTTTTTTTTTAAAGGAATGAAAGGGATTGTCGGGGAGATTTGATTGGCTTCTTAATCCTTGTCCAAAGTGCTAACTTACCTAACACTTAAACAAATAAAGACAGCTTCTTCGTTTAGGGTTTTGAATCAAACGTCTCACCTAAACCCTAAAATAATGGAACTACGTACATACGGTATATACATGTTTATGATTCTGAAAACGTTTTATAATGAAAAAAAACGATAAAAAAGATAGAGGTGACAACAAAGACAAACTCATTTGATTAAGATAGCATTTTTACAATAGTTATAACATGAAATCATGAAGACTCATTATTCATGTCCCAAAATAAATGTATAATTCAGATAGTTACAACATCAATTTTCTTTTTCTTTTTTTCAAGTGTCCACTACTATACAATTACATGTGTGTGCTCTGTAGCTCTAGCCTCTAGGTCAGATTGCACACATCAAAAGTGTCATTTTTTCTTTAAACATCATTCATTTTTATTAAAAAAGGTCACATGTCCGTGAGTCCGTCCAATCCCATAAATAGAACTCACACTTCACTTCCCACGACCACATCACTTCACATCCATATCCAATTTTTACTTCTCTCCTCTTTATATTCATATTCTCTCTAGGCTATTTTACACAAAAATATACATGGCTCCGATCATCAGCATAGATCAAGAAATATCAAAAATCAAGAAACGAGGTCATCAAGATTTTGAATTGGAGTTGACCCTTTTGCCACGTGGTACGACTTCATCTTCAGAGCTCAATCTCATCGATTCTTTCAAAACCAGCTCATCATCGACTTCTCATCAGCATCATCATCAACAAGAACATTTGGAAGATCCAAGAGTGTTCTCATGCAACTATTGTCAAAGAAAGTTCTATAGCTCACAAGCACTAGGCGGCCACCAAAACGCTCATAAACGCGAACGCACCTTAGCCAAACGCGGACAGTACTACAAGATGAGTCTCTCCTCCTCCTCCACTTCTTCAGCTTTCGCTTTTGGCCACGGTTCAGTCAGCAGATTCTCAAGTATGGCATCGTTACCGTTACATGGCTCGGCGAATAAAAGATCAACGCTAGGGATTCAAGCTCATTCAACGATCTATAATCCCTTTTTAGGAAGACAAACAGCCAGTTTAAGTAATGTTTTCAAACGACAGAGCATTCACCAGAAATTGGGCATTGGAAAGATGTTGCCAGAGAAATTTCACCATGAATGCGCCATCAGTGGTAACAGTAACAGTACTACTCCTAAGTTGGAGAGGATTGAACATTTCAAGAGCAAGCAAGAAGATCATAATCAGTTTAAGAAGATTGACTTGACTCTTAAGCTATGATCTCTTAATAGTCATCCTCTTTTTAGTCTCTATGATAACTTTTTGGATTTTCACTATCTTTGTCTGATATAATGATTGACAATTTGTTAGAGTTTCATTAATCAAGTTGTACCAATTTTTTCTTCTTAATTATATGTTGGTGCAGTTCATTTTTTATGTCTATTTGATGTCTGCGTAGTACAATCCTCAAAACTTGTATTAGATTGGACTATGGGGAAAATGTTAGGTATAATTATTAGACCGGTGTAATTATTATAGTCACAAATATGGATATCTCATATACAACATACATGTAATATTGCTGTAAGGAAAAAAAAGTATATATCATATTCACAGCAAAAAATATGTCATAGGTTCAAGTGAATTTAACCCCACATAATAAATTTCCGTGTATCCAAAAATGATGGAATTACAAAAATATTGTAGAATGGATTTATTAAACAAAAAATATGTACCACGTTTTACGCATTATTGCTCACTAGATTGTCACCAATTTAATAGGCGTGAACTGACTTTACTCAACCAATATGAATATTTTTTCTTTATAAATCAGGTATAATTGTTTTAACAAAAAAGAAGAAGATCATATACAGACGTTGACAAATAAAAATGATATTCAAGTGGACGATTTTCATATAGTGACTAACGACAAAATAAAAGCATAAACAAGATTCTAAGTTTCTTAGAGAAAAAAATATAGAGTGGATACAATGTGATTATCGAAGAGAGGTCCTACATGTAGTTGTAAGAAACAGACATTCATCTATAAGTGAAGAGTTCTTTGTAGAGGTTGTTGTTTACATTGTCATGTCCATGTGACTATCAAAGTTAAATTTAGATGGTCCTTTTTAATCTAATCTTGTCACCGTCGCTTTTATTATTTCACAATTTTATCACCATTATATAAAATAAATTTTACCATTATTGAATCTAATCGATTAGTACTAAAAAATAACCCTGCATTATTGCCTATATTTATAACAAATTACATTTGTTACTTCACATTTCACGATTCCTCTAGTTTTTGTAATGATATGTGACCATGTGGGTGACACTGAAAGGATCTATTAGTGAAAATTACTCATTATCTTTGGATTTAGTGAATTATAACCCAAAGATTCTGTGAAGTTTGCTTTGAGTGGGTCCGTATCAAGTTGATGTTTACATTAAAGTTATAATTAACATAATTCAAAATTGCTAATCATTGCAATTAACAATCAATATTTCCACAAACCAAGATGTTAACGATGCGGAAATCATGTTGTTATGCACCATAATTACTTTACTAATCCCCACATTATTCTAATACAACGTCACATCGATTAAGACTTTTGTGTACCAAAATCATATTTCACAACGGTAAAAGATCCAAAATACCCAAACTATATTTCACAATGGAAAAAAGATCTAAAATCTTTAGACAATGACGTTTTCATTCTCGCTACACGGAAACTTATTAGAAGCTAAAATCCCTTTTTTACATATGATTAATTTTCATCAAACTATAATCTCAGTGATTATCCTATTCACGAGAGAGAGAGAGAGTCGACCAAAACACAAAAAAATGAATTAAAAAAGGAAGAATATGTCCAAACTCAAAAAGAATCTATGCATCTGAGATAAATAATACATAGAGTAACAAACCGATCCAAATTAAAAATTTAAAATCAAACATTACATATTTCCCAAATATACATGTTTAAAGTCAAAACCGAATCAAACACAACTAATCATAGTAGTCCACATTCGGAAGCTAATCCACAGAACTGAGAGTTACGGAATGTCTTTCCTAATTAGATGGATTCAGCTCGCTAGTCCCTTTAACATCTGGTGTTTCACAGTAAACTCACACTAGGGGAAGTAAGAACTAAAAAGTAAAAATATTACTAAGACACAACAAATCTATGAAATTGCTCCTCCGTTAAGAAACACTAGAATTGATTTGGAAGTCACCAGTTTAGACAAAAGTCAATGTTAGATAGCAGATTCCTTAGGGGAAGTTTTTTTTTACCCAACACAAACTTCACTTTCTAAAGCACTTTCAGTCTCCATTGCTGGTAAGAAACAGAGCAAACAAGAAACACCAAAAAATTGTGACATGTAAAGCTGATATTATTTGAACACGTGACCGTATGCATCGACGAGTAGGTTTTACACAATATTGCAACAAAAATTTTGCAATTGAATTTATTTCAGCGTATCCAAATCAATGAGAGTCATACTCACATGCACACTACTGCATTCGGAGAAAACAAACAGCGACAAGCAGAAGAGTTTTGATGTCTATTTCTGCTCGACGTAAGATTTAACGCTCTCCATCCATCTAACGTACTCGTATTTATTTTTGTTCTTCATAAAACGATGCAAGAAAACACCAAGCTCGTCGCTTATACCTCTTTCCTCTAAAAACTGATAAAGAGCGTCTTGAAGCTCATCATCCAATTCCCTGTAATCACAAAACGCAAACACAATAACGTCACCGTTATTCATAGTGATCCTATATCTCAATATTTTGGTATTCAAGAAAAGAATCAAGCCATCGTACTCAAACTCTGGTCCACCGTAGGAAGACGGTGAACTTTGGGTGCCTTTACGAATGCAGAGCTTCGATATCTCTATGGTATCTGGCCAAGCAGAGCACATGATCTCTAAGGTTTCACCAGCACCGCCCTTAGAGATATTGACGACGAAAGTGATGTGAAGAACACACTCAGGTTCAGTGCTGGTGGATTTTGACGTCGGAACTGATTTATCAAACATGGTTGCTTCGATTTTGATGTCGTCTTTGTCCCCAAATTTCCTTTTCAAGCTAATCCACTGCTCTCCAGGCCGTTCATCGACAGTGAATGGTCCAAAACTGCTAGGGGCCTGCGAATATGCATAACCAAAGAGCTCAAAACTATCGAATGATTCTAATTTCAGGTAAAGGTATAGAAGTTCAATAAGAAGAACCAGAAAGAGTACACTTTCTTCATTACTAATCCAATATTTAACAAGTTGTATCAACCTAAGTTTCGCAGAGCAAATCTGAAAAATTCCTATGCCAAAACTAATAATCAAATGATTCATAAGAGTATTGCTGAATTTAGATTCAAGGAAGGCTTAGCTTTTTGCCATTGACAAATAACCATAAATCGGGAAAATGATTCATAGAAAAACCTGGAGAGGAGGCGAGCGATCGAGCTCGTACTCAATCTCATTACGGATTAGTCGGCAAATGTTTCCTTGGAAAGCTGATTTCTGCATTTCTGACACGTAACTCCCCGAGCTTAGACATCTGCGTCTGATTATAAAGTTAGGGTTTTGATTCGAGGGGAAAGCGATTTTAGGCGCAATCGAAGGGGGCGAATTAGAGAAAACTGTTCTTCTCAGACATCTGACGAATCGAGCCATTGACACAGAAGTTGTGGCGACGATTGGGTTTTCCCCTAATGCCCCTAGGGTTTAACTGTGTGAGAGCATCGTACGGCTTATAGTGCATTTCTGGTTTGGATTTAAGCTAATCTACACCGTCAATTCAGAAACCATTAAAAGTTATTTATCTCATTTGCAAATGGTTCAAAATTGTATTGGCTAACCAAAAAAAAGAAAAAGGATTAATTTTTTTTTTGGCGGCAAATGTGATTCTCCCCGCCCATCACTACCAATGAGATTAGAAGTTGCTAGGTCTTCTTTACAGTTTTAGTGTCAGGACTCAGGAGAGAAACCATTTTAATTGATCATCTCTCTCTCTCTTTCTCTCTCGTTTCTCTAATTCTTTCACGCTACAATGGCGACGGAGTACGAGCGAAAAAGACTGGAGAACATTAGACGGAACGATGAGATGATGGTGGCTCTCAATGTCCGCGCCAAAGCCTCTCTTCTCTCCGCCGCAACCAAACGCCCTCGAGACGAATCTAAATCATTTCAGAAGAAGAAGAAGAAGCCGACCAAATCCGAAACGCCCATTGTTATTCGGAAGTCTCTGCGCACCAGAGGCTTGAATCCTGATTCCGGTGGCTTACCCGATGGGTTTTCAGATTATCCCAATCGTATGGCTCCTCCTCCTCCTCCTGACAAGTCATCGTCTCGTCTATTGGCTCCTCTGCCCTTCGATGCGGCTTATGGTGGAGACGATTCTCATAAGAATTTCGTTGAGACTATTTTGGGTATTGCGAGAAAGTCGATGGTTAATGGAGAGATTGGAACGGTTAAGGTCTCTAAGGATGATCCTCCTTTGGTTCCTAGACATTGTGGCACTAGGAGTTCTTCTCGCCTCTCTAATGCCTCTGTCAAAAAGGAAGAGCCAGTTTTTGCGATTAAGTCTTGTGGAGGAAAATTGGTTAAAGGAGAAACTGGATCGGTTAAGGATGAGAATGAGTCTCCTATGGTGAACACTAGGAGTTCTGCTCGCTTATCTAATGTTGTTGCCAAAAAGGAAGAGCCAGATTCATCTATCGACTATGTGAAGAAGGAAGTTTTTGAAGTTGGTTTTCCAGTGAAGCCCGAGGAAATTGAGTTTGGGGGTGGTTTTGATACGGGATCGCTTAGTTTAGAACCGCATAACGTAGCACGTGTTGTGCCTGGGAGGATTTTGGTTGTAAAGTTCTTACCTTGCGAGAATGTGAAGCTGATTGCTGCAGGGGACAAACTTGGGCATGTTGGGTTTTGGAATTTGGATTGCCAGGATGAGGAAGATGATGGGATTTATCTTTTCCATCCTCATAGCGCCCCAGTTTCATCTCTTGTCTTTCAACAAAACTCTTTCTCAAAGGTAAGTTATTTAATTATAGGAGTTTTCTTGAAACTTTGGTAGGGGAAGAAAAAGTTCTCTTTATAGTTTCGTTATGCTCTTTTTTGTTGTTGTTGGTTTTGGTGCATCTTATTGGCAGGTTATTAGCAGCAGCTATGATGGTCTTATCCGGTTGATGGATGTTGAAAAGTTGGTTTTTGATCTGGTTCATACGAGCGATGATGCTATATTTTCCCTCTCGCAGAGACCAAATGATGAGCAAAGCTTATACTTTTGTGAGGGATATGGAATGTTGAATATATGGGACCTCCGAGCAGGAAAGTCATTGTTCCAGTGGGATTTGCATGACCACAGGATCAATTCTATAGACTTCAACCCGCAGAATCCCCATGTCATGGCTACAAGTTCCACAGATGGGACTGCTTGCCTTTGGGACCTGAGAAGCATGGGAGCCAAAAAACCAAAAACATTGACGACTGTGAATCATGCTAGGGCTGTTCACTCTGCTTATTTTTCACCTTCTGGCCTTTCACTTGCAACGACGAGGTAACTTTTCATTTTAATTAATGAACTACGGATACCGGTTTCACTAATCTCCTTGGTTTAAGAACTCACATCAGATGCTGTTTGTTTTGTTTGAAACACTGATATATGCTCCACATTTGCTGACGTTTATTGACTCTCTGCGTTTTGGTATAAAAGTTGCACATACTTCCAAAAAAAACATTGCCTATGTGACTCATCAAGAAAATGGTTTCGAGCTGCATATGTTACTACTTTAATCTCTGAAAAGTTTACTATTGTGAATGACTATGTAGGGAAAGCATGTGTAGAGTGGAACTGATTTACTATGTAGCTCTCTCAAATACTTATTTTCTCTGCATCGGTAAATTGTGGAATATTAGTGACTCTAAGCATGTTCCACTTCTTAGGTTTGTTAAACTCTCGCTTTATTTTCTTTTGCAGCGTTGACAACCATCTTGGTATTCTAAGCGGCGCCAATTTTGAGGATACTTCCATGATATATCACGATAATATTACCAATAGGTGGATCTCCACTTTCAGGTAATTTCCAACACTTTATACCATAATAAGCTCAGTTCCAATACACATTTTTCCTTGTGTTCTGAGTATGACGAAAAAAATCATTGCACAAGTAATTGTTATTATTCATATAAACAATCGATACACTTTGTTTTCCATATTTTACGAGAAATGAAAAATAGACAATTGTTTTCTTCTGTTTGTGATTGCAGGGGAGTATGGGGGTGGGATGATTCATATGTCTTTGTTGCCAATCGGTCAAAAGGAATTGATGTAATATCTCCAAAACTAAAGCGTACGGTGAAGGAATTGCAAAACCCTCTTATGAGAGCTATTCCATGCAGAATCCATTGTCATCCTCTGAATGTTGGGATGCTTGCAGGAGCCACCGCTGGAGGGCAAGTGTATGTTTGGACAACAAAGTAGAGGATTTATGTTTTTTTTTTTGTTGTTTTTTTGGCTTAGAGAAATGTATTTGTTTGGAAATGATTTTTTTTTTTATTTAAAAAAACTGTAGATCTAATAGCATGAAGTTAAAGTTAAACCCCCTGTGATCTGTATTTAATTGTAAAGGAGTCCGACAAATGAATGCAAAATGAGAGAATTGCATCAACTATTGGCTACTGCATTAGTTCAAAGCAATGCATCAGATTCTTAAATCTACCACCTAGGTTTCCTTTCTAATCATCTCAATGAGGTCTAGGCGAATCCTCATTAGCTTGTCTCTCGCCTGGTTTCTCTACATCGCCCTTCTGTTCTTTACTCGCTTTCATTTCTTCTTTTGGTGGGAGTTTAGTAGATTGATCTTGGGTTTTGGTTTGAGTATTCCCTGAAGATTTCTTTGTTTCCAAAACAATCTCTTTTATTGTCTCTTCGATTTTTCCCAGTCTCTTTTTCATCTCCATCAGCTCTTCCTGAGACTTGGTCGCTGCTTCTTCTTCTAACGCCTGCTTTTCAGCTTCTTCTTTCTCTTTCTTTTCGTCTTCTTCCCTTTTCTTCTCCCCAAGTTCCTGAGAATAATCCAAATATCATGAGGCATGTGCTCAGAACGAACATGGAGGACAGACATTTAAGTCCTGACTCAAATCTCTTCAGAAACTCATATCATTTTGATAATGAACAAGAACAGTAACTCACTGCATCCATGATCTTCATTTTATGGCGAGCATACTGAGCAACCAGATACACAGCTGTTACAAGTAACAATAACCACATAAACAAGGAACACTGAGATCTTTGGCAGAAACATTGAACAGAACACTAAGGAGAGAACTTTGAAAGGGGTGAACGGAAATACCTACAGACGGCAAGCAGACGATAATGAATTGCACCACATGCCAGTCAAGCCTAACACAAAGTAAAACCCATAAGAGGGCATACTACAAAAGAGAACAAGCTCAAGAACTCAAACTTACTCTCAGAGACAGTTTCAGAACATCAACTAGATAACAGCGGCAACAATCGAAAACAATGTTCAGTGATCTTTCCACTTTTTCACCTAATAAGTTAACATTCCACACTTTTGAGCTAATGCACATTACTATTGCCAACATTTCAACCTCAAAATGTCCTTACTTTTCCAAATTTTAATGGAGTCTTTCCATGATTTAGGGTTTACAGAAGCCTTCATTTCCGAATTGCAGAATTTGGTTCATAGTTGAGGCTGATATTTGCAGAGAAGAAAAAGAGAAACAGTAACAACATCTGATGTTGCAGAAACTAAAGCAAAGACATGATGGACGAAAAAAATCCATCAAAAGAAACCGCCACTAATTCAAGAGCAAAAACCCTATACAAAAAAAAACCAAAATCTCCAGGAAGAAATTACCCAAATTTATTCTTCTTCGGTGGTTCAGTGAACAAGATCTTCGCAGCAGTCACGAAATCGAGGTTATCGAGTTTCTTGTAAGTCTCATCGTAGCGAGAAACAGTTGATTCAGTCTCGCTGTACTGAGCAACACTAGATTCCGTCTTCTCGATTTTGTTCCCACCATTCTCTCCTTTAGTGCAGAGACGTCTGATCCTGTAGTGTCTCAATCGGGCTGAGAATCCGACCCACGAGCCTCTGCCGCGAAACATCCCGGTTTCTCCCGGCGACAGCTCCACTCCGCATTTCCCACAACAAATTAGCGTTTTTCAAAACGCAGCTTTGAGGCTTGTGGGTTTTCGGGTTACCCGGATCGGACCGGTCTTATTAAAATAAGTTAAAAACTCTAAACCGGGTTTCCTTTTTAGACCCTTCGATCATAAATTCATAATGGAGTTGTAATCTGAGTTGTAATCAAAATAACAATTGCCATCAAATTGGTAGCTTTGTCAACAACATTTGGTTTCCTTTTATTTTTCAATTGTCTCTTTCACTATGCCTTTTTCCAGACTATTTCTGAGCTACGATATAGTTTGGACCTCTTTCAGTTTGGACTTCTTTTTCCGTTTTTTTTTTTTTTTAATTAAGCTTACTGAAACGTATTATTTCGAATTTATCCCAGCAAAATTAGTGGCCGGCCATATTTTCAAGATCGAAAGTTGAACTTGTCATACCAATCGTAGCTCTAAAGTTTATAGTTTTTTTTATTGCCTAATTTAAGCCAAATTATTAACTAGAATACTTTTGTGGGCACTACATTAAAAACACACATAGATTCATGATTCGTAATGTATTATGTTCCCAAAAATTTATTTTCCGCAAACAATAATCGTTTATTGTACTATCACACTTTGCACCATAATTAGCCGCACCACTTCCGCAGACTAATTTAGTTTATATTTAAGTCAAATTAAAAGAAAAAGGGTGGTCTCGAGACAAAAGTTGAGCCAAAGATAAGGAATATTAAGCTTTATATTGGACCCCATAATAAACTGTAAATTATTAAAGCATACCGCCAATATTAATTTAAGTTTCAAGGTTTTATAAACCACTGATATTTTTTTTTGTTTGTTAAAGATAAACCACTGAATTGTACAACGATTCTTGTATAGGTATTTAATTCGTTCGTGAATCTTCATGTTCGTTTATGGAAAAAAATCAGAAATATGTCAAGTGAAAATAATACTATAATTTTCATAAAAAAAAAACAAAATTGATTTATTTATGGAAGTAGATGATTAGGCATTATTAATTCAAGATTCAAAACTAGTAGCTAAACAAAGTCTCTTCTTCTCCTTCAACATTTTAATCGAAAAGGGAAAACATAATTGACATCGGAAATCTCAAAAGACAAATCCTTGGCATTTTGCGTAATTATGTTAAGCTTGAAAAGGGTAAATTGTCATCAACTCGGACAGTTTATATAGAACGAGTCGTCTTCCATCGCAAGAACTTCCGACGGCCGCTCTCTGCCGCCGGCGATACTCTCTCTCTCTCTTTCTCCTCTGTCTTTCTCTCTCTCTATTTGAGGAATGGCGGAGTCATCCGACTGATAAGTCTTTACTTGTAAGCATTAAACCTTGAAAAGAAAGAGAGGAGGAAGGAAGAATTTGAAAGGAAGGAAAATGCTTTGCCGGAAAAGCTCAAGCTTCGTGGATAGAGGAAATGTTCCTGTTTATCTCAATGTTTACGATCTAACTCCCATTAATGGCTACGCTTACTGGTTTGGTCTTGGCGTTTACCATTCTGGTGTTGAAGGTTAGTCTTTTGAGATTCTTTGGTTCAGATTTTCTTGAATATTTTTTTTTAATGGGTGTAAAGGTTTTAGATCTATCTAAATAGTGAATTCAATTTACAGATTATGTCATTTTAGATCGGATTTTGTTTGGATTTAAAGTTGTTTAATCCAAAGTGTTGGATTTCAGTTTTCATAGAGACTCATATGCATAAGGGTTTGAGAAAGGCAACAACAACAAAAAAAGTCATAGAACGAGATATTATTTATCGAATCATATTTATTATTTCTTTCTTGAAGAATTTAGCTTCAAAATCCCATTTTTTTTAAAAAAATTGGTATGTGTATATACATAGTTCATGGGATAGAGTACGCATTTGGAGCTCATGAATACCCAAGTACGGGAATTTTCGAAGGGGAACCGAAGCAATGCGAAGGATTTACGTTTAGGAAGTCGATTTTGATTGGTAAAACGGATCTTGGGCCTTTGGAAGTGAGAGCTACAATGGAGCAACTTGCAGACAACTACAAAGGGAGTTCTTACAATCTCATCACCAAGAACTGCAACCATTTCTGCGATGAAACTTGTATCAAGTTAACTGGGAATCCAATTCCTAGTTGGGTTAACCGTCTTGCAAGAATCGGTAAAATCTCTGGTAACTCCCCTCTTTCATCTTTACAATTTTTCAACAAGTTGAGACTGAGATCTGCATCTAGTAGTTCTGTTTGCAAGTGAGCACAGTGAATGCTAATACACAATTGCTTGAAAGTCTCAGCTTTTTTTTTTTTTGAAATGAAAAGTCTCAGCTTTTTGATTAAATGTAGACTAAACATGCTTCAAGACTAAAATTTACTTCAGATTTGGCTTGAAATTTCTATCTTTACCCATGAGTAAACCGAGTTTAGCTTCAAGGATTATCGATAGAAAAGCTTCGAGACTAGATTGTGAACTAAGTTGTGCTTGAAATTTTTTTCTTTTATTTGTTTCCTTGGGGTTGGCTTGAAAGATTCACCATCTTTATGCTTGAGTACCAAGTTCAGCTCTTGGGTTTATTGACATGCACGTTTTTTCTAATCTATAAGAACAGAAAACTTAGCGTTGGGTTTGGCTTAAAGTTCCCATCTTTAGGCATTCTGAACATTTTCGGGAAGGACTCTGTTTCTGTGCTCTGAAGTTAGAATTGCTCTGTGTTAATTAGGGTTCATGTGCAACTGCGTGCTTCCTGCGACAATAAACGCGACAAAGCTTGGAAACAACCGAATCAATCAAGACAAATCATGTGAAGCAGAAACTGAGAAGAAGAAACTGACGAGTGCATCGAGCAGAGAGAGATCTACGATTGCTACTCCGTCGTCGGCATCCTCGTCTCCTTCAGTTCAAGTTCGTGGTCGAAGCAGGAAAAGGCGTCCTCGTTCTCTGCAACCATCATCGCCACTCATTATCGGATCTTCTTCCGTTTGACTATAAATAAAATCTGGGATAACTAAGTTTGGCTTTCTTGTTAAAAAAAAAAATCCATTTTTTGATCTCTCAATTAGAGAGAGCACTCTTTTCTTTCTGTTTTTTTTTTTCTTTGTTTACTCAATTGCGATTGTGCTTTTGTAATCTTGTTAATATGCAAACCTTTTTCTTTCTTTTTCCCTTGTAATAATCTTAATTACCATTTTCGTTTAAGTTCGCGGATATTTTTTTAACACAACTATACTGTATATCAAATCAACTCTCAGTAAAATATTTAGTCAATCATCAGAAACATGAAAAAGAAAAAGAAGAAAAAAAGAAGACTATGAAATTGCTCTTTCTGAAACTAAAGGAGAATATATTCCAAAAACTTTTTAGATTGTTATCTCACTTTCGGCAGTATCTAATCAAGATATTTAAATATCATTGGCAAACAAAACTTTTATGATGAAAAGCAGAGGCCTGTCATTAGAACTTGAGCCAACACCACAGCTTAAGCTAAGAGCAGAATATTAGAATATAGAACTCATATATATCTATCGCAAGCATTATCTGTTCATGGAGGAAGGGTAACAATAATCAAATTTGAAGTTTGTTTGACTGTGATTGTGAAAAATGGAGGCTTTAGAGCTGAGACTTGAACAGTTTGAAAAATATGAAAGCTTTCAGGCTTGTTTTTCGCGCATCCACTCAAAAAAGTTGTCGAGAATCAATGGCCATGCAAGTTCTGGATTGTAGTTGGTCATGTCCGGGAAACTAATCTGTAATGGAAAAAAAATTTCACATGCAGTATAGAAGCAAATAACGATTTGGTTGAAAATGGCCATCGAGGAGGAACGACACTAATATGGAAGGGATTACCTCATTGCAGAATCGATAAAATCCCATCCATTGGTCCATGTTGATGACTTTGTAATCATTTTGGATCTGTTCATAATGAGATGATATGATTACAAACTGATAAAAACTTTGAAAGATAAGATCTTCGGAGATAAAAAGGTGGATCCAAACCTTCAGATAGTCGACAAAGTAGTCAACCTGGGCACGGAATGTTGATCCTAAGACGATATCTAGGAGTTGACAAATAGTCTCAACGTCGATGCTCTTTTGTTTTTCCTCTGGATGGATGGATAATAGTAATTATAACCAAGGTCAGACAAGCACACGAGGCGAAAACACAAAACATATATCATTTCATGTTCATGATGATTACCTGTCAAACAATACCGGAATGCATAAGCATAGAAATCTGCAAAATTCGATGGCACTCTGACCTAAAGATGTAAAATAACAAAGAAAGATTAACACGATTCAACCTTTAAGATATCCAAAAGATGCCAACCAATGTGAAAGAAAAGAAAAGAAAGACGAAGCTTAAAAGTATGAACCTCTTTCTCGAGCTCTGGAAGGGCTTTCCTCAATTTTCTCATCGTGTCAGCCCTTAACGACTTCAATGCTCTTCTCCATTCATCCTATAGATGTTGCAAAGTGAGTTAAGGTCATACAAAAAGCAAAAAGCGAGAACCTAATTTCAATTATCAAAGTAATAAGTTTTCTATCTCATTCGTTTGATGGGATAATACAGGGAAGAACAAGTTTATTACCAGTGTGAAGTAACCCTGTTTTTCAGCCTTCATTTTCCTGTAACGATGAAATTAAAAAGGGTATGAAGGATATTCAGATGTGCGTGGAACCAAGACAGTAATAAATTTGGGTGGATTAGTTACCAAGCGAGCATCAAGATCCTAATATCGGTATGAGAAACTTCCAAATTGGAGCAAAGCTTTTCAATTCCTTCTGGACTGTTGATGTGATGAGAAAGAGTGTGAGAACTTGGTCGTAAACGAGTTGCATTCTTCAAAACCATACACAAATTTGTTCCAGGTAGGAGTAGAAAGGAACAAAGAAGAGGAAAGTGATGGTATACTTACTCAATCACACGGGAAGATGTATTTGCATACTGATTAAACAATTGATCTATTCGATCCATCTCTTTGGTCGAACCCTTACTCGAAGCTGTACCAACACAATTTCTCTTTGTCAAATTTGATGTTGCCAAAGTCGTTTCGTTTGCAGAATTTCGAATTTTATAAAAGATGAAAAGCACAGAACAGCGAAAACCGAATTCCAAATAAAACCCTAGGAGGCGATTTATCGGTGGCATGGTGTACCTGATCGAGAGAGATCCGTGGCTGAAGAGGTAACTGAATTAGGTTGATTCGGTTTCTTCGACGCAGAACGACGCATCTAAATCGCAACCAAAGTGCACAGAACTTGAGACTTGAATTTTCCAGAAAATAATATACTATAATATTCAAATATCCGAGGAAAAGGAGACAAGTACCACGAAAGACCGAGGCGGAAGCTTCTTGCTGAAGAAAATTTGGAGGCGAAGCAAAGGAGGGAGACGACGACGATGACTGTTAAATAATAAAGAAAGAAGCTCAAGCTTACGCCGATTTCTCTCGTTAGCTTTTTATACCCACGGTTTTACCGATAAACTAACAAATTCTCCTCCTTTTAATTAAACTAGATATTTTCCCTTTTCTCTCTCTCTCTTTTTCTTTTCTTTGACTCCCACCAACTTTACCATTTTTTAAATATTATGTATATTTTTAATCATAGATATTTTACAAACGAAATGTATTTTAATTGCATAATGTTGCTTTTGAAATTTTAATTATGAAGACAGTAATATTCAAACAATTAGGAAAGAAAAATCAGAAATTTTAAGATAATTTAGAAAAAAAATCCCTCTTAAATCTTTTGTTTTTGATTTTTGTTTTGATTTTTGATCTGATTGTTTAACAAAACAATATGTAGTATTAGATTTGGGAAGTTTCTAAACCAATTAACCAAACAAGACCAATCAATCAATCAATCATTCCCGCTTTCTTCTAATAACATACAGACGAAAAAGCCAACTGAATCTGTTTCACTGACCAGGAAAAGACCACCTCAACGAGTAAAGTGTTTACTACTAAGCCGAGGTTTGGCCTGTCTCCGAGAGATATAGAGAGAAGAGAGACACTGCATCTTGCAGATGTGATGATCTGACATCTCCTGGTAAAGGAGCTTCGAAGGCCGTCACAAAACAGCTTAGCTGAGACTCTCGACCACCATACACACTCAGATCTGACAGAAGCAACTCGCAGATTTCCTCTCCCATCTTTGAGTATGCCACTCTGCAACATACACACAGATTAATAAAATAAAATAGAATAGCTTCTGCGATGAACACAGAAGTTGTGAGAATCATGTTTGACCCGTATCTGTCCACACAGCAAACTTGGGCTGTGTAGTCATCAGAAGCCAACTGCCTTAGTTTAGGAGCAATTACTATGGATGCCACCAGATTCAGAAGGACCCATCCAAAATTGCTCCATTTATGTATTATTTCCTAGGTTATTATGGTAATATATGTACGAGGTTGTGTCCTAAGAATGATTCATAACGCACGACATGAACAACGACGACGGATCAAACAAGTGCATCCAATTAATGAGTAGTTCTTAACGATTCAATGCTATTGGCAAGTGTGAGACATATGGAAATTACTTACCTAGCTTCAACTGGTAATCTATCGCCCCAAACAGCCAATGACTCGTTTAAACGACCGACAAAACTTCTGCATGACTCGTTTCTGCTCTCAAGGGAATCCTGTGGAAGCAAAGTTTGTGTTGTTTGTATCTTACATGTATTTTGCACATCGATAATAAGAACATTATGACTACGATCATAGGGAGTTGTTAAGACTATCAGTACGAGAAACTATATATTTTACAGCCAACTTGGCAACCGTAGCTAGCCTAATTATTGTTTAAGCAATTTGAGAGCTAGAGGAGTTAAATTTCAAATTTAAGATTATAATAACGTAGGCGTACCAGTTCTGCCATCGTATCAGCATCTTCTTCCAGTGAACTCTTTAGCAAATAGAAAGATATGTAAATCCCAGCGCCCAAGTCCCAGTTTTCAATTTCAGACTTGCGATCATCCATTGAAGTAGCGATTCTCCATATTTCTGAATGGTTAGCTGCATTTATTTAAGATAAAACATATCACTCCAAACAGATCCTTCCTCAGTTGGGTCTGCACATAAGAAAATGCAGGAGCTTTACCTGACAAAAACATTGAATGAGCAACTGACGTCATAAATATGGAATGAGCTCTTTGCCAGTTTGCGCATTCAATAAAGTGGTCAAGAGCCTTTACGAAATCTCCATGGTAATTGTAATATACTGCCTGCAATGGAAAACAAAAAATCAGCAATCAACATATATTAGTATAAGATGGAAAAGGTTTCATTTATAACCAGAGTAACTTTAGCATTAGTAGAAAAGAAGGAAATTTCTATAGTGTCCTTACCAGAGCTTCGTGCATCCATTCAGAAGGGACACCAAGATCCTTAATAAATTGCCTCTGTGATTCCATAGAACTCCAAGTTTCACAGAATTGAAACAGGATTTCCCGAATGACAATGACGTGTAGATATGGATGATCTTCGCGGTAGGGTATGTGAAGAACAACGTAGATAGCCCAATGACAAAGGCCCTGAGAGAGAAGCTGCGCAACAAATGCCATATCGATAGCGTGAAGGTCATCTGAAGTGAAAGCTCCAACTGCTTCTAGGATTCCTCGGTGGTGCCAGATCATATGATAGTCAAGTGGATCGTCAGTTGAAGAGAAGGCACTGAACATAGTCTTCAGGAAACCAATTTCTTCCTCTTCTCTGCTGTGCAGAAGCATAAGATAATACAAGAGATCAGAATGCTTGGTGTTGCTTAGAAAGCCATCTGCAGGTCCTTCGTCAATATATATTGGGACGGGCCATGGAGCTTTTTCCTGATCTAGTAGGAGTTGATAACTTCTGAAGATGGCAGGTAATGAACTGTCGGGAGGCAGATGATGCCACATTAACAACCCTAGGAATCTCTTCCAGTCAATTGTCAAATCGTGTAACGCATCGTGGATATTACCAGCAAGCAATTCGTAAAGCTTAATTCTCTCCTTCTCAATGAAATTAAAATCCAGCCCACTCCTTCCCCAAAGGTGAAGCTGCTGCATGATATCATTGCGGTTTACAGTTGATCCACCAGCCTGGCTCAACAAACAAGCAAGTCTAACATCTCCCTTAGATATGGCAAGTTCCACAGCTGAATCAAGCTCTCGTCCAGTTAGAAGAAAGAATAAGTGCTCAAGGTAGCAAGAACCATTTAGATCACTCACATCTTCTTGTACACGGTGACTGACACTTTCTTGAAGCCAACAACTGAATTCTGCTCTTCGGATAAGTGGAAGAGCTTCTGTATCAACTTCTGCAGACTCTTCTTTCACATCCTGCATCATGTCTTCCTCATTATCAGAAGCTGCATTATTCGAGCGTTTAGTACTCTGTCTCTCAGAAAAGAGCACTTTTATAAGTTCCCAAACCATGACTTGGTGCATCGAAAACAGCTTGGCGGAGGTGGACAACCCAGCAACCTCCAACTGTTTCTCGAGTATATCGATATAGCTTCGGCAGATATCTGGAAGAACCACACGATCAGTGACAACTTTCTTAAGTTTAAGACTGAAAGAGCCAAACCTAACTTCTTCTTCTTCATGATCCAATTTCTTGTGGAGACTTAAGGGAGCCTCAAATGTAGAGTCAATAAGCTCTTTCTTAACTGTATCCTTTTTGTCCCGAACCACCTTGTCCATTGCTATCTTTTCTACATTGATCACAGAAGACAATACCCTCTGGGAACTAGAACTGCCTATTGGCTTACCAGTGTGAAGAAGAACGCCATTTGGACCCCAGCCTGCTCGGAATGACCTTCCCATGAACAATGCTGCATCAACAACATTCCGGGAATAGTTATCCGTTAATGGCGTGACATTGCTGATGTCCAGCTCGAAACCTCCCATTTTCGACTTTCTCACTGCCAGATTCTTATTTTGTTGGACCATCAGGATACTGCTTGGGGAGCTTTTATCATTACCAGGGTTATACTCCAGCAAAGCAAGCGGAGTTTTCCGCATGACCGGTGGAGTATCTTGATGAATATTTCTTTGAGAATTTTTCTGTGAAGGTCTTAGATTTCGTTTAGTCAAGGATGTCATTTGAAGAGAAGTTTGATCTCTAAAGCCCTCCCTTTCGTCTAGATCTTCACTAGGAAACATCAGCATTCTCATTTCTTTCATCTTTTCAGGATCAAGTCCTAGATGAGCTGGAAGAGAATGAGAAAGCTCTGGCTCGGAAGTTTCCATTTGATGTTCATTATCAATGTCAGCAACCATGTCACCATTCTGTCCTACATGATTCTCCAAACCCGGGGCATCATCCATAGCAATATCTTCTGCTTCATCATCACACAACCCAAATCTGCTGAAATGAGGAACCAAAAACTTCCATAAACCTCTATCAGGATCAAAGGAGATGAAAGTTGCCCCTTGTCTTTCAGCACTCTGTTTTAATTTATAAGAAATTTGGTCGACTCGCACTTTCCCCAAAGTTGGATTTGGTATGTTTACGATCAGAGTCACCTCAGCAGCCTTGTTAAGCCCCTCTCCAACAACTGGCTTGGAGCTCTCATCATCATAAACAATGACCTCGTGCCTTTGAAACTTAACTATCTGATCCAGGTCTAACTTTCTAACATCTGTACATCCGAGAAACTTGATATAACCGTAACCAATACGCCCAACTGTGAAATCAGGAACCCGGCTGCAATAATCAGGGTTTTCAAGTTCTCGCTGAACCAGCTCGTTCATGCTTGGCTTCAAGAAGTAGTCAGGTGAATTCAACGTAGGCAATGAATCCCTGATATCTTTGTAATGTTCACATACGACAGGATTTGCATCTAGAGAGATCCTTCTTTTCTTTCGCGAGTCCAAATTTGAAATATCTGTCAACAAAGAATTTTGGGAAATTAGGATACAAGAATTTAGGAGAATGAAGGAAAAATTTCAACATCAGAGAATAAAAGTGGATGCACACTGCACACGACAATGCCTAAACTTAAGTTGATAACTTGAGATAAAAACCTAGCTGAGAAATTCTCAACTCCTAGCAAACTAAGCAAGGCTAACGAATCATCTGTAGAGCAGAAGAATTGAGAACGGAGTGATTCTGACGAAGTCCATTGAAAAAAAAAAAAAAGAACCGCAAAATACTAACCTGGAGCTGGAAGAATAGAAAGAGACGCCATGACTGACGAAATGTCGAAAACACCTAGGCAAAGCGACAGTCTAGGGTTTTCCTTGTTTACAGTCTGTGACCGTACTGATGTTTTTTTGTTCTCTGCTGATTCCTAGAACAAATCCATTGCTGACGGACGGACGGCGGCGACAAATGATCAGAGAAAATCTGAAACCTTATTGAAGTCCTTCTTCTCTTCTACACTCTCTCTACGCCGCGGCAGGAAAGGGAGGGAGGCAAAGCTCTCAAATTTTGTCAGATCTGCCAGGTTTCCCGACCCGACCCGAAACCCACTCCAGCATATATAAATCTGTCGGGCCTAATATAAGCCCAACAATCAAGCCCATTTCTTCGAGTTTTTATTTTTTTAAGTACAGCGTCCGATCAACGCTTCGCCGGACTTCAAACTGACGCAGGAGACCTTTATAAATTTGTGTCGCTCTCCGCTCCTCTGTCTGACTTCGTTTTCCCTCTTCTTCTGTGCTGCTCACCGGAAAAGACTGTCTCCGACGAAGCTTCTTTTCTAGGTTTCTCTCATTTCTTCTCATTCAATTTCTCTTCTGATTAAAGTCGTAGAAGAGCATTACTTATGTGATTTTGTCTCCTGGATTGAACTCTTTACAGATATCCGACCTCGGCTCGTGCTCATGGCTACCTTTGGTGCGGCGGCTACCACGAACACTAACCCTAATAAATCCTATGAGGTATTCCTTCTATGTCTCTGGGTTTCTTCTGTGACCGTTGATTATTCCGTTTATCTGTTTGCAGTTGGTTTTTGTATATTAGGTGTTGTTCTAATCCCTGAGATCACTATTATCCTTTTCTGTCTTCTTTCGTTGGGATGTTAACTTCGGACTTGTAAGATTCGTCGATTTAATCTTGCTGTTAGTGTACTAGGGTCTTACGGCTGAGATCGAACGGTGGGATTTATGATTTAACCGTTTGTTTCATGCTTACTTCACATTTTTATGAGATTCGTCTTTAGTGTATCTCATTGACGTTTCTAGAAAGCCAAATTGATTTCTCAGAAAGTCTAACCTTGGCGTATTGCTGACAAATTCCATGCTAGTGTCTTGTTTTGTAGCTCAAATCGTTTAGCTTTTGACTGAATACTAATGGTTTTGTATCCTACTGAATGAAATCTTTTTGAGACGGGTTTAATTCCTTTGTATACTTCTCATTAAGGTTTGCATTTTCCTGCAGGTTACCCCATCACCCGCAGATTCTGTTTCGAGCTTAAGTTTTAGTCCAAGAGCCGATATACTTGTGGCCACTTCATGGGACAATCAGGTTTTCTGTTAATTCTTTGGCTCCTTCGTTTTTTCATGGCTTAAAATGTAACTTGTTAGTCCTTATACAATGGAGTCACCCTCTGAAATATGGACGTATTTATATTGTAAATTATATTGAGTTTGCTTCTTCTATTAACAGGTGAGGTGTTGGGAAATATCTCGTAGTGGAACTTCTCTAGCCAGTGCTCCAAAAGCATCAATATCGCATGATCAGCCGGTAATATGCTGTTACCTTCTATCGTTTTTTTTATATGTATAATCTTGCTTTCGTTTCTGCTTAGATTCTGATGACTATATCTTTTCTTTTCTTCTTTTTGTTGTGATGAAGGTCTTATGTTCTGCTTGGAAAGATGATGGAACCACAGTCTTTACTGGAGGATGTGATAAGCAAGCAAAAATGTGGCCCTTGTTGTCAGGTGGTCAACCTATAACTGTAGCCATGCACGATGGTCCTATTTCAGACATGGCCTGGATCCCGGGAATGAATCTCCTCGTAACTGGAAGCTGGGATAAAACTTTGAAGTATGAATGATTTTTCATCATATTATACGACGATATCAAGCTAATGATAGAATTTCCTGACTGATAAAACTATTTAGCCCGTAAGGTTTATTTAACAATGTATATATCGGTTTTCCTTTCAGATATTGGGACACAAGACAGCAAACTCCTGTGCATACCCAACAGCTTCCAGATAAATGCTATGCATTGTCTGTGAAACATCCTCTGATGGTTGTCGGAACTGCAGATAGAAATTTGATAGTCTTCAACTTGCAAAATCCTCAGGTAAGATTTTGTCCTTTTTTTCCATTTTATAACTTGTGCATGAGTTCTGAGGGCTAAGAATGTTGAGCATCACATGGTTTCGGGAATTCATGATCAATTTAGGACCATTCTGTCTCACAAATAACAAGTCTCCTCGTCTTTCTGACACATGAAAGGCTTTCGACCATCAGATAACTGTTTCTCTTGTGTATTAAATAAACTTTTTATTGATTTGGTGAACTGTAGACGGAGTTCAAGAGAATTTCTTCCCCACTCAAGTACCAGACGAGGTGTGTTACTGCCTTTCCTGATCAGCAAGGATTTTTGGTATGTCTTATTACATATATAATTTCTGAAGTGTTTGGGTTAATTTGGTAGTATAGGTAATTAGCTTGTTTTCTGATGCCAACGTTTAGGTTAAACGTATACCAATGTTTTCCTTTTCATTCTGGAGAAGTTTCTATAGGTTATTCTAATGACGCATGAAGTGTTTTAATGTTGGAAGTTTTTTTTATTAGTCAGATTCAGATCACACAAAATGTTCAATATATAACCAGATCCAATGCTCTCTGTAGGTTGGTTCAATTGAGGGGCGGGTCGGTGTCCATCATCTGGATGATTCTCAACAGAGCAAAAACTTCACATTCAAATGCCACAGAGATGGCAATGAGATATATTCTGTGAACTCTCTGAATTTCCACCCGGTAAGGCTCTGTAGCCTTAAGCTTCAACACCATGGAAACTAGTAGAATTGTACAAATGTTGATTGTCTGAGTTGTGTTATTAAGGTACATGGCACTTTTGCCACTGCTGGCTCCGATGGTGCTTTCAATTTCTGGGACAAGGATAGTAAACAAAGACTCAAGGTAATTATCATGTTGCATATGTGGGCTTTTCATTCCACTCTTTTTCTTCTTCTTCTTCTGAAATTTATAACATGGTCTAACATATTTTGTGCACATTGTTCCCCACGAATGTCTCAGGCCATGTCAAGGTGCAATCAGCCGATTCCTTGCAGTTCGTTTAATCATGATGGGTCGATATATGCGTATGCGGTATGCTACATCTTCTCTGGTTTCACTTTATTATATGGTCAACTTGGCACCATAGAAGCACTGATGTTATATGTGCAAAATCGAAAGAGTATTTTTGTTCTAATCATAATTCAAAAACCTTTCGAGTAGATAGAGTAAAAGGATGGTTTTAAACGTTTTATTGTAGTCGTGCTATGACTGGAGCAAAGGTGCAGAGAATCACAACCCGGCAACTGCGAAAAGCAGCATTTTCTTGCATCTCCCACAGGTGTGTGTGCGCGCCTCGCTCATAAATAATAATTATTATACATATAACCCAATCATGTTGACAAGCATTAGTAGTATGTAGTAGTAGTGTGTATAATATTGATGGCATTTGTTTTGAATGAATTGCAGGAAAGTGAGGTTAAGGCGAAGCCAAGAGTAGCAACCGGCAGAAAATGAGATATTGCTATAATGAGTCGGCTGATTTTTTCCTAGTGATCTGTCGTGTTTTTTTTTTTAGGTTCTTGATATCGTTGGACGTTTGAATATCCCATATATAATAGATCTGAGTCTTGTTTCGTCATGTAAAAGTAAATCCTCCCGTCTTTCTCAGATGTTTCTCTCGTTTGGCTCAATATCGAGTTGTTTCTCCTTTTAGGCTCACTTAGGGAATTATTTTGTCAAGACTTCTCTAAAACATAATGAGTTTTTTTTCCCTACAACATCTAATCATCTAATATTATCCTTAGTCTACATTAGTATATAACTAATATAAGAAAAATCAATTAGACAATATATTACAAAGATTTTGCATAAAACATACAAAACATTTTCTTTGTGAAAGAAAACAAACATGCATCTTAAACCGGAGAAAGAGTATCATCAAATCAATCATGCAAGTATCATCAAAATGAAAACAAGGGAAAATGTGGAGTATATATCTTTTCTTTAATTTGTGCACTCTACTATATGAGCAAATTCTCCTAATTATGGTTAGTGAAGAGAGAGGTGGCAGTTGATGAGTGGAAGGGGGAGATGAAAGCGGGTGAGAGCGAAGGACCTGGACTCGGAGAAAGCACAAAACTCCCGCTCCTTCACTACAAGTGCCCTTAATTATCTTCACTCTCTCTTTCTCTCTCTTCCCCCTATATAACCCCCTTCAACTTCAACCTTCATTCTTACATAAAAATAATTTCTTTTTTTCTATAAAAATATATATATATATATCTATCTATTTTTCTCCCTTTTTGTTTCTTCTGTTTCGTTAAATAACAACAGAAAAGAAAAGAAAAAGATTGAGAAAATTTTCAGTTTGAAAACACACAAAAAGCTGCAGAGAAACTTGGAAAAAAAAAACTAATTTTGTCAAGCAAGAAAGAGTGAAAAAGAAAAGTTAAGTCGACAGGCAGAAACCCCTGTTTCTGAAAATATTAAGATGGCAGGGAAAGATTCTAGCTGGGACGATATCAAGAACGAAGGCGTCGACCTCGTAAGCATTCTCTTTCTAATTAAGTATCTTGTGTTGCTCTTTATAGATTCCAGTCTTTACGTTGAAACGCTAACTCTTTTGGAACAGGAGAAGATACCGATCGAGGAGGTGCTTACGCAGCTTAGATGTACAAGGGAAGGACTCACCAGCGACGAAGGCCATACTCGGCTCGAGATCTTTGGTCCTAACAAGCTCGAGGAGAAAAAGGCAAGCAATGACCTTGAAATGAAAACCTTACTCTTTCGATTTCTCTGTTTCGAAACTAATACTTTCCCATAATTATTATTATATGACACAGGAAAGCAAGGTTTTGAAGTTCTTAGGATTTATGTGGAACCCTCTCTCATGGGTCATGGAGTTGGCTGCTATAATGGCCATCGTCTTGGCCAACGGAGGAGTATATCACCCTTTACTAATCTCCACTCTTTTCTTTGCACAAACCCGGATCCATATCTTTCTGAATTACTATATATATATATATATATATATATATATATATATAATAACACATTTGTGAAAATCTGCAGGGTAGGCCACCAGATTGGCAAGATTTCGTGGGTATCACGGTTCTTCTAATCATAAACTCTACCATAAGCTTCATTGAAGAAAACAACGCCGGAAACGCAGCAGCCGCTTTGATGGCCGGTCTAGCTCCCAAAACCAAAGTAAGCTATTCACAAACTTTTATTAATGTATACAAGCAACTAAGTAAATTGGATGATGACTAATAACGTGCTCCTCACTACTTGAAGCTTCTGAGAGATGGGAAGTGGAGCGAGCAAGAGGCAGCTATATTGGTTCCCGGAGACATTATCAGCATCAAACTTGGTGACATTATTCCAGCAGATGGTCGTCTCTTGGACGGTGATCCTCTCAAGGTTGACCAATCTGCTCTCACTGGTGAGTCTTTACCAGTAACTAAGAACCCTGGCCAAGAGGTTTACTCTGGTTCCACCTGCAAACAAGGAGAGATAGAAGCTGTTGTGATCGCCACTGGTGTTCATACTTTCTTCGGCAAAGCCGCTCATCTTGTTGACAGCACAAACCAAGAAGGCCATTTCCAGAAAGTGTTGACTGCTATTGGAAACTTCTGCATCTGCTCCATCGGAATTGGTATGATCATTGAGATCGTTGTGATGTATCCTATTCAGCACCGTGCCTATAGAGATGGAATCGACAACCTTCTGGTGCTTCTCATTGGAGGAATCCCGATCGCTATGCCAACTGTTTTGTCTGTCACCATGGCCATTGGATCTCACCGTCTCTCCCAACAAGGAGCTATCACAAAGAGAATGACAGCGATTGAAGAAATGGCTGGCATGGATGTTTTATGCAGTGACAAGACTGGAACTCTTACACTCAACAAGCTTACTGTCGACAAGAGCATGGTTGAGGTTTTTGTCAAAGACTTGGACAAGGACCAGCTTCTTGTGAATGCAGCAAGAGCCTCCAGAGTTGAAAACCAAGATGCTATCGATGCCTGCATCGTAGGAATGCTTGGAGATCCTAGAGAAGCAAGAGAGGGCATCACTGAAGTCCATTTCTTTCCTTTTAACCCCGTCGACAAGCGTACTGCTATCACTTACATTGACTCTAATGGAAACTGGCACCGTGTCAGCAAAGGAGCCCCAGAGCAAGTAAGACAACAAAAAAAAGATTTGCATATATGTTCTTCTTCTCTCAAGAGTGTTTTTAGTTCTTTCCCACTGATTGGTCTCTGTAACTTTTCAGATCATTGAGCTCTGTAACCTTCGCGAGGATACAAAGAAGAGAGCTCATGACATCATTGACAAGTTTGCCGACAGAGGACTTCGTTCTCTTGCTGTTGGCAGACAGGTAAAAGCTTTAATTAGTGTAAATCCCAAAACTTTGGAGACAGTTTGTGTTTTTCTCTCTTAAATAAATGCTCTTTTCTTCTTTTGACTATTAAATAGACTGTCTCTGCGAAAGACAAGAATAGCCCCGGAGAGCCATGGGAGTTTCTTGGTCTTTTACCTCTCTTTGACCCTCCAAGACATGACAGTGCAGAGACAATCAGGCGTGCCCTTGACCTCGGTGTCAATGTCAAGATGATCACTGGTGACCAGCTCGCCATCGGTAAGGAAACTGGTCGTAGACTCGGTATGGGAACCAACATGTATCCTTCTTCTGCTCTACTTGGACAGGAGAAGGATGAATCTATATCTAGCCTTCCTGTTGATGAACTCATCGAGATGGCTGATGGATTCGCCGGTGTCTTCCCTGGTAAAACATCCAAACCTAATGAAACATTCTCTCTTAATTAGTAGATTCATGTATTCACAACTGAATATCTTTCATCTCTTTGATTAGAACACAAGTACGAGATTGTGAAGAGGCTCCAGGAGATGAAGCACATTTGCGGCATGACTGGAGATGGAGTGAACGATGCCCCGGCTCTCAAGAGAGCTGACATTGGAATAGCTGTTGCTGATGCGACTGATGCAGCGAGAAGTGCATCTGACATTGTATTAACAGAGCCAGGGCTCAGTGTTATAGTTAGTGCTGTCCTAACGAGCAGAGCCATCTTCCAGAGAATGAAGAACTACACAATCTATGCAGTTTCCATCACTATCCGTGTAGTCATGGGATTTTTGCTTCTTGCGCTCATATGGAAGTTCGACTTCTCACCATTCATGGTCTTGGTAATCGCGATCCTGAATGATGGTACCATCATGACGATATCAAAGGACAGAGTAAAGCCGTCTCCACTTCCTGATTCATGGAAACTCAAAGAGATATTTGCCACAGGCGTTGTTCTTGGCACTTACCTAGCAGTCATGACTGTAGTTTTCTTCTGGGCTGCAGAGAGCACTGACTTCTTCTCGGTAAGAGAACTCTTACCTTACTATGAGTACTCAGATCACCACATCAAGTAAGTGTCTTTGACCCTCATTTTTGTCCTTGGTGCAGGCAGAGTTTGGGGTGAGACCTATCAGTGGCAATCCGCACGAGCTTACAGCAGCTATTTACCTCCAAGTTAGTATCGTTAGCCAGGCGCTTATCTTTGTCACAAGGTCACGTAGCTGGTCATATGTCGAACGTCCTGGCTTCTGGTTGGTCTCTGCTTTCTTCATAGCTCAGCTGGTGAGTTAAAGCCTCATGTCTTATGAAATACTAATATTGTGGAAGAAGAAGAGGCCACACTATACTGACACTGTTCTTTTTTCTTAATACAAGATTGCTACTCTCATTGCCGTGTACGCAAACTGGAATTTCGCAAGAATCAGAGGTATTGGGTGGGGATGGGCTGGAGTTATCTGGCTCTATAGTATAGTTACTTATATCCCATTGGACATCCTCAAGTTCATCATCCGGTATTCACTAAGTGGTAGAGCCTGGGATAATGTCATTGAGAACAAGGTGCTTTTTTAATAAGAACAAGAACACTTTGTCTTTTTTTTTTTTTGGGCAGTACAGTTTCTAAGTTTGTTCCTTTTTGTTCAGACCGCTTTCACGTCAAAGAAAGACTATGGAAAAGGAGAGAGGGAAGCACAATGGGCACAAGCTCAACGTACCCTTCACGGATTGCAGTCTCCACAAACCTCAGACATGTTTAACGACAAGAGCACTTACAGAGAACTTTCAGAGATAGCAGATCAGGCCAAGAGACGGGCTGAAGTCGCAAGGCAACGCTCAAGTAACTGATTGATCCATAAAAAATCTGTTCCTCAGAATATGGCCTAACAATATCCTCTTCTCTTGTAATTTCAGGTTAAGAGAGCGTCATACCTTGAAAGGTCACGTGGAATCAGTAGTGAAGCAGAAGGGACTTGACATCGAGGCTATCCAGCAACACTACACCCTGTGATTTCAGAAACAAGTGTTTCTCAGTTTAGTTTAGAACCAACTACAAGAGTATTGAGTAGTAATAATAAACCACCTTCATTATTAGAAAATACTGCAAAAGAAAAAGAGAAAAAGAAATGTTTCTTTTATTAGCAGTGGCTGTTGGCTGCTTTATCTGTTTTGAGATATTCTTGTTTTTTGCCTTTACAAAAGTAATAAGATTTTACAGTTACTTAGAAGAATTCTTATTCCACCATTGAGTTTTCTTCGAGTCTTTTGCCTAAGAAAGAGAAAATGCATCACAGCTGAAAGTAAGAATGCTCAAATCTTCATTGCCAATGTGAACAATACCAAACGATTTTCTTCAATCCAGTGTACCTGTGCTGAATCTGCAATTCTTGGCCTTCACTAATAAAACATGAGGAGAAATATAATAGCACAAGGAATGAGATAAAGAGTTAAGAGAAATTATAACCATTGAACATTTACTCTCAGTAAATACTGATACAGACTTGAGGACCAACAAAAAAAAAAAATCTGATTTAGATCAACACTGTAGTCTGTACAATCCATTAAGTAACAGATGGTATATATTCTAAGACTCTCTCTTACAACTGTGTAAAAACTCTAATCTACTCTCCCGTTGCTTCACGGACAAAGCTAGATGATGCTTTACTGATGCAGCTTTGTCTGGCTTCGCCTTGCATGCTCAAGATACCAGAGGGCTGCTTCCGCTGCATGCTCAGCCGCAGCTTTCTTCTTGCGTTTGGGATCCCCAAAACACTCCAAAACAGTTGTCCCTGAAGAATCTCTAATCTCAACCACAGTTTTGTATGTAAATCTGAACCAAACAAAAAAAAAAAGGAACCAAGTTCACTCAAAAAGTTCGTGATTCTGAGAGACTTACGAAGCAAGTGCAGGTAAGTTAATGTTCACTTACAATCTCATATGGCAAGGTCCATCGACTCTGCAGCACTCATAAACCGGAGGTTTCCACCGCATGGAACTACATATTTCGTGTAACACCAATTTTGCTGACCCTTTCTTCGTTTCAGCTGAACCAAGCGTTACACAAATGGAGCAGATTTCAGTTTGAATTACTAAAAAAAAATTCAAGAAAATCCAATCTCTTTTATATTTCCTAAAAATTGTATAACGAATTAAACCTAAAAGTTGTGAGATGATTCTAAGTTACAACAAGAAGATGATCTAAACAAACTATGAGGTGAAGAAAAATTGCACCTTTAGGTTTTTGTTTGGTGTCTTCTTCTTCTTCTTCTTGTGGTTTGGGAACTAGCTTCTTCTCTTGTTTGATGTTTACGGTTCTTGTGCTGTTAGGATCAATCTGAATGTTAGAGAAGGACAGCGATTTGACATTGTCTTCTTCAACCCCATTAAGCATTTTAAGCTTCAACTCACTCTTCTCTTCAAATCTCTGCTTTGCAACATTAACTGGCTCCGTCATTGTTCTTGGTCTCTGATACATGGACAAAACAATTGAAGAAGATTCATCACTGAATCCGACAAAATTAATTGTCTCAAAACAATTGAAGATTTTTTAGACAAATTTTGGAATGAAAAATAAAGCCAAATCTATGAGGAAAATCACAGAACAATCGAAACTCAGGGATTCTTCTATCTTATTAACCTAGAATAATCCTTATAAAAACAAATCGATTTAGTACCAGAATATTATCTGTTTCATCTTCACGCCCTCTAATAAAGAGGAGATGAAAATATTACCGGAGAGGAATTTGTGGGGATAGAAGATGGATCGAGAGGAGGAATATCCTTGAGACTGATGATAGATCTTGATGGGTTTTGGCTTATCCGCTTCGTTTTCTGATCCTCCATCTTTCATAGTAGTATCTCACAATTCGTCGCGTTTCGTTTCGGGAATCGAGAAATTGCATGAAACAGAATTTGAAAGAAAATATGCAATATTGATTATATCGACAACAGATAAGGTTTAATTAATTAAGTCAATTTATTCATGGTTTACCCATTTTCCTTCTCTTATGGCCGGTTGAAAAAGTCATACAGTAAAAGTTTTTTTTTTTACTCTCGCCTAAGCTTAATTAATTAAATTTACCAAATTACTTTGACTCTGTACTATGATCAATAATGAGCTACTCATTTATGTGAACTTCTGTATTCAGTTTCTCGTCGCAATGATCAACAGAGAAAAAAAAAAAAAAAAAAGTGGAATTTGCCGATGAACAAACCAAAAAAAAAAATCATCACATGCAAGTTGAAATAAAAAAGCTACAAAGGGAAGATTTTTCTCTCATAAAATTCGCAATGATCCGCCGAGATCAACTGGTAAAAGAGGGATGAGTGAGTGCAAGACATCGGTTATAAGTGGTCTGTAACTTGGCTCTGGCTGGACACACAAGACAGCTACCGCAGCAACCTGTTCGGATCCAATCCAGAATATTTTTCAAAACAAAAAATAATGAATCTTTTTCCGATATGTGGGTAGTAAAATCTTGGGTATGAAGAAAAATGACTTTTTTGATGAAACTGACCTGGTAGAGATGCTTCAAGTCCATGGTTCCTTTGATTGCAGGATCCAAGATGTTGGGCAGATTAGCTCTGTCACTGAGCTTAGGTACAGCCTGTTCAAGAAAGATAGAAAATATCATAAGCCAGAGGTTTTTCCTGCTAAAACAATAAACTTTCTCGGGAAAGTGTATGTACCCAAGTGACGACAGATTCTGGTTCCGATGATGGTTTCTCGGCTGATTTCTTCCCCAGGAGAAGTTCTAGGAGAATCACCCCAAAAGCGTAGACATCATTCTTGTCTGTAACTTTCCCTGAAAGATGAATCAAAGATGAAGATCGAAACCTGAAGGCTGCTATAATGTGAGACTAAGCATAAACTTATTACCATCAACAAGATACTCGGAAGCTCTGTTTCCTAAAGTTCCAGGAAGCTTCAGGTTTCTGTTCTGAGTTGCGAACCCAAAATCTGATATCTGAAGAGAAGCAAAATGTGGCCTTACAACTCGTATGTCTATCACAAGAACTTTACATTATATCAATCTTTGCTCTTCTTACCTTTGCGTTGAACTCCGAGTCTAGAAGGATGTTAGATGATTTTAAGTCTCTGTGAACTACCGGAGGGTGGCAATGCTCGTGAAGATACTCTAATCCTCTTTATAAAAGAGAAAAATTTGTAAGCATACAGTTATGCTTTACTGCTTTGGAGATCACAGGAAACTGCTAAATGTGTGAAACGTAATTATCGATGAATGGACTTTACCGTGCTATATCAACCGCGATTTTCATCCTAAGCTGCCAAGTCAAACCTGAACCTTGGCTAGGCCCTTAAAGTATACAAACGAAGGAGAAACAAAACATCAAAATCAGAAGATCGAAACAAAAAGTGCCTAAACTTGGATCATCTTCCTTACCATGCAACTGACTTTCCAAAGATCCATTCTGCATCATCTCATACACAATACATCTCGTTTGGCGATATACACAAAACCCCAATAGGGAGATTATGTTCTGATGCTTGATCTTAGCCAACCAATCTACCTCACTCTGCATACAAATTCAACAAGAAACCAAAAAAAAGTTACGGTTTGTGTTATCGAATGAGATAGTTGGAGTCTGTGGAATCTTATGGGTCAAGCCAATCAAACCTCAAACTGTTTTTCAATGTCTATCTCCCCACCACCACCATCAAGTTTCTTCACAGTGACAGAGGAGTTTTCATCAAGAAAAGCTCTGTAAAGACAACCACGACCACCTCGGCTCAACACATTACTATCACTGAACTTGTTTGTTGCAGATTCCAGCAACTGATAATCATACACAGGGATAGTTCCTTTCCTCACAGACACAGAATCAATCTTGTGTACAATGGGCTTCGTGGATACACTCTTCACAGAATCTTATAAGATAAGCAAATTACCAAGATAAGCCTCCACTAGCAACAAAGAGCCAAGAAATAACAAAATTGTAAAGATACACAAGAGATAAACATACATACCGGATTTTTGTTTGATCCCGGTGAAGCTGTTCTTTAGATTTCTGTACCTCCATAGCAAGAGGTACACAAGGAACACGACTGTGACACAGAGGAGAGTCGATGAGACTATAAGAGCAATTAAAATCTTCTTGTTCAAGTCCTCGCGAAGCACCACTTTAACAATTGGAGGTCCTGAGGATGTAAAATATAAAAAGGTGAACTTTTTTTTGTTAAAGATCTCGCTGAATCATTCTTTGCCTAATTATCGGAAAGTTTTCAGTTTTCTTCCGGAGACATTATTAATTCAACTAAATTCGATTCATTTAGACATCTTTCAGCAAGCCCATTTCGGCAATTTCACGAACTAGTAAGACCAAACAGCTCAAATCAGCAGCTATGTTCTGAATTTGTCCTCTCCCTCTAGGGCAACATCGAGAAAATCAAAAAGGGTAGAAACTAATTATTACCTGGGGATTGAGCTCCCATTCCCTGAGAAATAGGGATTTCGTGGGGAGTGCCAGAAACGAAAACAACGGAAGATTCTTCTGATTTAATCACAGCAGCGAAGGAGAAGATGGAGAAACCCAGAACCCAAATGGGAAGTAGAAGAAACAGGAAATGACGAAGGAAGCACATTTTTGTTTCACAAACATGCACAGAAAAGACAAAAAAAGAAAGAAAAGAGAGACAAGATAGAATATGAAACTATGAAGTATAATCCACTTCTTATTCTTGTTAAGTTGATGTTTTTCGTAAATCTTGTTTATCGAGATGGAAATCTTGAGATTATCTTGTCTGGAGATGGAGACAAGAGAGGAAGACACTGTTGGGGTTGGGAAACAGAGACAAGGACAAGGTTTTAGGTGTTTGGTCTTCATGTGGCAGTTATGAAAAGGTGGAAACCAAAAAAAAGAGAGTGCCCGAGGAGAGAGAGAGGCGGACGTGGGTGATAAGACGTGGAATTGTGGACTGATAGATAAATTAGATTACAAAGCTCCACTTCCTTTACAGAATCTTTCATTTTGATTTTCTGTAGATTTCAAAATTTAACATCCCAATGCTACAAGATATATTCAAACCTTTCTCTTTTATACGTAAAGCTAAAAGAAATATTTTATACTACTAATGTTTTCTCATTCCTGAAAGCATCAGTCCATTTAATTTCATAAACAATGTATAACATAGGTCTGGATTCGAACCAAAAAAAAGATTTGAGTTGTTATTAGGTTTCTACGATTACAAAGTTCTAGATGAAATTCTGTATATTCTTAAGTTCAAAATTAGAACATGTAATATGATTTCGCTAAATAGTAAATATTATTCAATAATCTAATTCTTTGAACTTTACTTCTTATATTTTTTTAGTTGAGTTCTGATATTTAGTTAGTGAATTTATGATGCGGATATAATGGATTGTTTAAAAATACATATAAAAGGATTATGTAATCTCACTAGTTTTGTTTGCATCGAGGCGCATTAATCCAAAGGATACGATTGGGTCAGTGCGTAAATTCAATTCATGCGGATTTAGTGAACAAAAGGACAAGTCGTGGTTTAAGAGTGAATCCAACAAAAAAGAAAAATTAAAAATTAAAAAAAATGGACAAAGCTCCAAAACTTTGAGCATTATTCATGTGAACTTTCTATATCTGTCCTCTTCAACTTTAATTACCGACTCAATTGGTCACATACTCAGACAGCTGTATAGAGTTGACAACAAAAAAAAAAACAATTTTTAAAAATGGAGTAATTGGGCCTTGAAATAAAAATGAACCTGAGATAATATTGGGTCATGACAGGCCCAACAAATCAAAGTGTTTCGAGATTCCGAATGGGATGTAGGTGACCAGTCATTATCGAGAACAAATTTGTAAACTCTTTTCACTACACTGATTCTGCTATCTTCAATCGAATTTGGGGGATGAGAGGATCCATGGATTTACCTGAAGAATGTTGGGAATTGATCTGTAAACTCATTGATGAAGATGACTATCGGTTCCTGGAATCTGTTTCACTCGTATCGACCTCTTTCCTCGCCATCACCAATCGCGTTCGCTCCACTTTCATCATCACCGATCGTACTGTTCCCTTTCTCCATCGGCATCTCCTTCGGTTCCGGAAGCTGAAGCGAATCAGGTTCCATGATTTCCATGAAGATCTCAATTCGTCTCTTCTGCAGGTTTCGCTTTCCGGTTTAGATATCGAGTCGCTCGATGTGTCGGGAATGCCGTATTTTCCAGATTTCGGGATGAAGATGATGAGAAATCTCAAGGAATTGAACTGTTCTGGAGTTGGGGAATTGCGAGAAAGCGATCTGGTTTCGATCGGAGCGTGTTTCCCATCTCTACAGAAGCTGGACATAAGCTATCCTGACTCTCTTCCGAGTCCCGTCTCTGATTCTGGGATTATCAGTCTTTCGTCAAATCTCAAGGGGCTCTTGAAGATCAACGTTTCTGGTAATAACCTAATCACAGATAAATCTTTGGTTTCTCTATCGCGGAATTGTGTCCTCTTGAGAGAAATAATCTTCCGTGACTGCGATTTCATTTCATCCGGTTGCATCGAATTCCTTGTGCGCAATTCTGAGAACTTGGAGTCTCTTGCGATCAATGGAATCGGATGGAGGCCCAGGGCTTCCTTCTCCAACGATGCCTTCTTATTCGCTCGCTCTTTGTCTAAGCTTGATCTCTCGGATTCGTTTCTGTCCGATGACTTGCTCCGTTTGATTGCCGATGCCAAGTTCCCTCTAAAGAAGCTTCTTCTCTCCAATTGCCACTGTCTCAGTTTTGATGGGCTCTTGTATTTTCTTGCTAAGCACCAAACACTAGTTCACTTGAATCTTGAAGGATCAAGTTTCCTCTCTGATGAGATGATAGTGGAATTAGGGGTGTTCCTTCGGCGCTTAACCTTTGTGAACCTCAGTTTCTGTGCCAAGTTAACTGGTGTGGCATTCTTCAACATCATCGAAAGATGTGTGTCCCTCAAGCGCATGAGAATGGAAGGGACGAATTTTGGAGTGGAAGAATACTCCAAGGAGCTGGATATCAAGTCAGGGATCAAGTCGTTGTGCATATCTGGAAACCACAATTTGAGCGACGAGTGTCTCGAGAAGATATCACGCCATTGCCCTTTTGTAGAAACTCTTGATGTGGCTCAGTGTCCTGGCATCACGAGAGATGGGATTCTTGAAGTCTTGAGGAATTGTGGCGAGCTAAGATCTTTGGATATAAGCGGATGCACTGGCATAAGGGGTTTTGGTGTAGTAGACTTTGAGCTTCCAAAGTTGGAGTCTCTGCGAGCATGTGGAACTTGGATCGACGACCAAGACCTAGATATGATCAGCAAAATATGTCGAGGGCTGTTGCATCTTGATCTGAAAGGATGCTTGACTGTGGGATCAAGAGGGGTGAAGGAAGTTGTGCAGAGCTGCAAACGTTTAAGAGAGATAAACCTTGGGTATTGTAAAGTTGATGATGGAATTTTCACTTGGATGGTTTGTGCAAATCCATCTCTTAGGAAAATAGTACCCCCGTATGGTTTTTCTCCAACTAGAAAACTCCACAGCTTCTTGCTGCGTCATGGATGTGTAATCTGCCAAGATTTTTCTAAGATGCTTTCTAAAGGATACAATGCCAATGGAAGAGATGGTGACAACAGTGACTAGACTGGTCGTTTGACCCGATGAACTTTGGATTGATTTGTGAAGAAAGAAGAATCTGCAAAATAGTCTGAATGAAGAAAACGGGTTGATCTTATAGTTCGGGTTCATATTTCTCACTTTCCATGTTTAAGATTTGTCCAGCCACAAGCGGGATTGAGTTTTCGTCAGATACTCGTCCCTTCTCCTCGTGTTTATAAGTAGAACATCACAACATCAACTCTGCTTTGTTTTTCTTCCTGAAATAATGCAAAAAAAGTATCAGGCTTTCAGTAATCAGTATTCTTACATGGTATCGTTAACAACAAATCAACTACAAAGCATATGATATGTATCATAGTCTACGGAAGATCTCATTTCAGACTTTTTTTTTTTTTTTTGATAAGGATCTTTATTAAAAGTAATTGATCTGCTAAACTAAAAGACTTCAAGATTTAAAAAGGAAAAACTTACAGCTTGCTCTCTCAAATGTCGAAGAATAACGAACCGGTCAAAAACATCGCCTGAATCTCTCGTCGGCGAATAGTTCCGACGGGAATCGACAAGAGGCTCCCTAGTAAAGCAGTTCGACGATGGTGATTGAGAGGGTATGTTTGATGGCAATGTCGAGGAAATACGGATCACAGATGCGTTCAAGTGGAACCTGTGTTAGTGTCTGAGGAGATGAAGCGCCATGATTCTTACTTCTTAGGAGCGTAAGATGAAGAAGACGAGAGAATCATGTTATAAGAAAACTGGCGTTTAAACTGCCTAAAAAAGAAGTAAAAAAACTGGCGTCAATTGATTTATCCCGGTCCTATATAAACCGAATTTAGCTACGCGATGGTTCAGATTGAAGGAACGGTTTACTTTAAATTTTTAAACCAATCACTGCCTTCTGAAATCTGAATCCTCCTAATTTGGTAAATGCCACTGATGAAGATTGATTTATCGATTCCTTGGATTTGTTTCGCTCGAATTAACTAACTGTGATTGTTCACTTTTCATGTTTGAGATGGATATGTGTTCTAGAATTAACTTTATTATCAATTCCCGGGTAATCGAAGGGTCAATGTCAACGAAATAAACCCACAAATTAATTTCTTTGCCTAAAGAGGCTGCAATAATAATCTGTGGTAGAACAAGTTTCCTCCCCAAAATGGTGATGGATAATAGACACACATTCTCTCTTTTGTCAAAAGTAAAAGAACAAAAAGAGGAGCACCGAGATCACGATTCATTGAGTCACTAGCAAAAAAGTTTAACACTTGTGATCTGGGTTGTCACGAAGGCCGAGTTTTGACAGTGAAAGGCAGTAAGAGTCCCAGTCCGTTCGTCTCATATACTTTAACAGTTTCTTCCGTCTCTGCACCATTGCTATAAGTCCCTTTCGCGAATGCTTGTCCTATATTTGGTTATAGGATTCCCGGTTAGGTTACCGTAGAAAACTGCCCCTACTAGCTTCAGGAAAAGGATTAAAAAAAAAAGGATTGAAAGTTTACCTTCTTATGTAGAACAGAGGACAGATGCTTGATCTTAGTAGTCAGTTGCGCCACTACAAGGAAAGACCATTGAGATCACTAAACAATAATGCAAAGAGGCAATGATCTCTTGTAGCTAAAGGCAAACATTGATCAGAAGAGTTGTTACTTATGCGCAGGAATCAGCTTACCTTGAACACGTGCAGAACCACAATCCGATTCCGACATCTTGAACTCTTCCCTGACCTTTGCAAGCTCGATTTTCATCTTCTCCGCAGAAGACATGTTATCCGGGTGGAAATACTGCGTTTGAATTTACACATGTATAACATAATCAACGCCAAACAAAAAAAATCTTAGATGGTTACAAGCTTAAGGATTAAAGAACTAAGAACGGAAAAAGACTCACAGTTTCAACTAGCTGCTCTTTCGGAGGCTCAAGTAAATACTTCGGTGTAGTTATAAAGCCGAAAATATCCAAGTTGTTAACTGCAAGCAAAATTAACCTTCCAGTTACATCACAACAAGGAACAGCAAATCAAAAACAATAACCTAGAAACGACCTCAAGCCCCAAGCATAAAAATCAATACTTTGCTGTCGTATAGGAAGTAGTTCACAAGTAAGAGATGGAGCGTTATAGTGAGTTAAAATCAGAATCCACAGAAAATTAATTCAATTCTATCTTAAAGCAACCATTTATAACTAGACAGTCAATATCTAAAGACGCACACAGAGAAAGAAAGAGTCGTGAGCGTACAGGCTTGTGCTCTCTTGGCTTCCTCGTTCTTGGATTGAACATCAAACCTCAACTCATTGAAAGCAAACCCCTTCCTCGTTTTCTGTGCTGCTTCCTCTTCCACCTCCCTTAGCTTTACAAGCCTCTGATTCAGCTCCTGCAACGAGAACCAACCTTCTTCTTTCTTTCCTTGTGGCCTGTACAGCCTTAGTATCTCCCCCAATTCTTGTGGTTCATAACGCTTGATAAACTCCGATTTCATCTCCTCTGTATCATCTTCTTTATTCTTCCCTTCTTCTAATCGCTCCCCATACACGGAAATGGGCAATCCCTCTGCTCCGCCGAACACATTTGAACGCACATTTTCAGTGGGTTTCGTCTTCATAATGCTCTTAAGGCTTGATAAATTTAAATTGGATAATCTGGTCTCGGTGTTAGCTTGCGACCTCATCTGTCTTAAGTTTTGTTTTAGGCTTTCATAACCCGTACCCTCGGCTTTACGAGTCCCATAATCTCCGGGTTTTGATAGCACGTTTCGCTTGTAAAGATCCTGCAAATCCCTCGCCGGAGGAGCTGATTCTCTATTCCGGAACTCGTTGAGATTCCTCCTGATATCCTGTATATTGCCTCCGATTTGGTTACCGGAGAACGACGGCGCCTGATTCTGAGCTTTGGCATCGAATCTGACAAACTGTCTCCTCCCATCCTGAGGCTGAATCTGTGGTTTCTGTTTCAGGCTGCTCTTGATACCACTTAAGTACGAAGAGATTTTCAATTCCGACGCCGATGATGAAGAAGTCGGTGATTGAGAAGCTTGTTCGCCAGATTCGTTCCCGTCTTGAGGAGATGATGAGGAGGTTGAGAAAAGATGAATCAGAGATGGGTTAGAGTGTAACCTTTGTTTGGGTCTGGCGAGATGAAGCGCCATGGAAACTGACTTTGGGCGGCTCCAAAAGCTTTAGGGTTTTGGTGTGTAGACGAAGAAGGTGATGATGACGGAGCCGATCCCCGTTCGTTCAAGTGAAATGAAAACGATGGTCTTGGTCCGGTTATCTGTAAACCCGAATTGGTTACGCGATTTTAAAAAACGGGTTAGAAGGAACGGTTTATTTGCTTTCGGTAAAAGTAAAAGTCAAATTGAAACCATCATCATTAGTACTGACTTTAGAAAACTGAATCCTACGTTAGTGAGGTCAGAACTCAGAAAAAGTTTTATTCCCTAAGGTCAGGTTCTAACGCACTTTAAATTATTTTGTTAACTATATTAAATTAGATTACAATATCATACGACATAAGAATTAGGCGATTTTTTGCTTTGTGTGCGCTCAAATTCGTTTTTCTGTGGAGTATTATAGATTATTGGAACTATGACCATACCACTGAAAGTAGCATTTTCTTTTCAAATTCTGATTTAATGAGATTGAAATGATTTCAGTGAGATGGGATCACGTAATAGTTTAAAATAGGTTTCCTTTAAGAAACCTATGCTTTGTGAAACTACGGTGAATGGTAAGATACATTAAGGAAAAACTTAAATGTATTTAAATAATATCCATATTGACAAATATGTAAAATGTTACAGTTCGCTAGACTGCTTTAGGACAATCGGAACGATCAAAGTACATTTTCCACAGAGGAGACGTATGCGTTCGACTATTGCACGAACACATCAATGTCTTGACACGTGTTGTTACTTACACTTTGGTGTTATATCACCACCTTGTAATTTAAACGTGTCTAAAACTCATTCAATTTTCAAATCCTGATTTGTATGGTTACCTTTTCAAACTAAAACTATCCACTTTTAACTTATTTATTACCAGTAAAAAAGAAAAATGGTGTATCAATAAACACCTTCCTAAAAAGTAAAAACTAAGTAAACATGTCATTTATAAAATTCATTAATTTTAGGCTAATTATTATTTCTTTCACACATAAAACAAAAACTTCACATTAACAAGGACAAATATATAAGTCTACATACTAAAGTCATATCTTTGTACGTGAAAACAAAAAATATAAAGGATCATTTTAGTATATATCAAAAGTTGACCACTTAATTAAATATATATCAAAAGATATTTCAAAATTAAGTGACTTATACCACATCAGCAAAACTTCACATTTTTAACCCTACATCCAATTGACGTCACTACATTTGCCAAAAAAAAAAGAGAAATTAACCGACAGCAGCATTTAATGCTCGTCAGTTGGGATCAGAGATAGTCTTGATAATCATCTTCTGGATAATGACACCTGTCACCTGCCACAAGATATGGTGTATCATATGTGGTAGATGCGATATAACGGTTTATGTATTATGTTATCGTTTGCTAATTTTAATGTATATATATCCGATAACTACATATAAGTGTTATCGTTTGTCCGGATTATGCTAACAATAATATGTAATACAAGTTAACATGTTAACAATGCTTATTGTTACATGTTAACAATGACATATGTTAACATCTATATTTGTTAACAATGATATATGTTAATATTTCTACTTGTTAACAATAATATCTAAGTATTGTAACATGTTAACATAGTTTGTTACTATGGTGTAGTAAAATATATGATATTTGTTAACGTGCTAACAATAATATCAGATATTTATTAAGATGTTAACAATAATTTGTAGTGTTTGTTGGCGTGTTATCCGATATTTGATAGCGTGGTAACAATAATAACAAGTATTGTCCAAATGTTATAAGTACAATATTATTGTTAATATGTTAACATATTAGTTAGTGATGTAAAACATAAGAGAGCATCTGTAATTTAGTTGGACCCGACTAAAAAATGGTAAATAACTACTCTCTCTCTCTCTATTGCCTTTGTTGTTTTATCTTTCCTCTATTTTATCTCGATTACAGCGAACAATTGTATGTGAAATATACAGAATATTTTCTGACACTTTTTCGTATCTTTAAGATCTACCGCATGAGAGAGAACTTAATTTTTCAGATATATGTCTTAGGGGCTTTATGGACTTTTCTCAGTGAACAGTATGTGGTCAAAACCACTTTTCAGGACCACTTATTTTTTATATTATCTATTGGTATATAGTGATATTACTCAAATAACGGCACCTAACTTTAATAAGTCTAACATAAGCTAAAACATAAGGAAACATTACAAAATGGACAATGTTATACTTCCCGGAAAATGCCTACAGCAGAACCCAACATTAAGCATTGTCAAGAAGAGGGCATGAGTCTCTCACGCTCAACCAAGTCACGAAGCCATAGTAGTAGATCATGAGGTAACATAAGACTTAAGACAAAGATCCTTCGTTACACTTAGGATAATGAGAATGGCTCCTTTATTCCAACTTCTACTTTCCAATATTTGCTTCCTGCTAAAAGAAAAAAACTAATTATTAAATTTCCTGAGGAATGAAGGCCAAAGTTGAGACGTTTCCACAAATTCAATTCCAAATATTATATGGTTAACTTTATGACTAAGTGTATCTTCTATCGCCATCGACGCAATCAATCAATTTTTCATTTGTTAATGTTTGTTTTGCTTACCCTCGAGGTCGACTCTGTATGCATCAATAATCTTATTTTCCCATTTTAAAAACCCAAGCTCCACCACATCCCATTTACCAACTTTTTTTGGACCAATCAACACTAATATTGCATTTTAATTTCTAACCATGGAGAGGGAGGCATTCTCTATCTGCTTTTTTGCTTAGATCCCCTTGTTTCTCTTGCATCAACCTTCTGAGGCACAAAAACAGAGAGTGATGTTTCTCCCTTAAACTTTATAGTATAGTTCTAGACTCTTCATTAGTCTAGCATAGATTATGACTGTCATATATTATAAGAGTAAAGTTGAGGATTTGACGAGGCCAGGAAATTAAATATGAGGGAAAAATTTGTAAAGTCAAAAAGATAGCTAATAACTCGGTCATTCATTAAAAAATGTAATTGTTTTTATATGCCAAAGCATTTTTTAAAAACACAAATAAAATTACCATACAATCTAAACTAACTCACGGAATTTCCAAAAATAAGATTTTAAAAAAGAAAAAGAAAGAAAAAAAAGTTGACAAAAATAAAGGAAAATTATCCAGAATACAGGAACGCTCATGACTCGAGTCGCGCGTGTGTCCAGACGCTACCCTACTTCTCTTACTATTCCAACACACGATAAAATAAAAAAAACTTGCCACAAATGATCTATGCCACGTATGTATTCAAGGAGGGTCCCACAGTTATCAAGAAAAATAAGAAGAATTTAATTAGTTCCAATCTAACTGTGCAATAAAAACTCGATATAAATACACAAATCCACCCATTAATATGCCACAGAGATTTCTTCCTCTCTACTTTTTTCGCCACCATCTATCTCTCTCTCTTCCTCTCTTGAAAAAGGTCGAGTAGATTCCGAGTATGTCCGGCGAAAACTGGATTAGAGCGGCCATGTCTGACGATTCATTGGTGGCAGAAGCGCTGCTTCGGCTCCGCCACTCGGAACCGCCACCACCGCAGAAGACGAGCGACGCGTCTCCTCTGAAGCTGAAATGGAGCGTGCGTCAACGGAGGTCGAAAAAAGGAGACCAAACGCGAGCCAGTCCCACCACGCCTCTCTCCTGGAGCGGCGCCACGTCTATAAGCGGCGGCGGCGGCGGTGCTACCACCGTGGAATGTCTGGAGGAGTCCAGCGCCGCCGTAAAACAATCCGAGACGTTTAGATCTACGGTTTGTCCGAAACATTTCACACGATTTTTGGTTTTCCCGATTTGAAAACTCCGTGATGGCCGTAGACTGCGTAGGTTTTTGTGTCTGTGTGTGACGTTTACATCTCTCGTGATTGCGGCGTTTTACACTGTCACAGTTTTTTTTCTTCTTTTTTTTGCGTTTTCTCTTCTCGTATTCATTGTTGTTTTTTGGCTGATCTATCGCCGATTTTACCCTTGGCCGTACCCACACGACGAGACTTTTTAGTTGTTCGCTTGTGGGTATTTTCGTCATTTAGGAGGATCCTCGATCGTCTTCATCGTTGATCATCGTGTAGGTTCACCGACTACATGTTGACCGAAATACCCACACACCGTGGACTCAAATTAGGGAAATTGATGTTTTTTTTTTCCAGGGAGAAACAAAATCTATCTTTGACGACAGATTTTGTTGTCTTCTTAGAAACACATGTCCGATTTGAGTTTCAAACTGATAAGTTGGGGGGTGATCTCTGCTTTTTTGCTCTCTTTTGCAAAAACAAAAGAGTCACGTTTCCCACTTTTGTGCATCCCAGTTGCTCTCTCTCTCTCTTTCTCTCTTTTTACGGAAAAGACCAAAAGGCCCTCACATCGAGGGGAGGTCTTTTAGAGTCAAAATCACCGCTGCAAACTTTCAATGCTCTCTAAAAAAAAAGAGGGAGTAGCCGAAAGAAAGAAAACACATTCATTTCCAGTTAAATGACGAAACTAACCTTGTCATCCAATGAGCTCATTTCCACGGTGGAAGGATTATCTCGGAGAGATTTCCGCAGGCGTTACTTTGGGAGGCTACTTCGTGGAATTGAATTTAGGTTAAAGAGTATTTGAGTGGATTAGGTACGTGTGTGGTAGGGTTTAGTAGTGGGGAGGGAGGGTAGTTATCAGATGTGGCGCAGTGAACCGTAACTAAGTGTGGACCCAGGGGGCCAGTGGTCAAACTCAGTTATTGCAAGTGATTGAGTTCCCTGATTTGTCCGTCAGATTGAATACCGGTGACCGCTTGTTGAGTTTAGCCCCCTTTTTAAAAACTAAATAAGATTGTTTTCTGATTTTTATGTTGACCTTGATCGGTGGTTATAACTTATTTTTGAAAACCAAAGTAGAGTTTTGTCAAGTAAAGAAAAGGAAAAAAAAAGAGAGTAAATCAACGATAAGCGAGGACAAGTGGTGCTATGGAGAATACGTGACACTAGTTGGGGTCGGAGGAGCAAAAAAAAGCATGACGTGTGAATGTGACGACCAAACACACGCGTTTAAGTCTCTGAACTCACGCTCCACTCACGTGATTTTCCTTTTTTTATTTTTTTTTTCTTCTTCTTTTGAGGGCAATAAGTAGTTGACCAAGAAGATTCTTTTGAATTTACTCGGTTTGGAGTTTCTTTTTAAGATTTCGAAGTTTTTGGTTTGCTTATATGCTGGCTAATAGGGAGGTGATTCTTTTTTATTTCACTGGCCTTATCGTGCCTCTAAAGTTTGGTAGGTGTGTGGTTTTCTTCAAGAAATGATATAGAAAACAAAACTATATGATATTAGGTTGGTGTTGTTATTGATTGAATATTGAATTTGATCTGGCTTTATTTGGTGGTGTCGTATGTCTTAAGCCATTATCTGATTATTCGGTTTTTGCTCCCTAGATTTCTCAAACGAGTGCTGTAACAACAACAACAACTCTTTTCAAGAGATCAAGAAAGAAAAAGGTATAAGCAAAAAGAGACTGCTTTATTTACATACACTATTAAAGGTTTAAACTACTTACTAGTTTTAGCCCCAGACATTGAGCATATTCTGACCAGGCTTGTTTAAATATGTTGAACTATATAGTCTGACCTTCACCGATGAATCTTAACCTTTCTACGTTTGGAATGATATCATTACATATTGCCTAATTTTCTCTTATAATCAATGTACAGACTTTGGCGGAGCTTAAAGAGGAGGAAAACATGCTCTTGATCGAAAGAAAAGGCCTGAAAATTGTATAACTTTTGTTATTCTTCATTTCTCTCTCTCTCTCTCTCTCTATATATATATATATTAAGTCCGCGTGCTAAGCTTAGATTTATTGAATCAGGAATTGGCAAGCATTCGTGACATGGTGGAGCAACAAAGAAAAAGAAACAATGCGCTAAAGAAGATCAAGGTGAGCCCATCTCTCTCTTTCTCTCTCACACATTGTAGCTGCAATATTCACACATAAACAACATGTAACCCAAGGAGATCATATTCCTATGTATGTAGGCTGAATCACAATCTGTCTTATCCTGCAAACGTGCTTTCGAACAAGGCTCCTCCTTCTTGCTCCCTGACCTTAACATGCCACTAGATACCGATACGAGCCCTGAAGTTGTCTGCTGAACTACCAACCATGAGCATATATACATAATTCTTTTGTTTTTCCTATCATACATCAAACAAACAACTCCACATCCTGCCACAACCATGTCTTTTAGCTGTAACTATATATATGAGTACGAGGAAGATAGACTAAAAATTTCATATATATCCTTACCCATTAGGCCATTTCCCGTTGCCGCTGAAGAATATTCGCCTCAAGGTGAGGTGATCCGAGTTTAGGGTCAAGTGTTTTCTGACGAATTTTCTTTGTTTAGCTGGTAGTATGATTTTTTGCTCTGCCATTCAGATTCTCCTTAGTGGTCGTTATCTTTCTCCCATTTTCATAGGATGAGATGTAATTATCTACATAGATAACATATATACACTTTTCTTCATTTCTTATTATCTCTGCTGAGATGTATTGCAAAAGATTACATCGACCCTTTTTTTTAATATGTAAGACGTTCCAAAACTGTCATTTGACTAATGGATTTAACTATTTCAAACCTCATATTTGCTATAAAAAAAAATTTGCTAGTTGTGTGGAATCAAATTCATCAGCCCTAAATTGTAATTAAGGAAGAGATAGAACATAGCATGCCTTAAAATGCTAAAACCCCTTTATCAAAAAAAATAATGTTAAAACCCTAGAATTAAATTAAAAGTTGAGCATTTTCGTCTTAACCACTCTTCACTGTCCCAACTCCTAACGCATAACGAAAGGGAAGAGCACAACGAAATGGCGTCTCTTGGCCAAATCACCCTCCCGTGCGCGCCGTCATTGGAGATTGGCTTCCTACGCCGTCGATTTGATCGACCGATCAAAACCCGAGTCGGATTCAACGGCCGGATCGCGAGCGCATTGACAAACGCCGGCGAACAAGCGGGAGTGTCGGTAAAACCGAGTGTGAGCGAGAAAGTGATTGAAGAGGAGGCGAAACTTCTTGTGGGTACCTACGCGCGTGCTCCGGTGGTGTTCACCAGTGGTAAAGGTTGTAAATTGTTCGACCCAGAAGGGAAAGAGTATCTTGATTGTGCCTCTGGAATTGCTGTGAATGCTCTTGGCCATGGAGATCCTGATTGGCTTCAAGCCGTCACTGAGCAAGCTGCTGTTCTTGCCCATGTCAGCAATGTCTATTACACCATCCCTCAGGTATAATTTCACTAGTGAGTGTGCGAAATGATTTTGCTTGATAGTTATGGGTTTAGTGGTTATCGTGATATCTTTCTCTTGTGAATTTGATGTATTAGTTCTTGTGTCATGCCTCAATCTTGATTCCTGGAAGTCACGTTGGTATAGTTTGGTGTCTAGACCTTATATGGCATTCTTAATCCTTGTGTATACCTTCAAGCTCATGTGTTCTGAAACGTTTGAACTTCTCTGTAGATAGAACTCGCAAAACGCCTTGTGGCAAGTTCTTTCGCAGACCGTGTCTTCTTTTGTAACTCTGGAACAGAAGCCAACGAAGCAGCAATCAAGTTTTCAAGAAAGTTCCAGAGGTTCACCCACCCTGAAAACAAAGAAGTCGCGACAGGGTTCATCGCATTCACAAACAGTTTCCATGGAAGAACCTTGGGAGCTCTTGCCTTGACAAGCAAAGAACAATACAGAACTCCCTTTGAGCCCATCATGCCTGGTGTAACATTCTTGGAATACGGTAACATTCAAGCCTCCACAGATCTTATCCGCTCGGGTAAAATAGCTGCTGTGTTTGTGGAACCTATTCAAGGAGAAGGCGGGATTTACTCTGCTACAAAAGAGTTTCTCCAGTCTCTTCGCTCTGCTTGTGATGCTGCTGGATCTCTTCTTGTTTTCGATGAGGTACATAGTGCAATATCTTGATTGTCCTTGATTTCATTCCTTGTAAAGTTCATCTCTCATCTTGCTCTTTTCTTCTCTACATCTCCAGGTTCAGTGTGGTTTGGGTCGAACTGGTAACCTCTGGGCATATGAAGCATTCGGCGTAACTCCAGACATAATGACGGTTGCAAAGCCTTTAGCCGGTGGTTTGCCAATTGGAGCGGTGCTTGTGACTGAAAAAGTTGCTGAGACCATAAGTTACGGAGATCATGGAAGCACATTTGCTGGGAACCCTCTTGTGTGCAATGCAGCCATTGCTGTTGTTGATAAAGTATCGAAACCCTCTTTCTTGTCTAGTGTCTCAAGCAAAGGTCGATACTTTAAGGACCTGTTGGGGAAGAAACTGGGAGGAAACTCGCACGTCAAGGAAGTGAGAGGAGAAGGGTTAATCCTAGGAGTGGAGCTTGATGTCCCGGCGAATCCATTGGTCGATGCTTGCCGTGATTCTGGTCTTCTGATTTTGACGGCAGGGAAAGGGAATGTCGTCAGGATTGTTCCGCCGTTGATCATATCGGAGGAGGAAATCGAACGTGCGGTTGAGATTATTTCTCACAATTTGACTGCGCTTGATTGAAGAAGATTGAAGTTGAGCACAAAATATGTATGTTTTAACAATCTTTTTACTTTCATTATTTAGCTCCAAAGTCTACCATTAATACTGCATCTCACACTTATTCACAAGAAACTTGACAAGATGACAAAATGTAAGGTGCACTATATTCAAAATGTTTCATTTGAAAGTCGACTAAAACCAATTTGTACTTACTTGCATAGTTGGTCGAAAAACTATAATACATAAATTGTCAATTATGCATATGGATTAGGAGTCCTCAATTTCGCGTTTTAACCTCGTTTTGATTTTTTTTTTTCAAAGAAAAAAAACTGGCAGTAAAGCTCATATTCATCCAAAATAAAATAAAATTGAGAAACTTAAAAAGACAAATTAAGGAAACTCTTCAAAACAACTTTTCTTTTTCACCCAGGTTTCATGGAGGGGATTTCCTCAAAACCCAAGAGGCCAAGACAACTGAAGATCTTAACATAATGTTCAATGGATAACACACATACAGACGTATATATGACTATGTTACTGTATACATACAGGGAAAGTTCCCTATATCAGTCATTACTTGCTCAGCTTTTGTAGCTTTTAGTTTCAGCGAAGGTAATAACCAGTTCCCAAGTTTTTCGCCAGAAACAAGATGTAGTATATGTTTCACTATTCATCAGAAAGTTACTGATCCCGTAGATTTATGCACCCACCCTTCTATATCTTATTAATGAGGCTACCTCTATACATATGACCCAACAATATATAGTCACTAGCACTTTAGTCAGTTTCATTTAGTTCTACTTCTACACACTAATGCATAGTCATATTCCAAAAGGTAAACAAAGGACCACGATTATGCATGCTCTCTTGTTTCACCAAAAGTACTTCATAGATACTCATGCACATGTTGTTAAAAAAAAGAGAGAGAGATTCAGACACATAAAATATAATCTAATGAAAAAGAAAGCAGGACAAGTCATTAAAGAACCCAACTAATCAGCCTAGAGTGATTAAAACTTTCTAAACAATCCTAAACCCAAAAATTTAGATCAAGATCATGAAAAGGACTAATCACGTTTCCATAGTGACAAGTAGAAGAAGTCAAGGTGTTGGTATCACTGAACAATTGTGCAACCGAAGTGACTTTAACACACTTGCTCACATTCACCCTTTTCTTCTTCTTCCTCCTCCTCCTAATATCCTCCCCCGACTGAGCTATCTCCTCTGGAAATACCGGAGCAACCGCGAAATTGGTCTTGGCTTTCGTCCCTCTCAGCCTCATCGCCGCCGCGTCATAAGCACGCGCCGCCTCCTCCGCCGTGTCGAACGTTCCTAACCAGTGTCTGCACCGCCCAATCCTGTCTCTTATCTCCGCCGACCATCTCCCCCACGGTCGCTTCCTCACCCCTCTGAATCCTCCGTTCTTCTGCGCCATCTTCCGCCATCTCTTCACGCCGTCTTCGGTCTCCGTCGCGGTAAAGTGATCATCGGTAGCTTTGTTATTATTACCGAACAGTACGTCTTCGCCTACCACGGCAGCGATAGAATCATCCATAACTCTTGCGGGTTCGGGTTTTGAGTCAGGAGGAGAGAAAAGAGAAGAGATATCGAACGACTCAGGTCCGACGTTGAACGGTTCCGTCACCGTTAGATGATTAGTAAACGGAGTTTTGGGTCCGAAGAACGGCATGCAGACGAATGGCGTCTCTTTGTATAACTCATACGTTTCAAAGCTTTGATGGATTTCAACGAGGGAGCTTAACGGGACGGAAGGTTGGAGACGGTGACCGTCAACGGTGTTTTCCATTTTTTTTAGACGGCGAAAGTTATAATGGAAACTATTTAACTTTGTTGTATGCAAACTGTAGTGCAGTGTTTTGGGAAGCATTTTATAGGAGGATTAAAACAACTTTTTGATTTATTTATTTTTATTTCCTCGAAAAAGGAGAATACTACTATTTTTATTTTTATATTCAAAACCATTTTTTTTTTTGTTTTACAAATTAATGCTGGTGAGTAAAATCGAAACCTATAAAAAGATTATGGAAAAAAAGAATTTTTGTTTAGTTAGAGAATTAAAAGATACTGCTGTCATTTTCGACGAGACGGTAAAATCTTTCACATTTATGCTCCTGTCCTTCACAGTGCAAAAAGGCAGTTTGTACCTTTTGTTTTCGATATAGAGGAAGACAACCTCTTAATTCTACTTAAAAAAGTTTTAAGCAAATAGATTTCATTAAAATAAAAGTTTATATCAGTTCGATTCATTCAGGTGGTGTAATTTTGGACAGAATTTTAATTAATATCATATAGTTTTAGTATATTTAAATGTGGAACGAAATTCAATTACTTTTATCTTGTTAATATTCATTCTTATTTATCAATAAATTTTACATCTTATAAAAAATGATATATTTGTATAAATTTCAAGTACTAAAATTTTAGTTTAGTTTTAGCAGTCCTAAACTCCTAATTGATACTCCTAATATAAAACTTCTAATATAAAAGTGACTGACCCACAAGAGTATTGTTGACCATCAACAATGATAAATTGGGCCTTGCAAAAGAGTTAAGCCCAATAAATATAAGAAAACTAACAACGGCAAATCGTGGTCTGTAAATTCAAACGATTTGACTTGGTAGAAATGACATCCGTTTGATTACGTAAGGCGCTTAAGCGCACTCATGCTGGCGTCAACAGACACGATTGTTTGATTGCAACTCACTTCTGACAAAGTATTATTAATCTTAAACCTTTATCTTTTGAAGATTAACAATATTATTAGCTCATTTAAACTATTTTTACTTGGTCTTAAAAATCTTGCCAATGAGTACCTTTGGGAAGAAGTAAACTGTATGAGACTGAGATGGTGAGTGTTAATTACCGACACAAGATCTTTTACATTGTCAGATGAAGTCAGGCCACTTGCAGAAAGCATCTTTAACTGATCAAACGAGTACGTGCATCGTGACGTGGCACTAACACCAGTGTGAAGGATCTAATTAAAAAGGAAAAAAAATCTTCAGAATGACTTGATAATTAAATTAGCTGATGGATTTGATAGATATCTATCAACTTTTCATAGATGCAAATCTCTTATCCTTTGATTGTGAAGCTTATAACCCGTCATTAAAATTAAATAACCGTAACAAACAACTTTTAGCTTCTTCACAAACGGGCAAGCCACCACTACGTCATCCATAGAGCCCACACGGGGTAAAATACACCACTTGCATGACGTAATTCTAGGACACACACGTGCCATCTACACGAGGCATTAGTAATTTCTGACCAGCAAGGCCAAACAATCTCACACTTGACAGAGCAGTATTGTAGTTTGTACTAATGTAAAGATATATGTTAGCGAGCGAATAAAGGAGAGATCTCAATACATCCATGACAAATCCTGCCTGAAAGATACAGACGTTGCAGCACCATGAACACCTCTTCTTGAGACCTGAGGACAATCCTCGACCACAAGCAGGTCAAGCTTCTGTGATCCAACAAGTGGTCTCAATCCATCGTCTGTGACTCCGAGACATTTTGATAGTTTCAACACAGCGAGACAAGGGAACTGGCTCGCCAGAATCAACCCCTCGTCGCTCACTTCCTGGCATTGGACAAGCTCCAAGATCTCTAGATTCTGAGCTGAACACAGAGCCTCCATGCCCATGTCGCTGAAAGAGCATACGTGGTCAAGAGAAAGCTCCCGAATAGGGCATTTCTGGATCAGAGCGATTATCCCCTGGAGGGTAAAAGAGGAGAGGGAAGGAAATTCACCGTCTGAGAAGGAGACCTTGAAAGATTCGAGCTTTGAGCAGTGTTGAGCTATGGCAATGAGGCTTTCATCGGTTAACCTTGGGGTGATGCTGTTTAGGAGAGGCAGAGTGAAATCGGATGGCACACGGAGTGAGATGCTTCTGAGGTGTTTAGCCTTCTGGACCAAAGTTATAATGTCCGAGTCGCTGACACCGACACACATGTCCAGATGAAGCTTCTCCAGGTTCTTGCATTTGTTCAGAACACAAGCGAGCCCTCTACCTGGAGCTATGATGCAGTTCCCAAGACTGAGCTCCACCAGACTATCACAGGGAACCATGTGGTGTTCCACAGCTAATTGATCATTGACCTTGTTGTTATACCTGTAACTGGCGTCAACCTCGAACTCCAGAATTCGAAGCTTCCGCCAGCTATTTCCAAGCTTGGTTAAATCACCTTCCCCAATCGCTCTGCAGTTCTTGATGCAGAGTTCTTCTAGAATCTCAAGCTTTCCGAAATACTCCAGCCACTCTACACTTGCCACGTTTAGGCATCGAATGAGATGAAGTCTCCTGAGTTTCCTGCAGCCAACTGCAAGCGACAATACGCCACAGCCGGTGATTCTTGGAGCGAAATTCAACTCGAGAGAAGAAAGCTCTGAGCAGGAAGACAAATGACGAATGCCAACATCGGTGATGAATGTGCAGTAGCTAAGAGTGAGATCAGCGAGGGAAGTGCAGCTGGTGGAGAGTACGACAAGGCCTTGATCGTCAAGTTGTTTCCCCAGCTTTGACATCCAACCAGAGTACACGATCTCTACTTTCCACAGATTCTGAAACCTCCTGCAGAGGGAAAGCAAGGCATCGGTCGCAGGAACTAATCCGCAGCCAATCCGCAGAGAGTATCTTTGCTCGTTGTCCAACGAGTATAGACGCCTGCAAGACAAGGAAACCGAGTTTCTGTCATTGGTTTTCTCAAGCTTCCCTAGAATGTCCAAAACTAAATGGTCTGGCAATTCATCCATTGTCTCCTCTTGCTATCTGTGAAACAAAAGAAAAGGAGAATCGAAAACAAACTTGTCAGCACACGACAGAGCTTAAATAAAAAACACACAGATTATTATGATGCTAGTCGCCAGCCCAATGAACCACTAAAAACAAGTTAGGGATCAACAGAGATTAAAAATTTCCAACAACAAAATAAGCCTAGGGGCCTCTTTCAAACGCGATCCTATAGGATGGAAGTCAAAATTAAAGAAAAACGCATCAAGAAAATAAAACATCGAGAAGATCTCCGAAATTCTCATTTCCCAAGCAAAGATTCGAGGAAATTACTGAGCCGAACGTCATTAATCATCAATCAAAAATTCACATCCACTACTACGAGACCCGGGAGAGATCAAGCCCTGAAACTAGTCCTCTATAATAAAATAAATTTAATAGTTAAGAGGAAGAAATCTCACCAGAAATGTTGAAGAAGCCAAGTGCGAAACTTGATCAGACGAATTTCTAAAAGAGACGAAAACTGAAAGGGACAATTTACTAAATATGATTTTGTTTAATCCATCAACGGATCAACCCAACCGCCACGCCCTACGGCCATCTTTTTAAATTCCCATTCCTAGTCGGTCGGATAAGGACTACTTACTTGTCTATTTTTGGATAATTATTACAAAAAAATAAATAATTTGTTGTCATTTACTAAGTATCTTCTCGGAAATATGTTTTCAAGCAAAGATTCGATACTTAAGTTGGTGTTTAAGTATTAGCGATTGTCTTTATAAACAGAGGGTGAAGACTATAGTAGATCCATGCAATGGGGACAATAACCCCAAGTCAAGATTCTCATTACCACACACAACGAAAATCGTTAGATCTAGACATTCACAGCCCTAAGATTGCTTGACCATATAATAGTCTACTAGCTTAGGATTAAGACCATATCGAAGTTGTCGTTGAAACTAACTAAGGTTTGGTTACAGACACTAAAGGTCTTAATTGATTTAACACTTTCTTCTGTTACTCTTCTTTTTACTTGCATGTACAACACTCCCAGACACCGAGGAAGATGTAGTATTGGTAGATATGGGCAACACCGTACCGTCATCCTTGATCTCTTTTGACTCTGAGACTTCACTCTCATCACCATCCATCTGGGCCATTAGTTTTCCAAGCTGCAAGGTGGTGTGTTTTAATTAGCACATTAGACTACTTGTGTATCTCTTTTCTTAATTCTACAAGAAAAATATCGTAGGTTATATTATTGCCTATCGATGATTCTTTACCTGTTCTTCCAAGCACTGAATCTTTTCATCCTTTGCCTGCACCGCCTTCTTCTCCCTAAAAAAATCGAAGCTCAGTTTCATCAATGGAGAATAAACATATTCCTAGTGCACACCACATGAACATACACACCTTTCTTCCAGTTCTGTAATCTTGGTGCTCCATACGTCCTTATTTTTCAAAAGATTTTCGTTCAGCTACATATCAGAAAAAAACAAGTCAGCCCTCTACAGAAACCCAGACAAACCTTGTTGGAACCAATATGTAAGCATGCCATCAAGATAAACTCACATCTTCAAGAAATTGCTTCTCTTTGATACATCTGTCAAGCCTGGTTTGCAGCTTCTGCAGTCTCTGGCCTATTGCCTTGCTCGCAGCTTCTGAGACTTTCTGTTCGGTTTCCTCTTTGACATTTTGTAGCAATTTCTCAAAATACTAACAGAAAAGACAAACAAAAAAAGAGTCTTAATCTCTTTGCTAGACATAATTATACACTTCAGGTTCTAAACCAGACAATGAAAACTTCAAGAGACTAGAGACACGAAAGGCAAACGGAATACGTGCTTACTTGTTTTTGGTTCTCTAGTTGTGCCTGGAGAAGTTCGTTGTACTCACCAATGATCTGTGGTTTGAAAATGAGAGAAAGATGAGGCAACAATAAATTAACAATAGAGTTTTAAAGTTGAACATGAGGATTATGAAAACATGAAACAAAAGCTCTACCATGTCTACTTTGCTGTTTAAGAGAGCATCAGTAATTCCACTGTCAGAATATTCACAGCTTCCACAACCATCCTTGCTCAGACTACCGTGAGAATTCAACTCCACTAGCTTGCCATCAGTTTTGGATTGAATAAGCCGGTGAACATAATTGTCACCAGCATAATCCCAAACACGCTGTGTTTCCAGCTCAAGTGAGTAGCAATGATCCGTCTCCTCCCAGTGGCTTCTGGCATGTCCTCCCTTGTACCTACGATAGGCATTAGACAACAGGATATGGTTAACCTTGGATGGACGAGAAGGAAAAAAGGCTCCCCTGCTGACTGCAGAAAATGAAATCCATACCTTCCGCAGCCAACAACTCCGCAGATAACACACATCCAGAGATTCTCCGTTGTTTGGCAAACACAACACACTGAATTTTCAGGTTGCTGTTGGCAATATCGACAAACCTGAAAACAAAAAACAACACCCCATGAAGAAAATTGACACCAGACTAAAAAAATAGCATGAAAATGATTAAAGAGCCTTACCGGACAAGAAGAATCTGGCCAATTAGAAATACATGAACAATGGAAGGAATGATTGCACATGGTTGTGAGAATGCCACCTGTGTCTTGGTCCAATCTCTCTGAAACATGAGCATATATATATAAAAAAACGTTTAGAATGTACCGAAACCAATAGTAGTCAATGTATGACACCAAAGAAACCGTCGATCTTAATACCAAACTTGTCTCAGGTTAAGACTTTACCGAGACAAACCGGGCAAGTAGGTTGCTCTATCGGGCCGGCAGCAGAAGGTTGTGTATGGTCAATAGATCCACTGTAACCGGTAAACTGAACATCTAGAGTAAAAAGCAGGCGACAGACATCTTCCTGCACATAATTGACAGCAGCTACTCAACCACAAAGATCAGTGTATATAATATACATCTGGCATAAGGTGTCTCAAACAATTCCATACCTCGAGAGAATTGAACCGTTTCCCTCTAAAATGATGGTAGAATGTATCGGTAGATTCCTGACTATCAAACCTTATCAAAATGCTGTATCTATTTTCAATCCCATCATTCCTGTAAAGATCAAAAGCCAGAAGCAAACTACCTTCAGAACGAAATAGTAGAGAGTTTATATTTGCTCTTCTATACTACCAGAACACATATCGATTTCACAATCAGTCTAGCAAAAAGAATTTGATATGACTCTTATTTTCTTACCTCACCGTTCGCATTTCCAGGATGTGCTGAATAAAGGAGCCGCAGAACTGGCAAAAATCTGCATATGTCATATGGTTCGGCACCCCAAGAACGCAAACAAGAGGGTTCCTCCCAATCTTCAAGGACAAAAAAAACAATTCCAGATTCAGTGAAATAAAAAAAGAATCCGGAGACAAATTGATGCAATCAAACGAAAGAAACCTGAGACGGATTCGATTAGTAGAAATCTTACAGGAAGATTCGATGAGGAAGAAGACGACGACGAAACGGCATCGTCGGAAAACAGATGCATTACGCCGCGAGTCTCTCCGATTCTAGGGTTTCCAGAGGAAAAATGAACTGTCTGAGTCATATCGGAGAGAGAAGATTCACCGGAAGCACTTGCCAGCGGTGGAAAGTCCGATTCTTCTCCGGCGATTATGCTTGAGGTTGAGGGCATCATCATAACTACAACAATTGCCGCGCAAAAGAGAAGAGAAGACTTCCGTTCATAAACCACTACGGCGTCGCTATAGAGACCTTGATACACTGACACGTCACCACCGCTATATACATATTATAATTTTATTCGTTCCAACTCCATCAGGATATTGATTTTACAAAAATAAAACACAAAGTTTCATAATGATCAAATACGTCCCGCTAATAATAATTTAACATCACAGAAACTGTCGCTGAGACTCCTCGCGTACAACATCAACAACTCATTGTTGGAAAAAAATAGAATAAAAATCTCTTGATGATTGATTCACACTCTTCAAAGTTGTACATATGAATTAAACAGAAGCTGGAACTTGAGAGTCCACTGACTTCAGAACCTCCTCTCCCATCTTCTTGCAGCCCACCAGTTTCTGATCACACACCATTCAAAAACACACACAGATATTAGCATTGTGTATTCGTTGTTGCTTATGAACTATTCTCACACCTATACACAACGAAAAGGGAAACGTGTAATAAGAAAGATTCAAGAATAGTACAGTTCCCGCAGAGTAGATGTCTCCTGTTCTGAACCCATTGTTCAGAGCAACCAACACGGCGTCTTCAATTCTCTTAGCTGCCTTTTCTTCTCCAAGTCCATATTTCAGAAGCATCGCAGCGCTGAGAATTGTTGCCAATGGGTTTGCTTTATCCTGAAAATTCAAAGAATCAACAAGTTATTTTTGGCATAGAAGTAGTTTTGATATTGGGGAGCAGAAGCCGTGTTTGTTTGAAGAATAGAGCTAGGACCTGTCCAGCAATATCAGGTGCAGAACCATGTATAGGTTCAAAGAGTCCAGGTCCCTGTAGTAAACATGATTGGATTATGTTCAGACGTGATCATAGTGCTGCATAATCAAAGATCAGATTCTTTCATACTATACCGCATCACTGAGACTAGCAGATGGAAGCATGCCGATGCTTCCTGTGATCATTGACGCTTCATCGGATAATATATCACCAAAAATGTTGTTTGTGACGATGGTGTCAAACTGCATTTAAGAAACCATTGTAAGGAATTACACAGTTCCCACATCAAGGCGCTATCAATCCTGCCTAGTTTGGCAAATATAAGTACCTGTTTTGGGTCACGAACAAGCTGCATCGCAGCATTGTCAACATACATATGTGACAGCTCAACGTCAGGATATTCAGAGGCTAGTGCTGTTACTCGTTTCCTCCATAAAACTGAGGCCTGCATAAAAGAAAAGAGAATTGCTTTCAGTGTTATAAGTGTTACATATGAAGCAGGGGAGAGGAAAACGTAGTTATCAACCATACATCCAAGACATTAGCTTTGTCCACAGAACACAGCTTGCCACGCCTTTTCCGAGCAGTCTCGAAGGCAACACGAGCAATTCTATCAATCTAAGGAACATAAGGAAAAATGCTTTGTTACATCAGTCCGTAGTACTTAAGAAAGAGAGAAGGAGGTTTTTAATAGTATATCAATCCGCGAAAAATCTGCATCGAGGTTTTAGATAGAGTACCTCGTGAGCAGCATAAACCTCAGTATTAAACCCAACTTCCTCGCCATTTTCATTAGTCTTTATGCCCCTTGGCTCTCCAAAGTAAATACCTGTTTCCATGGAATATCACATTGTAAAATACTGTCCTACAAAGGAAAGAAAAAGACAAGAATTTAAGACCAGTCTCATTCAAGTTTCTATACACACCTCCTGTAAGCTCCCTCACAACCATTAGATCAACACCTTCAGCTACCTCTCTCTTGAGTGTGGAAGCATCCACCAACTGAAAGAACCTGACAATGTCAGTTTCACTCACACAGGAAACAAAACTACAGGTAACAAAGCAAATCTTGAGATCCGGAAGAGGATGGTTACCTGTGGTAGAACTGTAGCAGGTCTCAGGTTTGCAAAGACTTTGAGACCAGCTCGAAGTTGAAGTAACCCCTTCTCAGGCCTCAAATGTTTTTCATTGTTATCCCATTTGTACCTAAAATCATACCAACATGATCGTAAGAGAAATCGTATATACCCAAAAATAATAATGCACAGAACGAACAGAAAGTAGAGCCGACAATAGTGGGAAGACAGACCCTCCGATGGCACCAAGAAGCACGGCATCTGATTCTTTCGCAGCAGAGATAGTCTCCTCAGGCAAAGGCACTCCGACCAAATCCAAAGCGGCTCCTCCTATGGGCATCTCCCGGAAGCTAAATTCCACTCCTGATAAACAACACAGACGCAATGTCTAGATATCTAGTGACCAGAAGTAATCCAAATAAGTAATAACCCACCCACGATTCTATATCTAATCTCCACACACAGAAACATGGAATAGAGGTTACTAGAATCCCATTCTCCAATTTCTACTTCTCACGGCTTTTTCAATCGATTAAGTATCGCCATTTCCATTTTCAAAGCAGAAAACAGCTACTACAACAAAAGAATGGGAACATGAGAGAGAGAGAGAAACCTTCCAAAGATCCCGCTTGCTGAAGCACATTTTTGGCGATGGAGACGACCTCCGGACCGATGCCGTCGCCGGGAAGGAGAGTGATGTTGTATCGTTTTTTGCCAGAGGAAGCAACAACGCATCTTACTCTAAAGGGTGCGGAAGATTGTTTGGTGAGAGCTCTGAACGTAGCCGGAAACTTGACCGGCCGGATATTCGTCTGCAGAGCCGCCGCCATTTCTGGGAGAAAAGGATTGCGTTTTTTGGTCTATTGTTTCGGTCTTCGCTGGGGTCCTTCCGGATTTTGAAACTGTGGCTAGCTGATACAGTGACACTACTACATTTTAAGACTTTAGGTCTTTGCATTTAAGGGTCCTTTTGCACATTATTTTATTTTCAAAATCCATCCCAAACTTAATTATTTTTTGTAAATGGAAAGGCTCATTGCCAAACATAACATTTATATCCATTTATTATCTGAGCCTGTAAATGGCGGCGATCTTAGGAAAAGATACATGCTTGAATGATTTGGCGAACCCTAATTTCGGAGGCTACACAGAGCTGAGAGATAATGCTCTTGTCGATATATCTGCGGCGATTAGATCGACTTCGGACTGTTTTTGCTCCCTCCGTTCGGCTGATATCTGGAAAACCCATTTCCGATGTTGATGATGAGAACCTTCGATGTCAGATGGATCAGTCCAGTTACGACCAGAAAACAGTATGCGAAGCGCTCACGTGTTACGGCAACGATTGGCAGAAGGCGTTGGAGTTTTTCAACTGGGTCGACAAGGAATCCGGATTCAGCCATACCACCGATACATTCAATCGGATGATCGACATTCTGGGTAAGTATTTCGAGTTCCAAACTTGCTGGGTTTTGATCAATCGGATGGCCGAAAACCCGCTTTCGGTCCCGAATCACGTCACGTTTCGTATCATCTTCAAGCGTTATGCTATGGCGCATCTTGTTCAGGAGGCTCTTGATACTTATGACAAATTGGATGATTTCAATTTGAGAGATGAAACCTCTTTTTATAACCTCGTCGATTCGCTCTGCGAGCATAAACATGTCGTTGAAGCAGAAGAGCTTTGTTTTGGGAAGAATGTGATCGGTAATGGTTTTAGTGTGAGTAATACTAAGATTCATAATCTGATTCTTCGCGGGTGGTCGAAGTTGGGATGGTGGGGCAAATGCAAGGAGTATTGGGAGAAGATGGATACCGAAGGTGTTGCAAAGGATTTGTTTTCGTATTCTATTTACATGGATATAATGTGCAAGAGCGGAAAACCGTGGAAAGCTGTGAAATTGTACAAGGAAATGAAGAGTAAAAGAATGAAACTTGATGTTGTTGCTTATAACACTGTCATTCGCGCCATTGGAGCTTCGCAAGGTGTTGAGTTTGGCATGAGGATGTTTCGGGAGATGAGGGAAAGAGGTTGTGAACCTAACGTTGCCACGCATAACACAATCATCAAGCTTCTTTGCGAAGACGGGAGGATGAAGGATGCGTATGGGATGCTTAACGAGATGCCTAAGAAAGGATGTCAACCCGATTCAGTCACTTACATGTGTCTTTTTGCTCGTCTGGAGAAACCAAGTGAGATCCTAAGTCTGTTTGGTAAGATGATAAGGAGTGGAGTTAGGCCAAGAATGGATACTTATGTGATGCTTATCAGGAAGTTTGAGAGATGGGGATTTCTTCAGCCGGTTTTACATGTGTGGAAGACGATGAAAGAGTCTGGGGATACTCCTGATTCAGCTGCTTATAACGCTGTGATCGATGCTTTGGTTCAGAAAGGAATGCTGGATATGGCTAGGGAATATGAAGATGAAATGGTTGAAAGAGGGCTATCTCCAAGAAGAAGGCCTGAGCTGGTAGAAACGTCACTAGAAGAGACGCTAGTTTGTAGATAATAGAAAAGTTTACATGGAAGAAACTCTTTGGTTGTCTGTTCAAAACGGACAACAAGTAAGTCAAGCGAAACAAGAAGCTTCATGTTCTGCCTTTAGTCTTGATATCAAGAAGCCTCCTTTGGTTGAAGAAATCGCCCAAAGATATCATCTTTGAAATTAATTTACATTGGCATTTTGTTTTCAACGGGAAACTGAGTAATCACTGAGTTTCATAGAGAGGATTGAGGAATCTTGTTTGCGTTCCTTGAAAATTGGAACGAGTGATGGAACAAGTCGGTGAGTGAGTAAACCGTGAGAGCATGAGGCTTGAACCATAGAATTTTTATATTGTAGTAACCATTTCCAAATGCTTTTATTGTTTTTTTAAGTTTTGAACTAAAGAATAAGATGATACCATCTTTTCTTTGTAAGGATATGGAATGATTCTTGCCTTCGTGTAAACAATATGATCATTAAACCATTCTTTCAACAACGTTAATTTTCTTTTTTGGATTTTTCTAAAAACTGGGGAAGTTGGTACCAGACGAATTAAGTGTGGATGTTAAATGCAATTTTCCGTTTTAAAAATTCTAGTGGTAGCTGAGTGAAGTATAGATATAGATATTCATTCAATTTTCCGTTTCAAAATACTAGTAGCTGAATTAAGTGTAGATATTAATACACTTTTCCGTTTCCATGTTCTCCTCAAGGGATTATCCATTGCGACACGGAAAAGTTTTTTTTACAAGTCAATCAGAAAATAAATGTGTTTATCAATTTTGTTCTATCATTTTCAAATTTAAATAATTGTATACTACTAAATGGATGGATCACTGGGGAATAGAAACCGCGTGGAGTTGGTGGTTTTAACTTCTTTTTTTTTTAATACAGATAAATTTAGATATCAGCCAATGAGAACTTAAAGAGTAATTAATATCGGAAAAAAAAAGAAACTAAAATGAGGTTAAAACAAATTAGAATAACAATGGATGGAGAAAATTCTGGAAAAAAAAGATTCTAAATAAGGGAATATATATAATGAGCTATCGTTTCGTCTTCTTTCTCCTTGATATCCTGGAGAAATAAAAGATTCTTATTGATGCATAGATAGATAAACCCTTTTTTTAGAGTTGCAGAAATTAGAAACGGAACCAAACAATCAAAAACATAAGAGAGAGAATTATAAATAAATTAGAAAAAAATGCTTTTCAGTGAAACGCCGTCGTTTCATGATCGCCGTCGACTCCTTCTTATCGCCGTTGGGCTTCTGGTCTTGTCGAGTTTGGTTTCATTCTCTCATGGGGTTTCTGCTTCTTGTCATCACCATCCATCCTCAACCTCATTTCAAGGTTCTTCACGTTCTTTTTTATCATTATTAGTACATTTTGTAAATCTAAAGTTTTGTTATTTCCCATTGTAAAAATTTGATAACTTATGGCTTTTTTGTTTTTATTTAAGGAGTGAGGAGGCAAATTTTGGAAGGAGGAAATGGGACATTGGTGTTAGCTGCGGAGAGGACACGGCGGCCTGACCCTCTCAACCATTTCAATATTTATTCCGATGGTTGGAACGTTACCAATTCTCATTACATCGCCGTGAGTCCTCTTTTGATTAATTTCCCTAAACTCTTATATTCAATATTCAAAATGTCAAATTGAAATTGAAACCAATGTGTTTTACGAACAGTGGCTTTAATGGCCAGAACAAATCTCTCAAAACCCTTTATTTTGTTTTCTGCTAAACTAAGAGGCCATGCGGTTTTAGGTTTTGGGGTAAATCATGTAACAAGAGATAGTGTCTGGCAAAAACAAAATTAGGAAAAAGATGAGGCCTGTGGCGCAACTGCGTATCAAAATCGTAAACGTTGGCCTCTAGGGGGGAGTTTATACGTTTAAGCTAGTTTCAGGGCAACTCACGTAATAACTGATAGTCCTGTACTAAAATTAAAATAACGAAAACTATGATGTTTTGTCGTGGCAACTGGGTAAGCAAGCTTTGGGGTAAATCATGTAACAATTGATTGCACCGGGCCAAAATTAGATTAAAGAAAAAATTTGGTATTTGACTACATTTGTTGTAGTAAGTGGGAGCTTCCGAGAAAAGAAAACCTAATTTGGAAATTGTGTTTCTTATGATTATTAGAGCATGTACATTGGAAAAATTCTCTTTGAAGTTTCTAAGAATATAAAAATAATTTTTTGGGATATATGAATAGTGAAGGATCTGTTTGAGTTTTGTGTTCCCATTGGTGAATCCTTCACTAACAAACCAAAAAATGGTCGAGAACAAAATAGTTGAGATGGTCCAAAAATTTTTTTAGTAAAAATCAATGATCATTCAACAGGTGCCTTAAAAACCCATTAAAACTGATCCTTAAAATCCTTATATAAGGATCGGTTTATAAGTTATTGAGCTTTTTCCATTTCTTTTATTTCATTTTACCTAGGTTTTTGGGCCAAAAATCTCTCTAGAACTGCTGATGGACATGATCTTATTAATTTACAAATGGTTTTTTTCAGTCCGTTGGATTTTCTGCAGTTCCGTTCATAGTAATAGCAATCGTGTGGTTCGTATTCCTCGGACTCTTCCTCGTCTGCTCATGCCTCTGTTGCTGTTGCTGCGGTTGCGGCCGCCGGAACTACGGCTACTCTCGCGTCTGCTACACTCTCTCTCTCGTCTTCCTCCTCCTCTTCACTGTCGCCGCCGTGTAGCTACCTCTTCCCTCTACTATATAAACAAATTATTTATCGATTGCCTACCTTGATTAATAATCATTTCTAAATAATGTCGTTTTTGCAGGATTGGGTGTGCGATGCTGTACACTGGGCAAAACGAGTTCTACGGTAGCGTGGAGAAGACGTTTATGTACATTGTGAGACAAGCAACTGATGTTTTGGGTAAGCTAACGAGCTTATGGGACTCGATTCAATCTGCAAAAGACATTCAGCTCGATGGACATAACCTGTTTCCTCCTGAGTTTAGAGGTAACATTGATCATTTCAACAACATGATCAAGATGTCTAACATCACTTACCCTGACCGTGTCGCTAATCAGACAATCCGTTATCTCACTGGAACACTAAACCCTGTGTAAGTGTACTCATTAGATACTTGGCTTGCGTTACAAGTTATAAACATTAAGCTAGCTCTGTTTAATTATTTGACTCGATTCCTTTTTTTATTTTTGTTATTATTTTCCAGGAGATATGTGTTAAACGTGATCGCTGGTGTTATGCTCGCAGTCGCATTCCTCGGCCTCTGTAAGTTCAAAACTAAAAACATTTATAATTCCATCTGTTTCACCGCTTTTGTCTGTTCTAACATTCCAATTTGTCATTCTGAACAGTGTTTTCGTTTTGTGGACTGCGAGTTCTTGTCTACCTGTGAGTTACACATAGATTTCTTCCATACAGTCGATATATACTAGATTAAATCATGTCCAAATTAATAAAATGGTTAAAATTGATGTTGAAATTACCAGCTTAGTAATCCTGGGTTGGATTCTCGTCACAGCAACGATCCTCCTCAGCGCAGTCTTCCTCGTCTTCCACAAGTAATTAATGACGTTTAAATCATCATCCCTTGGTCTAGTTCAAGATTCAAAGTTTTATTGCTTTTATCAAACAAACTAATGAGGTTATTTAAAACAGTGTGGTTGCGGACACGTGTATGGCTATGGACCAATGGGTGCATGATCCGGCGGCAGAGTCAGCCTTGAGCCAACTTCTTCCATGTTTAGACCCAAAAACCATTGGAGAGACGTTGGATATAACCAAGACGATGACTTCTACGGCCGTTGACATGACCAATGCGTACACGGTCAATGTAAGTAACCATGAGTTCCCACCTAATGTCCCCTTCTACCATAACCAGTCTGGTCCGCTCGTTCCTCTTCTCTGTAACCCGCTCGACACAAATCACAATCCTCGACCTTGTGCTCCTGACGAAATTCTCCTCGCCAATGCTTCTCAGGTACATACACATGACCATCCTTTTTTACATATACAACGTTAATAGTAGAAGTATAACTGTATAAGAGTAAGAATATATGCTAAAAAAAGGTAACTTTATTAGATAAAAATAAGGGAACTGTAGGCAATAATATTAACATGTTTTTTGTCTTTTTTTTTGGTTATGGGTAAATAGATATACAAAGGGTATGTGTGCCAAGTGAACGCAGAAGGGATATGCATAACGCAGGGTAGGTTAACCCCAGCATCATACGATCAGATGATGGGTGCGATCAACGTCGGGTTCACGTTGGACCATTATGGTCCGTTCTTGGCTAGTATAGCTGATTGCACCTTCGTCCGAGACACCTTCAGAGACATAACCACCAAGAACTGCCCTGGACTCAGCATCACCAGCCAGTGGATCTACGCAGGCCTCGCGTCACTCTCTGGAGCAGTCATGTTCTCACTCATCTTTTGGTTGATTTTCGTCAGAGAGAGACGTCACCGATCTCATACTAAGAAGTCTATGATCCAGATGAATAGATTTTAGTTACTGCATGCGGACACCCCATTTCTTGAATTAATGAGTGAGCAGATATGTTAATTATTAAGTTAATCCTTTTTTTTCTTTTGGAAACGTTAATGAAAAAAATAATCCTTTTAGAATGAATTCGTCCAATCAAATCTCTTTTGAACTCCTCACTAGAAACCAAGAACACGCGTTGAACATTGTGTGGGCTGTGGTCAAGATGAGTAGGTTTCGATAAAGCAAGTCATTTAATGAATGACCTTGAGATAGAATGTCCTCGTCTGGCCCCAAATTAAATGTAATTAGTAGGTAGTAATTACGAGTAACAGACTAACAGGCCACAGTGTGGATATGATACAAGTACAACGAATGTGAAATTTGTACGTGTCGGCTTGCTATTTGCGCCTCGAGGCCGGTGCAGATTTTACGTGTCTCTGCCGTTTCAGTTTTCAAATTATATTTTTCCTCGTAGTCGAAATAGGTGAGATTTCTTTTATTTGTCTGTTTTTGACTAGATTCATTTTTTCGTTTCTGTTTGTTAAAGCAAAAAAAAAAACAAAGAAGCTGTGTGCATCCTCCTAGCAAGGCACATATATATACACAAATAATAAATACCAAATACATTGTAAATTAAAATATAGAAATTGTAGATGATTAAAGTAATAGAGAAATGGGATCGTTAAGAACAAAGCGAAAGCCATGCCTCGGGCAGTCCACGCGGGACGAATTCATAGTCAATGACCTCACGTGTTTCCTACACAAAATCTTCGCATGACAACAACTTATTCTGTTTTGCTTATGTGTTATTATTAGATAATTATAAATTCGAATAAAACAAGATATCATCCTATGTTTTTTTGGAAAATAAAAAAAAATAATCAATAAATTCATATAAATAAGTTGTCGACTGATTTGCTCGAACTACAATAAAAATCTGTTTTCAGACCCACCTGCAATTATTAAAAGATTTAACATGATTAGTTTCAAAAGTAATGGGGCTAACAAATATCTCAAGAATCACGCTTTTGCTCTCGACTTTGTATATAAAAAAAAAGAATTCGTATATAACGTAAATGCATAATTAACATATGTTTAACTTTAATACTATAAATAATTGCTGAAAGTTGTGAAGATTATATAGAAACACACCAAACATTTAAAGAGTGATATAAGGATTCATCTCTCCTCTTTGCACTACTTTAAAGCAAAGCAGTTCTAAAATCCCCAGGGGAGAGAGTGAGTGACAGATCGGAGATATGCCGAAGCTGGTGGAAAAATCGGGAAGCCGACCACCGTGGGTGGGATTAGCTGCCGCCGCGTGGGTTCAGATGTCGGCGGGAACAGCTTCGACGTTCCCGCTTTACTCCGCCGCTCTCAAATCGGTTTTGGGAATTAACCAGCAACAGATCACGATCCTTGGCGTCGCTTGCGATTTGGGAGAAAACATGGGGCTACTTCCAGGTTACGCCAGTAACAAGCTTCCTCCATGGTCGATGCTTCTCATCGGACTCTCCTCTTGTTTCCTCGGTTACGGCGTTCTCTGGCTCTCCGTCAGCGAAATCGTTCATGGTTTGCCTTTCTGGCTGGTAAGAATCAAATCGATTGTTTAACTTTTGTTTTGTTATCCATGCGGCAATTTCTGATTCCGAATTGTCTTTCTTACTTCTCCGATGCCAAAAATGAGATCAAAATTTTGTGCTATTACAACCCCTAGATTGCATCGAATGCTTATCAGTTTCCTTGATTTCAAATTTTTCTAACTAAGTGATCTTGCTATAAGTTCCGTCATGGATTAGCTTTGTTAACTTCTATTCAAAGACCGATTGATATGTGACTGATTTCTCCTTTCCACGGAAAAATAAAAGAGAGCAAGAATTGATCATCTCTATTCTCGTTGAACACTGAGCTTACAAGACTAGTTTGTTTTGCTTATCGTGTTGTTGACAGCTATTCATCGCTCTAGTTGTGGCCACCAATAGCAGCTCATGGTTCGGCACAGCATCTCTAGTGACCAATATGAGGAACTTTCCTATGAGCCGAGGCCCTGTGGCAGGACTCCTCAAAGGCTATATTGGGCTCAGCGGTGCAGCATACACTGTGTTGTTCAGCGTGTTGCTTCACCATTCAGCTTCGAATCTGCTTCTGTTTCTTACGGTTGGCGTTCCAGTTTTATGCTTAGCTGTGATGTATTTTGTCCGCCCCTGTATTCCGGCTACCGGTGAAGACCCTTGTGAGCCCATTTATTTTGCTTTTCTGCTCGGCACTAGCATACTTCTTGCTGCTTATCTTGTTGTGACGACTGTAGTCAGTGAGGTGTTTACACTGTCAAGCGTACTCAGATATGTTCTTGTGGCTGTCATGGTGTTGTTTTTGTTTTCGCCTCTTTCGATTCCTATCAAGATGACACTTTTCCGTTCAAATGCCAAGAGATCTCTACCGGGTTCTTCAGACAATCTAGCCAAAGAGGAAGGCGTGTCAGCCCAGGAAGAACCATTGCTGACACCTTCTACCTCAGCTTCAAACCTGGGGTCTCTCTTCCAAGGAGATGATGCATCGGATATGGAAATACTTCTCGCTGAAGGAGAAGGTGCGGTTAAGAAGAAGAGAAAACCCAGGAGGGGTGAGGATTTCAAGCTTGGCCAAGTCTTTGTCAAGGCAGATTTCTGGCTGCTTTGGTTTGCCTATTTCCTTGGCATGGGTTCGGGCGTTACGGTCTCGAACAACTTGGCACAGATCGGATTTGCTTTTGGTATCAAGGACACGACAATACTACTCTGCCTCTTCAGCTTCTTTAACTTTATAGGTCGTCTCGCGTCAGGTGCCATTTCTGAGCACTTTGTGAGGTAAGAATTAATCTCTCTCATATATCACTCAAAAGCAGTCTCTCTGTTTCTTTCTTAGAAAGAAGAAGCGTCTCACATACGGTTTGCCTCTCAGGTCAAGAACACTTCCAAGAACACTATGGATGGGAGCGGCGCAGCTAGTGATGGTATTCACGTTCCTACTCTTTGCCATGGCCATCGACCACACCATCTACGTGGCGACTGCACTTATCGGGATAGGCATGGGGTTTCAGTTCTTATCGATCGCGACCATATCCGAGCTCTTTGGTCTGAGACATTTTGGAATCAACTTCAACTTCATACTACTGGGAAACCCAATCGGTGCCACCATATTCTCGGCGTTTCTTGCGGGATACATCTACGACATGGAAGCAGATAAGCAAGGGAACCCGACCTGCATTGGCCCGGATTGCTTCCGGGTAACGTTCTTGGTCCTAGCCGGGGTGTGTGGACTTGGAACTCTGCTGACTGTTATATTGACGATGAGAATTCGCCCGGTTTATCAAGCTCTCTATGCGTCAGGCTCTTTCCGGTTGCAGCCGCAGTCAGGTGGTCATTGAGGTATTCAGGGAAAGCCAGAGAGACTGATCAGTCATAGATATACACTTATATAGTTGCTATATATCTACTTTTCGTTGTTATTATCATTAAGGCTCCTGATGTATCATGAGACGTTTTTTTTGGGGGGAGATTTGTAACTTTGTAGTGTATTATTCCAGCTTCGTAATGAGTTTGTAATGTTGGTTGTGTCTGTTTGATGTTTTCATTTTAGTTATTTATCCATATCTTTGACAGATAAACGGAAACAAATAGAGTTTCTCTCCTCGACAAGCCAACCATGGAAACAACGATGGTCGTATTGTTAGGAATTGTGTCTTTATCAATGAACATTAGTAACAATTAAAAAAATAATTATCGTCACATAACAACAGAATCATTTCTAAATTTTTAACTGTCAATAACAAAACTCAGTAGTAGCCTAACAAACACACTCGAAAACTGTTAATTAACAAAACTCAGTAGTAGCCTAACAAACACACTCGAAAAATGAGCAAAAAAAAAAATCAAACCAGTGGTAAAAATATAACCATCTTCTAAGTAGGTTTGAGATTCTGAAACATTGAATCCCACTTAACCTCTTGAGCATATATCCCATCGTGGCAGCATTGGAGCCTGCATGGAGTGCCGTTGGTCAAGAGAAGAGTCTCTTCCTTGCAGCTGGGCATGATCACAGATCTCTTGTTCCTCTTGAGAAAAGAGCCTTTCCTTCTGGGCACGACCACGAGAGCCCGAGACGACGACGATTCCTCGCGTCGGATCAAGGCGCGAACATACTCGGAGAAGCGTGTCCCGGTTTTGCGAATGGCGATCATCAAGACTCTGGAAATGGAACGAGGGGTGAGCGGAGGAGACGGTTTGAGATGATGGCGAGCGAGCTTAAGGATCTCGAGACGGTGCTTGGCGATGGAGATGCCCATGCTCTGGAGAAACTCGTGGTTGAAGAAAGCGATGTCTTCATACTCGAGCTCGTTGTGTGAGAAGGAGAGACCGTACTCGTAGATGAGGGAATCTTGCAGCTTTGTTCTTGACAGCCATGAGAACCAATCCATTCGATCTTAATAAATAATTAAGAAAATTGGATCGATCTGGGTGAGAGTAACTGTGTGGTTTTTGGGGAGGTTAAAGTCTCGTTCAATGGAGTACCTTTATATATATATATATATATATAAAGGACAGAGAGAAACAGAGAGAGAAACAGAGGTTGGGGTTCTTTTTGACTTTATTGAAAAGTAGAGAGAGGGCCTTTACTTGGTAAGGTGGGTGAACGCAACGAATGGACTCAACTGTAGACCCAAAGTGACAAAGAAAGGCTCCATAGTTCACACAACATTTCCCATTGTCAAAATAAATATATTTGTATAACTATTTTATAATTTTTTTAAAAAAATATATATTAGCACTTTCAAGTTTCAACACATGGAGTTGTCTGAGTGTGGGTGTGTCCAATAATCACGCACCGTGTGGGAATTGGAGCATATGCTATCTTGCTTTTTTTAACCACTGTCTACTACACCTATTTGTGCCATTTTACTATTCTTCTTTTAAAATCTATACCAATATATCAGCAATTTTATTTTGGTCAGCAATATACAGCAAATTTTGCTTTATCTACCCTTTAAAAAAAATCCAACACAAATTTGCTTTGGATTTAAATCTAAAAAGAAAAAGATAATGAGAGCGGCTTGATGCTCGTTTATACAGGAAATGCAATGAAGACTACCGTGACATTGACACTAAACTATAAAACTATTAAAGAGAAATAAAAAACAAATATGATGGACATACAGATTATTGGTATTATTTATAGATTATCTTCGCTTTTCTCTTCTTTACCGGTAAGATGGATTAATTAACTAAATACTTAAGTATTATCTTCGTAGTTTGGTCAACTAACGATAACCAACAAAATACTACCATACAATATGGAAATTTCAATTTCACCTTCTGTAGTCAACTGATATTTTTCTGTATTAATTCGCGTATATATATATATATTTTTTTTTTTATTTAAGTCAATGAACACGAATCTATTCTTTATGATTATCCTCAGTTTGGCTTTAGAATTAAGGAGGAAAATATATTATTATTGAGCTTATGAGGTACATGCGAGCCACAATCATCAGATGGTGTGATTACAGAAACATCGACACTAGTGGATGCAATCATGCAAATATCCATCCATCACATATCACAATATGTATTGACATATCTACAGTTTAAACTCATTTATACAGGAAAATAAAAGGAAGACATGATTGGGAAGCACGGGTCATGACACTCATGTGGAATTTAAAGTAATCTTCTTATGCACTACCAGCCACTAGCTAGTTGCTAGCTCCCACTTCTATCTTCGGTTTTTGGCCATGTTGATTAAACTTTGCGCATTAATTATCACCTTAACTGCTGTCAATTTTTTTTTTTACTATACTAATTTGCCATCTCTTGAACTATGGGGTAGTGGTTACTACATATGTACATTGTGCTTAATTAAAATGGTCAAAGGCTAAAAATTGAATTAGAAGATTTGCTTATACAACCGAGGTAAAGTCGTTGGATCAACATATAATTTAATGCTCCACGCTAACAAAGTTATTACTTTCCTTTTTTTTCATCGTAAAGTTGGGTAGTGATAACCTTTAAGTCGGACTTAAGTTTCGTTGCTTCGCTTTAAATAAAAAATGACTCAAATTAAAGTCTAAGCTCCAAATCTTTCTAACAACCGGCTCAAAATTCATAGCTTGTAACCATCAGTAATATCAGATACCTAGTCGATTCAAATCCGGTTAAGTGTAAACCAGCTCAGTTTCAAACTACATTCATAACCCCAATCTCCCATCCCCACACACACACACCAAGAGGATCGAAGAAAACACAAACGAAAAAATCATTAAACTGCAGCAAAAATAAAAGGGGATTTATTATAAGAAAGCAGCAAATTTGCGTATATATAATAAAATCATAAGAATCTGGTCTGTATACATATAAGTCATCATGGGTATGCTGAAAATTTCGTCACGTGAAACAATTCACAAACCGGAAATATTTGGGCTTAAGCATGAACAAACGCCATTGACTGAGATCCTAAAGGTCCCGGTTCGGTATTGGACTGAGAATCTCTGATTTGTATAAATCTACAAGATCCTGAAAACCGCTAAAAAAACAAAAAATATCAATCTGATTTGCTTCTGATGCTGTAAATGTTGCCTAAGGTTCCCACAATGCTAACCACCACGGCCAAGATTAGCATCAACCACGACACAGATCTTTCCACGAGGCTTAACGAATTGCTCTGTTTCCCTAACCGTAAAGCGATAAGAGCAGGGAATGTAAAACCAAGTGAAACCGCTGATGTTGCGCCTGTGAATTTGAAAGCAGTCCATATATTTGGGATCATCGTTGAGCCAATGTAAATAAGAGCCAGCAAGATCACCGTGAGTCCCAAAGATCTCTTTTTGCATTCGGAGAGAGGAGGCGAGCCTTCAAACAATAAGGTATTGACGGTTTCTCTCAGGGAGAAATGGATCACGGGGAAGACGAGAACTAGATGAAGAATGTATCCGATTCTGACAATGTAATTCACGGCAGAGCTAAAACGGATGCCGAGATCTTGATCAAAGTTGGTCAAGATATCAGCTTCAGTGTCCATACCGAAGAGAAGATAACCCGATATAGCAGTTGAAGCATAGACAACCACACAAATGGCTGTTGTGATTCTCCCGACTCGGTTCATCTTATGAGGCGATCGACCTTCGAGCTCGTTATAGATGGGCTGGACATTGAAATGACAGACGTAAGCGTTTGACATTATCGGGATGACAACGAGAAGATCCAGGATTGCTTTCTTGGAGCCAAAATCAGGAGCCATCCTTGGAGGGTCGATAGTTCCTTCGATGAGCTTAATCGTTGCGACAACAAAACAGACAACCACAAACACAACCGCAAGAGCAACCGAAGCAGCTGATGTCAAGCTTAAGGAATCAATCTTGTTCAAAGCACAGAGAGGAGCCAAGAAGACGACCATAACAATCAAGATCAAAACTTTACGGTGATCCCAGAACCCATTTCCTAACCATTGATCCAAAACCCCAATGTGATGAAGTGAACCAGACATGACATCGCCCATAATAATGAGATAAACAACGAGAACGCCACCGTTATTGACAATGATACAAATCTCAGACAAAACCCTAGCGGTTTTGCCCAATGCGGACTGCACCACATCGCCGTAAGATCTGGACTTGTAAAGAACTGAAAATCTAATCAAAAGCTCAACACTAATCTCGGACAAAACCGCCATAAGGATGATCAAAACAAACCCGAGAACCAAGCCGAGAACTTTCATGGTTGCCGGCAATGCCATGATCCCGGCACCGATGATCGATGTGGTGAGGTTAAAAACCGCACCGTAGATCCCAGATCCTTGATTCGGTTTCCCATGAACGAGTGTATAATCAGCGACATCGAAATCCAGATCATCACCTTCTTCATCGCCAACAACATCACGGCTGTCGTCAAAATCATTCACGAAGCTTTCTTCATCAGAAGGAAGCAATTTGGTGGTTCTGTGTTTGCCTGGGATTCCATTATCCGTCTGTTTCTGTAACTCGACGTACGAACTTTTGGAAATCACAGAGTAACTGCTATCCATTCAATAGATCTGATATAAACGCCCTCTGAAATCGCGATTAAGAATAGAAGATAAACTTACAGATGATCCGAGATCGAAGAAGACGAAAGAGGAGACTTTTTTCCTCTACCAAGAGAGAAATAGAGAGAGATTGTTCAAAAAAGAATCAAAGCTGCTGAATCTGGGGTTAAGGGTCAACGTCTCAATTGGTCGTTCTTCCTGCCTCGTCGGCGAGAGAGAGAGAAGGAGATAGTTTGGAAGGAGAGATGTAACTTCTATCTTACTATTGGTGCTTTTTACTTCACACGTGGCGTCCTTTATTCAATAATAAAGGAAGTATAATCTTATTAATTGGTGATTAGCAATTAAAGTTGCGCATTAGCTTAGGTTAGGCGTTAGATCCTTAAAGAATCTGAAAATAACAGACACATCGCTTGTTTTACAATAGATTCAATTTAAAGGAGATAGAGAGAGAGAGATAGAGAGTTGATAACAACCAAAGTATAAATTTTTACAAGGAATCTCAAACATTAAAATTTTGATTGAAAGTGATAAAGAACAGAAATCAAGCATTAAACATAAAACACCAAAGAATTGATTGGAACTATGATACTAAATCCAAGACATCGGGCCTTTGGGACTGAATCTTCGTCTTCCCTACAGATACTTTCTTGCAAGTGCACGTACCTTTGTGTCAAAATGTGACGATGTAATCCGAGAACCAGGCAAATACAATGAATTCAGAAGACTCTGCCATGAAGAATGGTACAGTGTTACTACGGTGAGCAGCCGAGTCAGATCAGATCAAATCCAAGAAAACCAAGAACACCTACCTTTATATAAAGCTCATGCACCTCTTGGAAGAAGCTCTTGATGCCGTCCTCATTGCGTGAATCATGAAGGAGCATGAGTCGAGTATGTGCGATAAAATCAAGGAAGAAACAAAGATACAAAATTTGGAGATGAATATGTTAAGCACAAGAGCCAACGTACCAATCAGACAGTATTTAGATGAATGGATCAGAAGATCGTTAAATGTCTAATTTAGAAAAAGGATATGGCCTGCGGTAACATACACTGACACAACCAGATCGTTAAACCTGTCGACTGACTTCGAAAACCTGAGGAGTTATATGATAATGAGATGAATCCTTAACATAATCAAATATTTCACAAGGGACTTTACTTACATGGCACTTGTAGTCCATGCTAGGTCTTGGACGACATCTAATGCTGCATGTAATATAAACTGGTGTAGCTGAGCAGCATCTTCTCTCTGCCAAACACAGAGATAAGTGTGAGAGACTGATGTACAACTTATAAATTAGACCACACAACAAACTGCTATCATGATTATAACATCAACATATATCCACCAGGTACATGAAAAGATAAACACTAAAACAGATAAACTTCTATCGATAAGAAAGGATAACCAGCCCTACGATAGACCTGAAACTGATTATTCATGCAGTTCCTGTTCAGCGAGCTTAGAGGATCTTACAGAAGTATTTTTTTTTTAATCCTATAGTTAGAACAAGCCCCTGCTTGGACATGTAATACAGCGTGAAACGTTTCCTCACCAAACAGATTTTAAACAAGGGAAATAGCAATCCTTTTTCATATCACCAGCTAAATGAACAACAATGATAATCAAATTTATTTCTCCTGGATACTTCTATTCGCAGGACGCTAAATGATATTTCACCTCTTCTGAAGTCAAAAAGAAAGAGCTGTAAAGTATGTTGTGGAATATATTCTATCATGTTAAAGAACCTAGGATTGTAGATCCAAAAGAACATAGATGCAAAAAAAAAAAAATTGAGGAGAATGGAGCAAAAAGGCACTAACATGTACGACAAACTTCAATAATTCAAAGTTATTTTCCTCCGACTACAGATATAATGTGAAACTGGAGTAAGAAATGTACTTCGCAGCAGATCCAACTTCGGCCTCATAGATGGGAATATCATTCCGACCAACAATTATAAAGCAGGCAGTGTTAGCCATTCAATCCTTCGTCTCCAAATAGAAGAAATCAGATAGATCTTTGTGTCTCCTGAAATATATTTAAAAAAAAAAGAAGGCAGAGATATCAAGGTTCAGTATTCATTACAAGCCTGCACCCACCCTTGTTCACTAACTGAGTTTGCGAGGAAAGCAAACCAAAGTGCGATATTGGGATACAAAGAGCTCAAGAGCAGTACCCAAACCTCAGCTAAAAAAATATATCATACCCACATTTCCAAAAAAAAAAAAGTGCTTACAGAACCTAAAGAAGTTTTTATTGAGAAATAAGTTCATCTTCTACAAAAGGGATGGTTTTACGGACGATCACCCTCAACGGAGCTCCTCCACTAGCTTGATCATATTCAGTACAGACTGCAGCATAATGAGAACCAGCCAACTCTAAAAGCGCAAACTTCCAATCTCCGTTGCATTTACTCGTATCCTCCACTGAATTGGCGCAAAGATCGTAGCCTTGTTTTGTATGAGCCTTAGCCTTGATCGTGAAGGTATTAAAAGGTGCAGCAGAGAATCCTTTTCCTAAGGCTTTTACATAAGCCTCCTTAAGAGTCCATAGCTTGATGAATTCCGTACGCTGAGCTTCCGGGTCCAAGATAGTTGACAGGAAGTTGACTTCATCAGGTGAGTAAAACCTTTGAGCAAACGCTAAGACGTTATGTTTGATCTTCCTTTCCTTGTCTTCAACGTCGATACCAACGGGAACATGTACAGTCACTCCACAGGCAATTAATGAATCTGTGTGGGAGATGTTGAAATGCAAAGGTGGGTTATCTACCTCAGGCTTCCCATAAGCATTCTTCTTGAAGATCAAGCAGCGAGGATCATCGGAAGCATTGTTTGTTTGATATCTGGCAATGGTGGTCCGAACCAAGGTGCGGGCAAGCAAAGCGTTCTTCTTGAGCTCATCGCCTCGCATCTGAAGCACTCTGTGTTTCTCGGTTGGTGAGAGAAGCTGAGAGTAGTGTTTTAGAAGAGATTTGCTTTTCACTTCATCTGGTAGAATATACCATAGGTGAGTCTCCATCCGAGATGGAAGTTGCAGAGGAACCAGTGAAGGCAATTCGATGGAGAAGCCTACTCGTTGCATTTGCGACATGGCACTGATTCTCATCAGCTCAAGTCCTATTCTGGAGGAATCCCAAAATCGCTGTCACACGAATCACAGAAAATTCTCCAGCTCAAGTCGTATTCAACATCTATGAGTAAACTTTTGTTTCAGATTTCTTGCTTCGTATGGATTAGAAACAATCAAAACAAGTCCTCTAGATATGATTAGATCCAGAGTAATCGAGGTAAAGATGAGAGCAGAGATCCGACAATCAGGTTTCTCAATCGACACAAAACCTTGGAAAAAGGGAGGAAACTTACGTCTAGATACCAAATGCTTTTACAACCAGACAGGATCGCACAAATTTCGAGAAACGGAGCTCCTGAGAATAAGAAAATGTTACTCTTATGGAGTGATCAAACGGCGATGAACCACCCTGCCCACCACTTCTTCGAGAGAGACAAAAGGAGTTGGAAGAAATTAGATCCAATGTGTGCGAGAACAATGATCAACCAAAAAGTTTTTTTTGGGGGATCCTTAATGGGTTTTAAGCCCATTGTTGCCTTAAATTTTTACAGCACCATTTTTTTTCAAATTTAACTTTTGTAAGAAAAGAATTCGAACCAACAAAAAAAAAAAACACTTTTGAAAGACACAACCGACAACTTCTCGCAGCAAAGCAATGAATATATGAGAAGGTTATTTTTTTTTGTTTTTTTGGTAAAATAGAAGGTTATTATTATTACTATGCTGAAGAAGAATAGTATAAAAATAGCAAAGCAATTAAGCTTTTAAGAGGAGGGAACATACATAAGTGGAAATTGACCAATCGCGAACACCCTCTCTGGCCTATGGTCCTTCCACTCTCTGGAGTACCTTTTTTTTTTGTCATATTATTACCAATAAATAATTTGATAAAAACCAATCCCAGTAAAATAGCATAGCCAATAATGATGAGTAGTACATAATAGTTAATGTTGTCTACTTATAGTGGAGTTTAGGAATTTATGGACACTGTTGTTTCCTTTCTCTTGTTAAAGATTTCATAAGCGTTAGCATCGACCTGTTGAGCTATGAAGACACTTTTTCTTAGCTGTTTTATGTTTAATTTTTGACATTTTTTGGATTTAGTTTTAAATTTAAAAATAATAAAAATTACAATTACCACGTAAGATATACTCAGAGTCGAATAGAGTATCTATACTTAAGATTTCGTAGTACACACGTACACTCACGTTCACGATTAACATCGTGAATGATTAACAAGATAACTTTAATGAAACATATTTCATATTTGTAAGAATTTAACAATTCCGTTAGACTTTTCGACAGACCCTCCAGATGGGACCCACTTGCACTATTTTTTTTGCCTTTAAAACAAAAATAAATGCAGTGGCTACTTGAACCAGTGACCACCATTCGACATTTTATTTATCCAACTGTTCTATAAAGAAACAAAAAAAAACATATCCACTTATTTAGGATGTTTTTCCGAGTATGTTCTGTTTTTTTTTTAACTAATCCGGGTATGTTTTGTTTCATGCTAGAAAGACTTTTACATGTTTTTCAAATCATCTTATTGGTAAATTATTTGGGACAGAGCTTCCGTGATCCGAAACTTTCATAGGGGATGATAGCATCGGATTCTCAAGTCGTTGCTGATGTCATATCCAAACCGTCTGAATGATCTCGCTACTATCAGATATTGGTTTGAGCATGTTAACTGCCTTCGTGCAAGTTTTTTTTTATTTTTTTTTTGCTAAAAATGACATATGTCTAAAAATTATTCGAGAACCTAGGTAGAGAGTATTTGTCATCCCTAATTATCAATAACTAACTTGAAGCAGTGAAGAACTAACATATTTTGAGATGCGTTAACCTTTTAAAAAATAAAAATATCTTATATTCAGATTAATAAGTAATAATTACATCATGCACATGTACCTAGCCTCGTAATGAAACGTATCATACTGGACTGACGAGTTGTTGTCTGATATTGACATCTTAATTTATAACTTTCCTTTTCATTTTTAATGTTCCTTACTAACTTTTGATTGATTATATGACGTTGACCTACCAAACCAAATAATTAATTTCTTTGTTCTTCAAATTTTCATCATTCTTTCATCAACTCATATATATATATATATATATATATACCACTTCTAATTTATCAAGAAACTCTGAATCCACTTACATAACCTATTCGAAAATCACTTGAGCTTGTTTCAGTGGAAATGTATGAATGGTAAATTTTAATTCGAAAACCTATCTATAGTTATACACTTATAATATAGATTATCAATTTAAATTACATATATATATACATAATGACAACGAGAAAACTGGAATATGCAGTCACTATGTCAATTTTGCTATTTATAAAACAAAATTTTAGTTCACAGGAGAAAAAAATTATGTTAATAGACATTTGAAGTGTTATTTTAACACTTGGGGAAATTTTCAGTTTGTTAAAAAACGACTCAATGTTTTATGTTTGGTTATTTTATTTCTTATTTGATGTATATTAATACATTTCCCGGGCTACAAAAGCTCATTTCATCAGTTTATATTAATCACTGGATACCATATTTGATATTTCTTGTTATTTAGTATTCTCACTCACTCATCAACATATTTTAAATAGTGTTTGATAAGTATTCGCATCTTCTTGCATACTATACAATCGAAGCATTGGTTTATACATCTCTTACTAGATAGTTTCCATGTTAAAATTTAGACAAAAGGATTTTGAAAATTTGTATCGCATATTATGTTCGTCGTACTTCGCATCAAAAAGCAAATTAAATCGTCAATTTCACTTAGATTATGTATTAGCAATTTAACATTATTAGATACTAATAAGTAGATACTCGTGGTACCGTGAAAAATAAAAGAGTAAAGTATGCTTTTTAAAAGTTATACTTTTCTTGTGCACCCATAACTTTAGCAAAAGAAACAATTATCATCCTTGAGCAATTAAAACAAATAATTTCTTTTTCTTCTTCTGGTTTCGAAAAACTTTAAGGTAATCGACGTCAAATTATATAAAATTGATTTGAAATTAAAAGAGTCTCACTGAATTATATCTCTTATCTGAGACAATTCTTCCCGCGTGTTGGTCACAAATTAGATGACTATTAGAGCATGTCTAGTATGGGTTTATAGCTCGAGTTCTAGGCAGTTTTGATTAAAAAAAAAAATAATACTTACTCCCTCCGTTTCATAATAAATGTCATTCTGACACATTTCACATAGATTAAGAAATTAATAAAATATACAAATATACTCCTAATTAATATATTTTTATAATATTTAATTACAAAAACTATTATCTTTAAATAAGGATAAAACAAGAAATAAGAGTAAAAAGTTACATTGAAAATGCAGAATGACATTATTTTTGAAACAAAAAATGAAATCTAAAACGACATTTATTATAAAACGGAGGGAATATATGAGAAGGATTGGTTCATCAGGACAAGCCTGAAGACCCAGACTTTTATCCAGGTGGCAAGATGTCATTGGGCGTTAGTTTTTTTTTTTCTAATTTTTACATTTTTTTTAAAAAAATATTTTTTTTAATTCAGGATAAACCTCTTTAAGAAGAGTTCATTACTAGACATGGTCTTAAGTTTTCATATCGTGAAAGTAAGTCACAACCTTTTTATAATCTTTGGATATGATTGTTTGTTCTATGATAATAATAATGAGGAAATTTTTTGTTCTCTTGGTCTAGCACAAATGGGTATAATGTGTTATCAATTTTTTTTATTCTCTCAGTTATAAATTTTCCTAGGAAAAAAATAAAAAGAGTTATTCTACTACCTTTTTCCACTTTCTAACACACCAATCATCTATGGTTAAATTATCTCTCCATCACGTGATGTTCAACGAGTACCGCATTTCAAGAATAAATGGCTGAATGGCAAATTGGGTAATATTTGTCATTTCAAGGGTAGGCAACTTAAGATACATCTCATAAGGAAAAGCTTTGTCGTGTAATGAGAGAGCTGTGGGGACGCATCTACTTCGCTTCGAAAGGAATACAAACCGTTGGATTAATGGATATGGTTTCGTCCTACCAGATCGACGGTAATTACCGAGGGTGTAAACTTGTCTCGAAACAGAAGATCATGTCTCCGTGGAGTACAGCTAGCAACTAGAGGTTCCGAGCCGATAGCGTCGATTATTGTAGCCGGCTAAGTCGTATGTCTTGTTTTAAGTGTGCTTATGCATATGCTATTTCACTTATCGCAATCAGAGTGGTTATCGTTTAATAGGTGAGTTCGCTTATCACGCTCAGTTATCCGTCACCTTCGCATATTAAAGTCTCCTTTACAGAAAATTAATAAAATCTCCATTTCAGCAAGATTTAATGTTCGTATAAATAATTTTCGAGAGAGAGAAAACTTTTTTTTTTGTTACTTTTCCTTCTTTTTTTTCGGTCGAGAGAATGAAAAAGAGTCCAAAACCAAATTCCTTCGCCTCTTTCATCTGAGGAGAGAGAAACCGAAGCTCTGGCCTTCCTTGTGAAATCGATCTCTCTCTCTCTTGTTCATGGTAAGTAAGCTTTACGCTTCTGGTTGAACGGAATCTAGCTCTTTGAATTTTTTTATCTTCTTACCGTAGCTTTTCTGGGTTTTTGCTTTTCCTCCCTTTTGATTTTTTTTTTTGTTTGTTCATGTAGTAAAAAGATGTCCATTTGAGCTTATTTAATTCGATGGCAATAATAGTAGGAAAGAAGACCTATTGTTTCCCGATTCCTACCCTATAATACACTAATTATATCCGCCGAAATGGAGTTTTTAGGAGAAATTTCCGGAGATAGATAGTTTAAAGATCTAGTTAAGAGGGTATCCATTAAATTTTCTAACTCCCATTTTCGTTTTTAAAAAAACATTTTCCAGGAATATTTGAAACCAAGTCTTAGATGATGATGTTCATTCATGGTTATCGCCGCCATTAATATATTTTGCAGATCTGGTGATAGATTTGGTGGGTTTTCTGCATCTGAGTTGAAAACGTCTCGGAGTGAGTAAACAAAAAACATGTCGTCTCTTAGTAGAGAGCTCGTCTTCTTGATCTTACAGTTTCTAGATGAGGAGAAGTTCAAAGAGACTGTTCATAAGTAAGTCTTCTTCTATGCCCTTCCGATCTAATTGCGTTGGTATTTTTTTTTCTTTTTCTTCTCGTTTGTGAAATCGCTGTATGTGGCGAAATGTAATTAACTTGAGATTTCTGAAAATAGGCTTGAACAAGAATCTGGATTTTTCTTCAATATGAAGTATTTTGAGGATGAGGTGCACAATGGAAACTGGGATGAGGTGGAGAAGTATCTCTCTGGTTTTACAAAAGTAGATGATAATAGATACTCCATGAAGATATTCTTCGAGATAAGGAAGCAGAAGTATCTCGAGGCCTTGGATAAGTAAGTAATGTGAGTTAAAGCCACCCAAAAAAAAAAGGATTTTATGTTTGATTTGTTCATCACCGGGGTGCTTTTTGTAGGCATGATCGTCCAAAGGCTGTTGAAATTTTAGTGAAAGATTTGAAAGTTTTTTCCACTTTTAATGAGGAGCTTTTCAAGGAAATCACTCAGCTCCTGACCTTAGAAAACTTCCGGTAAGCCTTATAGGGTTTTAACAAGTTCAAGTTTTAACAATTATGCCAAAGAGAACAAAGAGTTTAAGCTGTTCAACTTCAGGGAGAACGAGCAGTTATCCAAGTATGGAGACACAAAGTCAGCCAGATCTATCATGTTGGTGGAGCTTAAGAAGTTGATAGAGGCGAATCCATTATTCCGTGATAAACTGCAGTTTCCTACCCTTCGAAATTCACGGCTGAGGACGCTGATTAACCAGAGGTATTGATCGTCCTTACTTGTTCACTTCAAATTTTCATTCTTCAACTACCTTAACCCTTAGTTTCTACGTGAATGCATCACTTGCAGCTTAAATTGGCAACATCAGCTTTGTAAAAACCCAAGGCCAAATCCTGATATAAAGACTCTCTTTGTGGATCACTCCTGTCGCCTACCAAATGATGCACGAGCACCATCCCCTGTCAACAATCCGCTGCTTGGATCATTACCAAAAGCCGGGGGATTTCCTCCTTTAGGCGCACACGGGGTAGGTCAATTTCCAATTGATTTTATTTTCTTATGAGCACAGTTTCTGCTGATTTTGGTCATAAAGCTATAGTTACACCTTCACATGGCGTGCTTGACTTGCCTTAATTATGCCTCCAGCCATTTCAACCAACACCGTCTCCAGTTCCGACACCTCTTGCTGGTTGGATGTCTAGTCCTTCCTCTGTCCCTCATCCAGCTGTGTCTGGAGGAGCTATTGCTCTCGGTGCTCCATCCATCCAAGGTAGTTTGTTTCTTCATTAGAAGCTCTGTGAAATCATCGACTTTCAAATTTTATCCTTGCCTTCTTCAGGACTTTTAAGTCTCTACTTTTTTTCCTATTTTGGTCTTAGCAGCCTTGAAGCACCCGAGAACTCCTCCAAGTAATTCCGCTGTAGACTACCCATCAGGTGACTCAGAACATGTCTCCAAAAGAACAAGACCTATGGGAATCTCTGACGAGGTGACAAAAATCTCAAGCAAAAATATATTTTACTTAACTGGTAATGTTACGTTAAAACGTATTGCTCCTCCATATGTAGGTGAATCTAGGTGTGAACATGTTACCGATGACATTCCCGGGGCAGGGCCATGGTCATACTCAAACCTTTAAAGCACCTGATGACTTGCCTAAGACAGTAGCACGAACTCTGAGCCAAGGCTCATCTCCCATGAGCATGGATTTCCATCCAATCAAACAGGCTCTGCTACTAGGTCTGTTTCTTGCTCTCTCTCTCTCTCTCTCTCTCTCTCTCTCTCTCTATATATATATATATATATATATATATTTCATGTAATAAACATCATAAGAATTTTGTAACATCAGTAGCTTCAACTTGCATTGTTTCAGTTGGTACAAACGTAGGGGATATTGGGCTCTGGGAAGTCGGTTCTCGAGAACGTCTAGTACAGAAGACTTTCAAAGTCTGGGACCTGAGTAAATGTTCGATGCCCTTGCAGGTGCCTTGCTTTCTGAAAAGCAACCATACTCTTAACATCCAGTATTTATTTGAAACTTCAGTGACCAAACTTTCTGGTCTTTAGGCTGCTTTGGTGAAAGAACCTGTCGTTTCTGTCAACCGTGTGATTTGGAGCCCGGATGGTTCCTTATTCGGTAGGATTTGAGATTAGAAATGCTCTCTCAACTGCTTTGGGTATTCATATGCGCGTTTTCCACTGCAGGAGTTGCTTATTCGAGACATATTGTACAGCTATACTCTTATCACGGTGGTGAAGATATGAGGCAACACCTCGAGGTGTTATATGGTTTACAACATTTTTACTGAGCGTTACTTTCATTTCCTGTAATTAATAGCAGTTTGATTTCAGATAGATGCTCACGTTGGTGGTGTTAATGACATTGCATTCTCCACTCCAAACAAGCAACTATGTGTTACTACTTGTGGTGATGACAAAACCATCAAGGTTCAGTCTTTTTGATTAACTTTCCATAACTTTTTTTTTTTTTGTTGGAACTCAAAAGAGGAGACTAATTCAATACTTTGAATTAAGGTTTGGGATGCTGCAACGGGTGTAAAACGGCATACTTTTGAAGGCCACGAAGCTCCCGTGTACTCTATCTGCCCTCACTACAAGGAAAACATTCAGGTAAGTAGCAATAGTTAAACGGTTTCGTTTCAGTTTTATCTTGGTCTTGACTTGATTATCTCTTCGTGTGCTTAAGTTCATCTTTTCGACTGCGCTTGACGGGAAAATAAAAGCGTGGTTATATGATAATATGGGTTCTCGGGTTGACTACGAAGCTCCTGGTCGCTGGTGTACAACGATGGCCTACAGTGCTGATGGAACCAGGTTATAGCATGATTCGCATCACTTCTACGTCTTGGTGGTTCTGTTCTGTGTCGTAATGATGTGATGGTGAATTAAACTTTAAAGTGTAATTATTTTTATTTTTCTGTGGATAGGCTATTTTCTTGTGGGACGAGTAAAGATGGGGATTCGTACATAGTTGAGTGGAATGAAAGCGAAGGAGCGGTTAAAAGAACTTATCAAGGATTCCACAAGCGTTCTCTTGGTGTTGTTCAGTTTGATACTACTAAAAACCGCTATCTTGCTGCGGGTGATGACTTCTCCATTAAGTTCTGGGATATGGACAATATACAGCTTTTGACTGCAATTGATGCTGATGGGGGTCTCCAGGTATTTAAATTTATATATATATATATCTCAGTTCTCGTGGAAACTGAGTATTTTCATTTGAAGTCATCATGGCACTATATATTTTGTAGGCAAGCCCTCGGATCCGGTTTAACAAGGAAGGCTCTCTCTTGGCCGTTTCTGCAAATGACAATATGATTAAGGTTATGGCAAACACAGATGGTCTGAGGCTATTGCACACGGTCGAGAACTTATCTTCTGAATCCTCCAAGGTACTGATTTTTTTTGGCTCAGTGGATCTTCAACAAACAAATTACTAACCCTGACATTGAAATTTTCTTCAACACTAAATGTTTCATTCACATTTGCAGCCTGCAATTAACAACATTGCGGTGGCAGAGAGACCTGCCTCTGTGGTTTCCATCCCCGGAATGGTAGGAAACTCGAATTGTTTTTCCCTTCAGTGATTTCTATCTTTTGGTCTACGTCCAATCATCACTTTCCTGTCTAACAGAATGGAGATTCGCGGAATATGGTGGATGTGAAGCCAGTGATCACTGAAGAATCAAATGATAAGTCTAAGATATGGAAGCTTACTGAAGTCGGTGAACCCTCTCAATGCCGCTCGTTGAGACTCCCTGAGAATATGAGAGTCACCAAGGTACCAACAGAGACCAACAGTAGCTGTACTTATATGTCTTTGCTTTCTAATGACTCAGAACTTCTGCAGATATCGAGATTGATTTTCACAAATTCTGGAAATGCGATTTTGGCATTAGCATCAAATGCTATTCATCTGCTTTGGAAATGGCAGCGAAATGACCGAAACGCAACTGGAAAGGTATTATATATGGTCTAAAACTTGTCTTTGCCATCGTAGAAAGAGGTGAAATAATGGAAAGTTTTTTGTTTTTGTTTTCTCTCATTACGTATAGGCAACGGCTTCTTTACCTCCTCAGCAGTGGCAACCAGCGAGCGGGATCTTAATGACAAACGATGTGACTGAAACTAATCCAGAGGAAGCCGTACCGTGTTTTGCTTTGTCCAAGAATGATTCCTATGTGATGTCAGCATCCGGAGGAAAGATCTCTTTGTTTAATATGATGACGTTTAAGGTAAAATCCCAGCTAAAGACCAGTACTCTGCGTGATGAATACAAACAAAGTTTCATTTTGTGACATATGAATGGGTAAGTGCAGACAATGGCTACTTTCATGCCGCCTCCGCCTGCTGCAACGTTTCTGGCTTTTCACCCTCAAGACAACAATATAATTGCAATTGGAATGGATGATAGTACAATACAGATTTATAATGTTCGCGTTGATGAGGTCAAGAGCAAGCTTAAAGGACATTCTAAGAGGATAACCGGCCTCGCCTTCTCCAACGTCCTAAACGTTCTGGTCTCGTCTGGAGCAGACGCTCAGGTGCTGATTCATCTCATCTAATCAAGACTTCAGATGATGAAGAAAAACCACCAATATAAGTCTTATTGCGGTTTTCTTTTTGGTTTGTATGTGCAGCTTTGTGTATGGAACACGGATGGATGGGAGAAGCAGAAAAGCAAGGTTCTGCAAATTCCACAGGGAAGATCGACGGGTGCTCTTTCAGACACGCGTGTTCAATTTCATCAAGATCAAGTACACTTCCTCGTGGTCCATGAAACTCAGCTCGCTATATACGAAACAACCAAGCTTGAGTGCATGAAACAGGTTTCTAGTAATTACAACTCCCTCTCTCTCCTTGCATCTGAAACCTTTTCTGATTGTATTTTTTTTTGTAATAAAAAATGTCAGTGGCCTGTACGTGAGTCATCAGCTCCAATCACACATGCCACATTCTCATGTGATAGCCAATTGATATACGCAAGTTTCATGGATGCTACAATCTGTGTCTTCAGCTCTGCAAACCTTCGATTGCGTTGCAGAATCAATCCCTCGGCGTATTTGCCAGCTTCTCTCAGGTGAGAACAGAGCAGTCTTTGAGATTTTTTGGTTTAGAAAAAAAACAAAGAGTAAATGTTGAATCTCCCCGTTATGTTATGTCTGTGTCTGCGCAGCAACTCGAATGTGCATCCACTGGTGATTGCGGCACATCCGCAAGAATCCAATATGCTTGCTGTGGGCCTCTCAGACGGTGGTGTCCATATATTTGAGCCGCTTGAGTCAGAAGGTAAATGGGGAGTGGCTCCACCGCCTGAGAATGGCTCTGCCAGCGCTGTGGCGTCCACACCTTCCGCCTCCGATCAGCCTCAGAGATGATATAAAACCGACCCTGCTTCTGTGTTTTTTTACTCCTCTTTTTATTTTTTTTAGTTTTAGATATTTTCTGAATCTTTTTTTGTTTGTTTTGTTTGGTTTGGTTTGAAAGAAAGCATTCTAACAAAGTAACAAGGTGAATGGATTCATGTAACATAAAATCTATAGCAAGTTGAAACAGTTCCCAATTGGTTGATTCGTTGTTGCTTGCCTTTGTCTACTACTTACTCTGAGCACATCACTGCTTTTTTTTGGTTTTGAGTGAGAAAATCTCAGTGTGCTGAATATGAAGCGAGATCGGATTATTCCAAAAATTGACAGTTGGAGAATTTGCGACCGTCCAAAGAATGGTTTTGGATAATCGGATTACTAAGGCTGTGCGGCCCACGGCCCAGACTTATTTTATGAATCAACAACAATTACAACAATATCTTCAGAAATTAATGACTTAAAGAAAATAGTAATTTTAAGAAAGAAAAAAACCGACCGGGAAAAAGAAATTATCAGTATCGAGAAGCTACACAGTAGGTAGTAAATCGCCATTGACGTCTTCAGTTTCTGAAATGGCGACGCTGTCGAAACTAGAAGAGATGGCCACAACCTTCCTCGCTTTCACCGCTCCTCGTTCCGCTACCGCCCTGAACTATCGCTTCTCTTCTTCCGCCGTCCCGCTTTTCTCCCGGCGCAGAGCTACGACCGTTTCCGTCAGAACGACGCCGTCGTTGTTCTATTCACCGGTGTTAAACTCCAATCGCCTTCGAAGATTCTCCTCCGTCTCGGCCTCAGCTTCCGCTCCAGAAGATTCCGATGTCGCCACTAAGATTCCACAAGACAACCGAATTCCAGCTACTATAATCACGGGGTTTCTGGGCTCTGGCAAGGTTACTGCTCTCATTTCTTATTATTCTAGGGTTCCTGTATTTCCATGATACCTTAAATTCCTGCCAAGTATTATAATCTTTCACTTTTTAAGTTATGGATTTGACAGCCAGACTCTCGTTTTGGTTTCTGCTGATTATGGTGGATTTCTTTTTCCCCGGTTGAGCAGACGACATTGCTGAATCATATACTGACCAGAGATCATGGGAAGCGCATAGCCGTGATCGAGAATGAGGTGCCTTGATCCTCTTAATTAGTTGAATGTGGCTGATTTTCTTTTAATTAGTTTTAATTTATGTTTAATGTGAATTCTCTCAGTTTGGTGAAGTTGACATTGACGGGTCACTTGTTGCTTCTAAATCTGTGGGAGCGGAGGATATAGTAATGCTCAACAATGGCTGCCTTTGTTGCACGGTTAGGGGTGATCTTGTGAGGATGATTTCTGAGTTAGTCAATAAGAAGAAAGGAAAGTTCGACCATATAGTGATTGAGACAACAGGTAGGAACCATTTTATTTTATAGCCACTAAGCTCTAGAGTTATTTCATCTTTATTATGTTCTTAGTAATGAATATGTTCTGTATAAATTCCTTTTCAGGGTTGGCAAACCCGGCCCCGATTATCCAAACCTTTTATGCAGAGGATGAAATTTTCAATGATGTCAAACTGGACGGCGTTGTTACTCTTGTTGATGCTAAGCATGCTCGTTTGCATCTAGATGAGGTCAAACCCAAAGGTGTTGTCAATGAGGCTATTGAACAAATAGCGTATGCAGATCGTATCATTGTTAATAAGGTAATCAAAGTTTTGAACCTAATTATATCCAAGAGAATGTGATAGTATTAGTGTTCGTGAGAGGTTGATTGTGTCCTTATCATAAAATTCAGGCCCTTCTTATCTTACGTAGTTTATCTTCATTTGCACTAATGGTATTGACACGTCGTAAGTGATGGATCCATGTTTTACCTTAATGTATGGGGAAGTTATCGATTGTCCATAATATATTGTTCTTTCTGGGCATAGCTCTTGTTCTGAAAATTGAGTGTACTATGCTGCAGACTGATCTTGTTGGTGAGCCAGAATTAAGTTTGGTGGTGCAACGCATAAAGGTCGATCCTGCTTCTTCTTCATGTCTCTCATTAGATGATTATACAGTATACCTGTTCACATGTTCTTCTCATGTTGACGTATTTGCTGTGGCAATCTGCAGACTATTAATAGCATGGCTCAGATGACGCGGACAAATTACGGAAACGTTGACTTAGATTATGTTCTTGGAATTGGAGGTTTTGATCTAGAGAGGTCTGGTTCTTGTTATATTTATGATAGCAATTCATCTGGTTGCTCGTAGCTTTATGCATTTATTAAGGTGTTTTTTTTTTGTGTCTGTTACGTAAATCCTGCTTTATCAGAATCGAAAGCGCTGTGAATGAAGATGAAAAGGAAGATCATGATGAGTGTCACGATGATCATCACCATGATCATGACCACCATCACCACAATGAACATGGTAAGTTTGTTAATGGTTGTACCTGAAAAGGGCATTAGGGTAAAACGCCTTTATTAGTTATATTGGTTGTAGGCTTCAGCATTATAAAAATGGTAATTAGTCTCGGATTCTGAAAACTGCAGATCATCATCATTCTCATGATCACACCCATGATCCCGGTGTTTCGTCGGTCAGTATAGTTTGCGAAGGGAGCTTAGACCTTGAGAAGGTAACAGAAAAAGTCCCATTTAAGCAACTGATTGATGGAAACTGTACGTTAAACCATTTCAAATTGTGTCACAATCCATCAGGCAAACATGTGGCTCGGGACGTTACTAATGGAGCGCAGTGAGGATATCTACAGAATGAAAGGTCTACTCTCGGTCCACACCATGGAGGAGAGATTCGTGTTTCAAGGAGTCCATGACATATTTCAAGGATCACCAGACCGGTTATGGGGGAAAGACGAAGCCAGAGTCAACAAGATCGTCTTCATTGGCAAGAATTTGAACCGGGAGGAGTTAGAGAAGGGTTTTAAAGCTTGCTTGATTTGATTTTTGGAATCTTTTATTTATATATATCCATTAAAACCATGCCATGCCACTTCTGGCAGATCTTGTATCCTACTGTTTTAAGATCAAAATTTTGTTTGATGTCGTGAGAAAATGATGAAACATTGAAATAGTCGAATAGACATAAATAATAGGGACCCTAAATAATAAGCGCCACAAAGGCCCATATCGACATAATAAAAAGTTTATTTACGGGCCAAATATAAGCTTAAATATAGGCCCGATGGACATGAAAATAGACACATTAAAGGCCCAATGTCTGTAACAATATCCCGTTAACGGCCCACATAGCCTGCCTTTGTATCGGCGCCGTCTAAACCCGATTACCGAATACAGTATAAGAAAACTGACCGACTCGACAATCTCTAAGAGAGAAACCTAGAGTTGTTTGCGATCGGGAGAGATCTGTTGATTCGAGGTGTGATTAGGTTTTCGGTTCATAGAAGTTAGTGAGTGGATTTTCGAATCATGGAAGAGGATGATGATTACGTGGAGTATGTTCCAGTGGCAAAGCGTAGAGCGATGGAAGAGCAGAAGATACTTCAGCGGAAGGGAAAGGTCCCGGAGTTGGAGGAAGAAGCGGACAAGGACAAGCTCGCTGAAGCTAAACCTAGCTTGCTTGTTCAAGCAACTCAGCTCAAGAGAGATGTACCCGAAGTTAGTGCTACAGAGCAAATAATTTTACAAGAGAAGGAGATGATGGAGCATCTATCGGATAAGAAGACGCTTATGTCAGTTCGAGAATTGGCCAAAGGTATCACTTATACAGAGCCTCTGCTAACGGGTTGGAAACCCCCTTTGAACATTAGGAGGATGTCGAGTAAACAGAGAGATTTGATTAGGAAGCAATGGCATATTATAGTTAACGGTGAAGATATCCCTCCGCCAATCAAGAACTTCAAGGATATGAAGTTTCCGAGACCTGTTCTCGAAACGCTCAAGGAGAAAGGAATAGTGCAGCCGACTCCGATCCAAGTTCAGGGTCTTCCTGTGATTTTGTCAGGGAGAGATATGATTGGGATTGCCTTCACGGGTTCAGGAAAGACTTTGGTTTTCGTCCTTCCTATGATCATGATTGCTCTGCAGGAGGAGATGATGATGCCTATCGCTTCTGGAGAAGGTCCCATTGGCCTTATTGTTTGTCCGTCTAGAGAGCTTGCTAGGCAGACTTATGAAGTCGTGGAACAGTTTGTCGCTCCTTTAGTCGCGGCTGGATACCCGCCATTAAGGTCGTTGCTTTGCATCGGAGGTATTGATATGAGATCCCAGTTGGATGTTGTCAAGAGAGGTGTTCACATCGTTGTTGCAACCCCTGGGAGGTTGAAGGATATGCTCGCCAAGAAGAAAATGAGCTTAGATGCTTGCAGGTAAGGCTGCTCTCTTTCTTTCTTTCCTTTTTTTTTGGCTCTTTTGTTTACATAATTAATCAGCCTGATTGGAATACGTTTGCTACCTGGACTGCGTTACCTGATCTTATATCCTCAACTTTTTTTATTTTTTATGGAGTCTTGCATTTGGCTAGATTCTTTAGAATATCTGTTTGTGGTTTATTGTGCCTGATTTGTCTAGGGCCTGTTAGCACTTCTTTGCTATGTATGCTCTTCATTGTGTCGCTCGATATCCTTTCTCTGGACAATGATGTTTACCTTGCTATTTTTTTCCTGATATAGATACCTGACGCTGGATGAGGCCGATAGGTTGGTTGATTTGGGTTTTGAGGATGACATAAGGGAAGTCTTTGACCACTTTAAGTCTCAGCGTCAAACACTTCTGTTTTCTGCCACAATGCCCACAAAAATTCAAATCTTTGCCAGAAGTGCTCTGGTGAAACCCGTGACTGTTAACGTAGGAAGAGCTGGAGCTGCGAATCTCGATGTGATCCAGGAGGTAGAATACGTGAAACAAGAAGCAAAGATTGTGTACCTCCTCGAGTGCCTGCAGAAAACTTCTCCACCGGTTTTGATATTCTGCGAGAACAAAGCTGATGTTGATGACATTCACGAGTACTTGCTACTGAAAGGAGTGGAAGCAGTGGCCATCCATGGAGGAAAAGATCAAGAAGACAGAGAGTACGCCATCTCTTCGTTCAAAGCTGGGAAAAAAGATGTCTTGGTCGCGACCGATGTTGCTTCAAAGGGTTTAGATTTCCCTGATATACAACACGTGATCAACTACGACATGCCTGCGGAGATTGAGAACTATGTGCATAGGATAGGACGAACAGGTCGGTGTGGAAAAACTGGGATAGCAACTACGTTTATAAACAAGAACCAAAGCGAAACCACGCTGCTCGATTTGAAACACCTGTTGCAAGAAGCGAAGCAGAGGATCCCGCCAGTCCTTGCTGAGCTGAATGATCCAATGGAAGAAGCAGAGACCATCGCAAATGCAAGTGGTGTCAAGGGTTGTGCTTATTGTGGCGGTCTCGGACATCGTATTCGGGACTGTCCAAAACTGGAGCACCAGAAGAGTGTGGCCATATCTAATTCTAGAAAAGACTATTTTGGCTCTGGTGGATACAGAGGAGAGATATAAATAATCTCGTTTCAAGGTTCTTGTTTCGATCTCTTTGCAAGTTCTTCTAATCTTGCTGTCACCGAATTGTGATTTCTTTGCTCGATCTTTTCCTTCTACTTGTTTAAACTTGTCATCTGAATCTGGTTCGAATTCTCTTCGCCATCTAATAGGAAACTCTAATCTACTGATACTGCTGGCCAATGTATTTTTTTTTCAAATGTGTGGAAGATTTGTATTCCCTAAATATAAGAATCGTAGGTTATACTAGAGATATTACATAACACACGTCCAATGTAAAAAAGTGTCAAATGTCCCAAATGTTCCTGTGTTTGACAGTGAACTTAATACAGACATGTTTCAAAAAATTAGAGCATTAGTATTAGTCTCTGTGATTAATGGCTTTGATACTTCTGTGGGGCGTTAAAAGGCCGAAAAGGCGAAAACTAATGATTTTTAAAATATTTTCAATGAATTTAACACGGAAATATATTTCATTGAATTTGTATGTTAACGGAAATAGTTGAATTTGTATGTATATAGAAAATATTAATGGTGAAGATAAAAAGAAAATATTTGAAAATTAAAACGGAAATATATCAAAAGTTTACGATAAAGAAAAGGTAACTGGTAATTAAATCGGCATATTTTATACCATACGATATAGAGTCGTCGAAACATGGAAACAAATAAAACTTATTAATTTTGAGTAATATTTAGTTGGAAAAAGAATGTACTCATCACAGTCTCAGAAGTATATAAATAAGTAGAGACGTTTGCATCAATCAAACAGTAGTAACTCATTCATAAAACATAAAACATAAGTAAGCTAGAAGAAGAAGAAAAATGGGGAAAGAAGTAACGAGAATGGTGGGGATAATGATGATGATACTAATAATTGCGGTAAACGTGATAGAAGAAGGGGAAGCGAAAACGGAAATAGAGTGCAGTGTGATTTGTCGAGAGCATTGCAAACGCACATCTCCAGCGTCAGAATGTGCCGCTTGTCGCAAGAAATGTTACGCTTCTCCACCTGTTGCAAGGAACCGCGACGTCTCTACTATTCGGATCAATAAATAAAGATCTATCAATCAATCATCTTCTTATTTGTTTTCTTTTGGTTTCAATCATCAAAAAACAATTATCTTCTACTAGTATAATACGGTTATTCTACTTGTATGGACCCTAATCATTATCGAGAAAACCTTCTAATATTTCTATACAACCAACCACCGCCTTTAATAAGATGAGAAAATTCTATCTTCTTCTGTTTTATTTCTTTCGGTAGGCTAAATATATACTGTATAGAGTTAAAAAGCTTATTTCACGAGAAGATGTTGAAGAGGAAACCACCGTGAGTCGCAAAGAAGGGAGCAAAGACAAGAGACTCAACGGCCATAAGCTTGATCAATATGTTAAGGGACGGTCCTGATGTATCCTTCAAGGGGTCTCCTATTGTGTCACCTATCACTGCTGCCTTGTGTGGCTCTGACCCTTTTGGCCCTAAGCTCCTCGCGTGCTCTGATGCTCCCGCCTGCTCATTGTTTCACATTCCCGTTATTTTGTTCTCACAAATAAATGAAAGAAGAAGTATTTCAAAAAGACTTGCCTCAATGTACTTCTTGGCATTGTCCCAGGCTCCACCAGTGTTGGATGCAGATATCGCAATCTGTTTGAGAAAACCTCAGCCAACTTAGACTCTGCTTTACCCGCGGGTATTGATTAATAATAAGATAAGATTTTGTTACCTGAACACCGGAGATGAGGGAGCCAGCGAGCACACCAGAGAGGGTCTCAACACCGAAGAAGAAACCGACTATAAGAGGAGTAAGCATGACAAGGCAACCGGGAGGAATCATTTCCTTGATGGAAGCATCAGTGGAGATCTTGACGCATGTAGCATAGTCTGGTTTTGCTGTACCTTCCATGAGTCCAGGGATGGTGTTGAACTGCCTCCTCACTTCTTCCACCATCTTCAGAGCTGCACTTCCCACGCTCTTCATCGTCATTGCAGAGAACCAATATGGAAGCATTGCCCCTACAAGCAACCCTATCACTACCTTTGGTGTCAACACATCCACTCTCTCTATTCCTGCTCGGCTCACAAATGCACCAAACAGAGCCAGCGACACTAGCGCAGCAGAACCTATCGCAAATCCCTGTCATAAACAGACCACAACTTTGAGAGCTTGTTGAGTACATCTCTGAGAAAGAAGAAGAAAAGAGAGGAGGAGGAGGTTTTTACTTGGATACCTTTCCGATAGCAGCAGTGGTGTTTCCAGCGGCGTCAAGAGCGTCGGTTCTTTCTCGGATGCGGTGGCTCATTCCAGCCATCTCAGCAATACCACCAGCATTGTCACTGATTGGACCATAAGCATCAATTGCCAAACCAGTTGCGATGGTACTTAGCATCCCTAGTGCAGCAACTGCTACACCGTACATGGCAGCAAAGCTGAAGCTAACAAATATACTGACACCAATCGCAAATATTGGAATTATCACGGATTTGTAACCAAGAGCAAGTCCGAATATTACGTTGGTTGCTGCTCCTGTTCTGCATGAATCCGCCACGTCTTGCACAGGGCTGCAAACACCACACAGACATACACATACACACATACACATGAGATGAGAAAGACTGCAAATGAAATAGAATCAAGAATAGTTTCATTACCTGTATGCATTGCTGGTATAGTATTCAGTAACAAAGCCGATGCTGAGTCCAGCCCAGAGACCAACAGCAACACAGAGGAATAGCTCCCTGTAAATCCTAGATTAAAGTAATGCGCTTTGGGGAAGAAGAAAAACACAAACAAGCAAATGCAACCAATCAAAGGATGTTTTACCAGCTTTTCACAACTTTCTGTGTCCCGAAGTTGTAGATTGTGAAGGAAGATGGCAACCCAGTCCACGACACTAAAGCGATTCCAACAGTCATGATAACCGTCGAGATAATAAGCTGGTTTTTGAGGGCCGGCTCGATCTCTTTCACTGCCTTGATCTCAGAGATGTCGGTGGCAAAGAGAGTGGTGATCAAACAAACCAAGATCCCCATTGAACTGATGAGCAACGGGAACAACATGCCTGTGAAATCATGGTTGATTCCAAAAGACGAGATAGAAGCAACAACGAGTGCAGCACAAGATGATTCAGCGTACGAGCCAAAGAGATCAGAGCCCATCCCAGCAATATCACCAACATTGTCACCAACATTATCAGCAATAACAGCTGGATTCCTGGGATCGTCTTCAGGGATATTCCTTTCTACTTTTCCCACAAGGTCAGCACCAACATCAGCAGCCTTGGTGTAGATTCCACCACCAACTCTACCAAAGAGCGCCATGGAGGATCCACCAAGACCATAACCAGTGATGGACTCAAAAAGGCCTTCCCAGTCATCGCCGTAATAAATCTTGAAGAGGTTGATGGTAATGTAAAGCACCAAGAGACCGTTTGCTGCGAGAAGGAAACCCATTACAGCACCAGACCTGAATGCAACGATGAAAGCCTTCCCAACACCTCTCCTTGCTTCAAGTGTGGTTCTAGCGTTGGCATAAGTGGCAATCTTCATCCCGAGAAAGCCAGAGAGGACTGACGTCACTGCGCCGAGCACGAAGGAGATGGTACTGAAGACAGCAGTTGCGAGAGCTGGCTTGCATGTTCTTGTCTTGTCGTAAGTGCAAGGCTGGCTCTTGGTGCTGAACCCTTGGACTGATCCCAGGAAGAGAAAGATAACGGCAGCAAAGAAAACCATGAAGACACCAACATATTTGTACTCGGTGAACAGAAATGAGGTTGCACCTGTTCCACACCACACCACGGACAAGGTTACAGATTACTGTCAAAATTAAGCCAAAGCTTATTATTCATCATGAATGAAGCAGCTTAGATCACGTGTGATGGCACGTGTGCCAGTCTAAGCTATATGACCTACCAAATCCAACAAAACTAATAAAACACAGTTTATCTGGCAGATGCGAAACAAAACAAAAAGAAAGCTTCAGTTTTTTTGTTTCTTCTTTCCGAAAGTGACATTTCCATGAATTTGAAAGTTTTCTATTTTCTCCCACCATTCAACGACGCGAGAAATTTTCAATTCAATCTCTACAGCTAAAAATAAAAACAGAGCAGATGATTTTTACGAGGTGTCACCTTCCGATATAGCGGTCTGAATCTCAGCGCACTTGGCCACGACGCTCTGATCGTGAACTCCTTCCTCTTCCTCGATCAGATAATCGTCGTGTCCATTCTTCCCATCTCCTTCGTGCTCTCCGCCACGGTCGGCCGTGAGTTTCACGCAAGACACAACATACCACTGGAAAAGCGAGAACACGATTCCCACCACGGCGCACACCGGCACCAAAATCTCCGTCCAAAATTCCGGTAACAACGCCTTCGCCATCATCTCTCTCTCTTAATTAAACGAAATTATCAACAACAAAAAAAAAAAGAGAGACAGAGAGACTGATGCTCTGCAAGAGAGAGAGAGAGAACGAAGTTGGAGATGAAGTGCGAGATATCGTGTCGTTTTATAAGACTACTCTTCCGATGCTCCATTAAACACCGGCTCTAATTTCCTATGCTTATGTTCACGTTTGTTACTGTACACCTACTCATGTAAACCGTTCAGCTATATCTTCTAATGATCATCCAACCGTTCAGCTATATCTTCTAATGATCATCCGACGGCCTCTAGCGTGTTAGTCTTGAATTTATTTTTTTTTTTAATTTCGGGATGGATGAGATAGATAACCACATCAATTCACGTGGCTTAGACTCACCAAATGTCCGAACCGGGCTCACTCTCGTCGTCACAACTTCCGTAGCTTTTATTTTTTTGCATCTACCGCTAATTATTTAACACGACGCGTGGTAACGCCTAAAGTCCATCCTTGCCGTCGATCTGGCAACAAAGAGCACCTATGTGTATAAATGCCCTTATAGCCGTTCGATCCAACAAAATCATACTTACGTATACGGTATACCTTTTCTTTTATTTTTACTGAATGTAATTCTAACAGCAATTCTATACATTTTTACAGCTTACAAAAATTAACAAAAACAACATATCTAAAAATGGTTTAAAACAGCAATTATATATTTTTTAACAAAATAAATAAATAGATAACTATAGACCATAAGAACAGATAGGTTTTCAGAATTACTAGATTACAATAATAGTTTTCCGTGTAAGTAATTGAGAAAAACAAAAAAAAACTACATATGTTGATAGCGAGTTATACCCAAACTTGTAAAGTTAGTTGCTAAAAAAAAAAAGTTATTTAATTTCCACAACAAGATCCGCCATGATCATACCTTCAACAATTCAACTGCGTAGATAGTTTCCCGCGTGGGACCTTGATAGTTTCACTTCATTACGTACGGTAAGGTTGAATTTATCTCAAACACTGTAAGTCTAGTCACCACTCTCATCTCTTCTCCAACTTACGTGTATATTGATAATACGATTTTCCATATTTTCCATGCGGACGTGGGTTAAAAGATAGAATGACCTAATTAATCACTAATCAGTCAGCCATCAGATACGACCAAACAAAACATTTGGAAAAAACTGATTAGTTTTATATGGATTATACCTAGCTATAAACGTTATTATACTATTTTTTCAATTGATTTTCAGTCACCAGTGAGGCAGTGACCACAATGTCCACACATGCCAATATGCCATATATGATCTATTTGTCCCTTTCTGAAGGCTTCCTGCAAATCAGGAAATTGTAATCTAATAGAAATCTTTTTGGCTTACATTTGATTTAAGGAAATAACGTCTTATGAGATAAACTATATATAGAGTACAAAATAGTTGTTCCTGTTAATCTAATAGTACTAATTGTTTTATGATCATCTTATATGTAATTAATCAACTTAACCCCATGTACCCACGCCATAACATTGATTCAGCTTGCAAACATTGTGTGGGTGAGAAACTGAGAATGTTATTCTCTCTTTAACATTTAAAGTCAAAAGCCAAAACAAGAGAAAGAACAAACTCAATACTCACTTATCATTAACGATGCATTATCGACTTCAACAATGATATATACGCGGAATGTTGTTCAACGGTAGTAATACAATCAAGGACTGTATCCATAAAATGATTAAACAAAAAAAACAAAAAAACAAAAAATCAAGGACATATGATATATATTAACGTAGAATCCAGCTGAGAAGAGTTGTCACAAAAAAAAAAAAAAAAAAACCGTTCTCCAGGTACTATATCATATCAATTCGAAGGAACAATAATTGCAATCAGTTTTCACTTGGTAACATATTCATAATCGACCCGACCTACATGGCTACAAATTTGCATTAATGCATGCTTTATATTATTGGTAAATTTAGTTCATCAAATTTTTGGTGAACTATGCCAGCAGAAAACACTAACACATGGACTCAACAAGTTGGTTTGACATTTATCCTCAAATGTTTGCTTTGATGACTGAATCTCAAATGTTACATCACATAGTTCTTAATTCCGAACGAACTTCTTTTTCAATGACGTATAAGCTTCTCAATAATACAGCAATGTGATCTGATTTTTTTTCCAAACTTTGATATATTGAATCAAATATTGGTAGAAATAGTGTAATAAATTGTTCAGCGTGTGAAGCAGGACCCATGGACGGCTCCCATTGTTAGTTGCAGACATCCGGTAAATCAGGAAATTAACTTCTAATAATTTTTTGGTTTGGTCTTTAACATGGTGGACATGTAATTTAAGGAAGCAAACTGTAATAGTTAGAAGAAGCGGGCAATATTCAATCCTACTCGGACCACAGTTTACATTGGTAAATCAGCTCACCAAATTTAGGTATATTATTTCCAGACCAGTACTAATAAAAAATATTATTACTAGTAGATAAACCTCATATATTTTTATATATAGTAATAATCTATCCACACTATCCATATCTTTTTCTAAATATAAGTAGTTATATAAACTTTTAACAATAATTGTGAACAGAGATAAGGAGTTATTCAAAGTCAACGATAGAAACGGTTACAAAATCGTCCAATGGTAGACAAACCACGTGGCAGATGGGGCTGAATTTAAGTAGGATGGTATGATAATCCTGACCATCCACCAATAGAAACCATAATTAATTAATACATCAGCATCCGCTGGAGTAAATACGTAAATGGATAAAAAAATAAAAAACGGTGAAGTTTCCAAAAAAACTCTGACTCTCGATTCAGCTTTCTATATATCAGTTCCCATTTCTCTTGTCATTATTTTATCTCCTTCTTCTTCTTCTTCCTCTTCAATCCTAATTCTTAATTGCCTCTCTCTCGAGAGAAGATAAAAAAGAAAAAGAAAGCATTCATTATTCTCTGCACCTAACGAGAAAAAAAAAAGAAATGGCAGGGGAAAAAGGTTTCATTGGATCAATCGATCAAGGAACGACGAGCACAAGATTCATCATTTACGATCACGATGCTCGTGCCGTTGCTTCTCATCAAGTCGAGTTCACCCAGTTCTATCCCGAAGCTGGGTAATCCCTCTCTCTCTCACCCTTTCTTGTTTTACCTTTTTTTCTTCTTCTTCTTTGATTACTCTGACAAGAAGTAGGTGAGACTTGTTATGGTCCGATGATCCCGATCTTCTCTTATTGGACCAAATTTTACTGTTCGTATTTCCAAAATTACATTTTTGAGCTGTCTGTAAAAAAAATTTCTTTTTTAATTCCTTTTTCTTAATCCGTGCTCTTGTTTGGTGTTGATTTGATGCACATATATATCATCACGTCTCTTGTTTGTTTAATTTACGTGGATTTTGAAACCGATCGATATTACGTTTTCGTGATTGTGGGGAATGAAGATGGGTGGAACACGATCCAATGGAGATACTGGAAAGTGTGAAAGTTTGCATTGCAAAGGCTCTGGACAAAGCGACAGCCGATGGACACAACGTCGACGGTGGCTTGAAGGCCATTGGTCTCACGGATCAGAGAGAGACGACCGTCGTTTGGAGCAAATCCACTGGACTCCCTCTTCACAAAGCTATTGTCTGGATGGATGCTCGCACCAGCTCCATCTGCAGGTACCTCATTACATTCTCTGCTCTGCTCTGTCTTAACTTGATCTTGGTTTGGTGATTTATCTGATAATGAGAACCTCTCTTCTTTTTATTGTGTGTGTGTGTGTGTGTGTGTGATCTTCACAGGAGACTAGAGAAAGAACTATCAGGTGGAAGGTCCCATTTTGTAGAGTCCTGTGGCTTGCCCATTAGCACCTACTTCTCTGCGATGAAGCTGCTTTGGCTGATGGAGAATGTGGATGCTGTCCAAGACGGTATCAAGAAAGGAGATGCCATCTTTGGCACAATCGACACATGGCTCATCTGGAACATGACTGGAGGTGCAAACGGCGGCCTTCATGTCACTGATGTCACCAACGCGTCTCGCACAATGCTCATGAACCTCAACACCTTAGACTGGGACGACAACACTCTCAAGACTCTTGGGATTCCAGCTGAAATCTTGCCCAAGATCGTAAGCAATTCTGAAGTCATTGGAGAAATCTGCAAAGGCTGGCCCATTCCTGGTATCAAGATTGCTGGATGTCTTGGCGACCAACACGCTGCAATGCTGGGACAAGCTTGCAAGAAAGGCGAGGCCAAGAGTACTTATGGCACTGGCGCTTTCATCCTTCTCAACACAGGAGAAGTGCCGATCAAGTCAGGGCATGGACTTCTGACCACGCTGGCCTACAAGCTCGGGCCACAAGCGAAGACAAACTATGCTCTCGAGGGTTCGATAGCTATAGCAGGAGCTGCTGTTCAGTGGCTAAGAGACAGCCTCGGGATCATAAAGAAAGCAAGTGAAATCGAGGACCTGGCAGCGATGGTGGAGTCAACCGGAGGAGTGTACTTTGTGCCAGCGTTTAACGGTTTGTTTGCGCCTTGGTGGAGGGAAGACGCTCGTGGTGTCTGCATCGGAATCACGAGGTTCACAAACAAGTCTCACATTGCAAGGGCTGTGCTGGAGAGCATGTGTTTCCAAGTAAAAGACGTTCTCGACTCTATGAACAAAGATGCCGGTGAAAAGGGTTCTCTAGATAACGAGAAAGGGGAGTTCTTGCTTAGAGTGGATGGTGGTGCCTCGGCTAACAACCTTCTCATGCAGATTCAGGTATGGTATCTCTCCTGTAGTTTTTTGTTCTCGCACGAAATCTGATGATTGATTATAGAACATTAAAACTCAATTTCTGGCTCAAAAAACATTGCAGGCTGATTTGATGGGAAGCCCGGTGGTGAGACCTGTGGACATAGAGACAACAGCACTAGGAGCAGCGTATGCAGCTGGACTGGCCGTGGGGTTCTGGAAGGAAGAAGACATATTCGAGTCAGGAGAGAAGGCCAAGAACTCCAGAGTTTTCAGACCAGCTATGGAAGAAGAAATCAGGAAGAAGAAAGTGCAGTCATGGTGCAAAGCGGTGGAGAGAACATTCGACCTTGCTGATCTCTCTATTTGAAAACTTGGAATTCCCTAAAACCTCATTGTCTTTCTCACAGTTGTCCACACTACGTCTAATATTATGTTCATTAAACAAAGAGTATTTGAAACTGATTAATAAATGTTTAAGTCTGTTGGAAGTGAGACTGCATCAGAATAACACATGACATGATGAGAGATCCTGTTGTTGAAACTCATTCAGGCTATTGTAGTGCTGAGTGACTTCTTTTTGGTTAAAGAGATATATTGGCATAAGTATGGATGTTATCTTGATGGCTAATTACTCAAGAAGTCAAGATTCAAGAAAACACAATAGATAAGGTTTCAATGGAAACACAACAAAAAGTTCAAAGACTTAAAATGAAAGCAGAGGGAAGGATTGAAGAAAAACGTGAGGTGTGAAAGAAAAAAAAAAATCTTCGCTTTTTCCCTACTTCCTTCACGCAACCTAAAGGCCATTATTTTTCTTTTTAATTGTTCAAATCATTTTTGTAATTTGAACATTCCTATTTCTTTGTCAATATAAAATGTGAGGTAAGAAACTTTTTTCCCGGGCAGAAGAAGTAAACTTAGTTACAATCTTTAGCAAATAAAAGGCCAACATGGCTTGTATACTCAACGATGTACGGGTTTTATAGCTATCGTCTAAATTCATTTAATCTGTTACTTTTCAAAATTTGAATCCCCATAAATATTGTAGGAGAAGTTCTGATGCACTTCTCGTCATTGCATTTATTTCTTTTGGGGATTCAAAAATTCGAAAATTATATTATGAGTGTGATAATTATACTTACTACTCCATTTCACACTCTCAGGATCTCGTTAGTTGTTGCCATTACGATATTACTAACATTGACTGTCTAGTATGTCTTTTCCTTATGCTTTTTGTATTACATATCAATTGATCAACCACGTTTAAATAATTTATGATAAAAATCCGTTATAAAAAAAATTATGATAAACAATGGTTTTTTTTCTTCGAAGAAGAAGAAGGGAATCGAGTGTGAAATATTAGACTAGAGGTGGGATATTGAGGACAATGAACCGGCTATTTTTCATTATCAGATAGATTAATAAAATTCTCGCTCCTCAGGTACTAAATTGATAACAATTTCTTCTGTGGAATGGTTGTATTCATTTGTGGATTAATTTTCTGATTAACATAACATGTTGGCAGCAAACAAAACAATTAGGGTTGACGATATATAACATTATAATCATCTAGAAAAGGGTCAAGTCCGTGTCCGAATCATATATTTTAGTGAATTATTAACAAACACAAAAAACGATTAATTTTAGTCAACTTATCAACTAAAAATTCTAGACGTGCAAAGTCAAACATATTAGAAACTTTTTAGATTACTACATTTAATATGTTGGCAAAAATGTAAAAAGGAAAAAGAAACACACACACACAAGAAGACGGTCTTCTTTAAATAATTGCGAAGTAGGCAGACGAATGTCTTTTAGACAAAAGCAAAACACGCTTCTTCTTCTTCTTCTTCTTCTTCTTCTTCCAACACAAAGGTTTTAACTTGATACATCATCTCCACCACCATGAGCCACCAGAACCAGAACCACTCGCCGAGCTATGCCACCGACCCGAACACAATGTTCGTTCAAGCAGATCCCTCCAATTTCCGAAACATCGTCCAAAAACTAACGGGAGCAGCACCACCGGAACTCTCCGCCTCCGTCGTCTCCGCCGCACAACAGAAGCTTCCTTTAACACCAAAGAAACCGGCGTTTAAGCTCCACGAACGCCGTCAGTCATCCTCCAAGAAAATGGAGCTGAAGCTCAACAACATCACCAACGACTCTTTCAGCAGCCATTTCCACCGAGGATACCTCGTCTCTCCCGTCTCTCACCTCGATCCCTTCTGGGCGCGCGTGAGTCCGCATTCAGCGCGTGAGGGTCACCACGCGCCGCCGGACAAGGAAGAGCAAAAAGCCATCGCCGAGAAAGGGTTCTACTTCCTTCCGAGTCCGAGAAGCGGCGCCGAGCCAGCACCGGAGCTTTTGCCTTTGTTTCCTCTTCGTTCTCCTAACGGCACTAATCACCCGATTGATGAAGATGATTATTGCAACTCATAAATCAGAGCTATTTATTATTAATCGTAATTTGAGTTTAGGCTATTAATCCTAAGTTGGTGACACGTGATATTGCTGTTCCTTTTTACTATTTTTGTTAGGGCCTAGTATCTGTTTGTTTTTAATTAACCCTTTAGACTTCTTCTTATTTTTTTTCCCTATCAGTATCATCCTTCCTTCATTAGGGTCAACTATTCTAGCGCGTGTACTCCACTTCCATTAGAATATAAAAAAATCTTAGTATTCTATGGTTTTCCTTACGCGGCAATTACATACATTATTCAAGGAAGACATCATTTTGATTTAAAGCCTCAACGAGTAGTAATACGTGGGATCCAAAAACGCACGCTGCGTAGTTTGGAAGATTAACTACAATCAAATTGATTAATTACATCTCCATTTTTTCTTTACATTAGTGGCACGTCTGATATTATCAAACATTGTTTTTCCTAAGAGTTAAGAACAAGTTGATGCATGTATGAGGTGAATGAATAGATAGCCTAGATGTCGGGAAACCGAAAAATAGCCTACGTTTTTTTTGTTTTTTTTGTTCGAAATAGCCTACATTTTCATTGTATTTACAAAAATGTGTTGACCTTTTCTTAAGGAAGAAAGTAAATTAGCTAAATTCTTTGTGGTGTGATAACTGATGAGAGTGCTTCATTTAATTTAATTTTTAATTTTTTTCCGTGTGTGTGTGTGTCAATTGTCATAAAGCTGCCAGCCGTTGGATTTAATGACAAAGCTGTGACGCAGAATGAAGCGGCGTCTATTTCCTCTGCAGATCCAACGGCTCCGATTCAATGGTCTTGCTATATTAATAAAAATGCATTTAACGTATTTATAAAAAAGTTGAAAAAATTAAATAGATGTTACTTGTAACAGAGGGTGTCTCTGCATCTCTCTTTAAAGTCAGTTGTCAGTCTATCTTCGAACTCTGCCCCTCAGGTGTAATCCAAATTTCAAACCTCTGCTCAAATCCTAGCCGTTCATTTGTTAAAGACATCATCGAACAAAATTTGGTTTTTTGGGCCTACAATAGAAACATATTTTGGGTTTACTCTAGTTAACCTATTCAAATTCTTCATATTGAATACCACGATCTTAGGATCTATTAACTTTCATAGAAGTTTTGTGTAGACAAATGTTCTGTAAGTTTTTTTTTGTTTGTTTCCAACTATTATACACAGGTCAACCATAAATAGCATAAATAAATATTCAGTAAATGAATAAATACCATATCATATAAGATTAATAGAATACATATTTACATTCCCAGAACTAATTTTCTTTCTTTTTTAAGATTAACAAACGATAAAACCGACTAAATTGTTGGGATATAGATCCAAACTCTGAAGATTTGAGTTTTTCATTAGACCTCCAAGAAGCAACCAGCTTGAACATGACCAAAATTTGTTTCCAATTTTACCCACCGAAAGCTACTTAAATCACAGGTATACCCAACAGTGGCTTCACCGTAACCAACCAAAGCTTTGCCGTTGCCGATCACAATCAGGTTCCCGGACCTCACCCCCACGTATGCCACATTGTACACATCAGCAGGGATCTGGCCCACCTTTTGCCATGTGTCATCTCTCAGCATCATCAAATCGCCACGCCAGCAAGCGTACAGATCTCCGTTTTCACCGGCGGCGCAGATCGGAGGACTAACTGTATCGCCGGTGTCGAGGAAGTCCTCCGTCTGTGGACCCCATTGCCACGTGGACACGTCAAACGATTCAACGGTTTTACTGAACCGGCCCTGTTCCTCCGTGGCGTATCCACTGATGACGTGGAATCTGCCAGCGTGGAATATCGCTTTGCATTCGTCTCGTTCCCGTGCCATATCAGGTAAAAGCGCCCACTTGTCTTCTGCCACGTCATAACAAATTGCTGATGTCAGCGCTTGCTTCTCTTCGTCATGCCCGCCCGCAACCAACACCGTCCGATCAGAATCTGAAGCGCATCCGAAGAAGGATCTCCGTACACCTGGCATGGCTGCCCCCACACGCCATTTGGAGGTGAGAAAACTGAAGACGAAGACCGAATCAGAGGCCTGCCATGTAACCGGGTCGAGCCCACCCAAAACAACAAGATCCGACCCGACGGAGACCAGTCTACAAAACAGAGGTAGCCCGTTGGATTGACCCGGAATCGGAGGAAGCTCCGTCCAAAGACCCGACCCGGACTCGAGAACAGCGAGCCAATATACCGGCGTGGCGAAATTCTTTCCGGATCCGGATTCTCGGTCAGGGTCGACCCGGGCTTGTGACAGGATAAGAAGCTCTTGGCTATGCCCTGAAGCTTTCCGTTGCTGGAAAAACTGAGAGAGAGACACTTCACAGTTCCAGCCTTTGCAAACGGAGGCGATTACAGGGAATTGTTTGTAGGAGGTACGTAGGAGACACTCGCGAGCAACGTCGTCGGGAAGATTAGGGATAAGTTCCATCGCCTAATTATCAAAGATTGAACCTCTTCTTCCTTTAATTATTATTATTACTATTTTTTTTTTTTTGAGGAGATGAAAAACAAAAAGAAAAGGAAAGGCTGAAGCTTTAAAAGAGTGAGAGATGTAACAGTTTGAGTGAAAAAAAAAAAGGAAGTGGATTATGAGAAGGTTGAAGATGATGAAGGGAAAAGAGGAGAGTGTGCTGCTTTATAGATATTCGAAGATAAGTGTTTCTAGAAACTCGTTGATTCATTCATATCTTTTCTTATGGGTTAACAATAATTCGAGATTTTTGTCTTTGTCTGTTAGTTCGTGAAATTTTTTTGTTTTTTTTTTAAACTATAATTTGTGAAGTTATTTTATTATTGTTATTTTGCCGAAAAAACAAATTTTATTATTATTATAATTATGTTTAAAAAAAATAAAAATTGAAGTGAGTGTGGACATTCGGTTAATGGTTTGTAAGGTTGTGTGATCGAAGAGATGGAGACTTTGAATTAGGCCTGAAATTTTTTGGGAATTGGGACGGGAATTGACTGGTAGGGGATGAGAATGAGAATTTCGGGAATTTGAATATACTATCCAAAGTATTTCCACAAAATAATGGGAGGAAAATTTACGGGTATGGGACGGGAACGGAAAATTCAGGAATCCAAACATACTTCCCAGACAATCCCAAAATAAAATATAAACGGGAAAAAAACGGGAAAGAGACGGGAAAAATTACAGATAATTCAGATAATTAGATTAAAATCAAATTTTGTTTTTTTTAATTATTATTTATTAATAAATTAGAAAAATCATTATTTATTATTAATTTCAAATAACCGAAATCTCTAAAATTTTACTTTATATAATTATCCAACGGGAAGTTCGGGTAATCCATTCCTGTCCCTACCCTTTTCCTTACCTATTTAAATATTATTTTCAATCCCGAAAAATTCGGGAATTTCGGAACGGATACGGGACGGGACGGGTTATCCTTTCCTAAAAATTCAGGCCTACTTTGAATCATTTGGGACAAGTTGAAGGATGTGATATTTCAATTTTATTTGAAAATATATTTTCGTTTTCGTGATATTCCAAGCGTTCAAATCCCAATTAGCGCGATAAAAAGATGTGATCTAGCACATATTATTTAAAGACATTTTGGCATTTTTATATTTATTTCGTTTTCGTGCTACTGTATATATTCTTTAAGTCGAAAATAGAAAGTAAGATCTAGCCGAAAATAAATATCTATAATTAAGAAAATAAATTATCGTTAAGGGAAGGTAAAACTTATCACTTACACTTTAAAGATTGTACCTTCTGAATGTACCTCTGAATCTAGATTCTTGATCACACCCTTTCCTTTCTCATATTAAATATTAATTGGATCACACCCTTTCGCTTTGTAAAATATCAATCTCTTATTTTAACCAACATGGCTTGTAGAATAAAATATGTGTACTGAACATACACGACTACAATAAATTAGTATACTCGTATACAAAAATTCCCAAAAAACACTACAGAAAATATTCCTAATTAATTATTTTTGTAACAACTTTTTCCTTGTGATCAGAGATTTGATACATAGATGACAATATGAGATGCAGACATTGGTTTTAGAAAATACAGGGATGAAAGTAACTCTACAACAAAGAAGTACAATGGCAAACAAAAGAAAACTATACAACTATGAAAAACATACGCAATATTACAAAAATGATTCCATATATTCATGTCTGGAACACATACACATAGAAATAGCATCTGAAAAGTAATTTATATTATACGAAATAGAAAAATAACGAATCCGACTTCCAGCTAAAAAGCTATTGTGCTGGAGTCTTTCCTCTATATTTCCCCCCGAATCTATATTATATTTTTTTGATATAAATTATTTGATCAGTTTTTTGTTCCCCTTATGATCTGTACATGTGTGGCTACTTCTGTTGGCCATAACAATTGATTATTGGATTTGTTATTTAAATCTACTATAATACCATTTTCAAAATAATAAGCTAGGGCATTTTCAAAATAATAAGCTAAGGCAGAGTCGTGCCTCATGTCTTGTGAGTTAGGCATTAGCCTAAAGTCACCAAAATTGAAAAAAAATTAGGGCCACAATTTTATTAAATAGTTCATATATATAGTTAATAAGGTAAATATTTTTGGATTATTTCTTTGAGATAAGCCCATATACTGTACTAGTATTATTATTATTGATATTTATTTTTATGGATATTCATAAATAACAAAGGAAAGTAAAAAAAAAAATTTAATTAAAAAGTTGAAACACGCATAATTAAAAAAAATCCCACATCGATATCTAAATGAGGAGGCTTATAATTTTTCTTCAATATAAGTAGCAACATCAATTAAATTTTTTTAGCTTAAAAACTAACTTTCAAACAAAGTTTGAGTTTGGATTTGACTGAATCTATCGGTTTAACCACTGATTTGCAAAATTTTAATTGGTTTTTTTTCTTTGGTTTCTAAAAATTCGACCGGATTGTCAACCAGTTCCATTTACACTTACATAACCGTCTGATTTGTGGCTAAAATAATGTGAATTTGGTAAATAATTTTCTGGGAAAAAAAAGAAAAAAATATGTTTTAGAAATTTTATAGTTTCAGTTATTATTATTATTATTTTGTGTACGTTTGAGACGATATTTAATACTAATCTTTTTTTTATAAGGGCCACATTTTTTTAGTTCGTCTAAAACCATCATAGATCTAAGCACGGCATTGAGCTAGGGATAACTAAACTTTTATCATAATACGTTTAATTTTTAAAACTAAATGTAATTATTGAATAGTTTATTCATCGGATTTTTTAATAAACCTAAAGCATTAATACTTGACATCGTCAAACTATCACTAATGTATCACACGATTCACACCAACGAACAAAACTTTTTTTTCATAAATGTAGTTATGATCGTCATCGTGATTTTTAGTTTTGTTATTATAAAAGATCTTTTCTCGAGCTGATTCAAGTGAATGACACAACGAAACGGTAGTTTGACTACATAAGCGTTCCTTCAATTTGAAGTCTGTGAATTAACCAAATCATTTAGTGCTTTGTATTTTAATCCGTAACGTATAGAGATTTATATATATATATATATTGTGTAATATTATACACTACTTTTCAAACTGTTCAAGATTGAAAAATAAATTATTCGGGGAAGCAGCATGTTCCATGCAACTTGGACTAGTTCTAGTGTCCGCCACATGTGACATGTATAAAGCTGAAAACATTATTAGCGTATTAAATACTTAGTTATTTAAACTAAATGATTTTATGATTATGCATCCATAACATGTTATTGTATATAAATGTAACTGGGATTTTGGGAAATACATAAAGCGTGCAACAATTTCGAAAGTAAAAATAGTATTTTTCACTGTGTTGATATATTATTTGCATACAAAATTTTCAAAGAAACATTAAAATTTTCGCAGAAACGTTAAAATTTCCCTTATTTTGATTTGTTGTAGGCTGAAGTCTTTCTATAAACAGTATTAAAATGTGTCTCTATACGTTATCCAATCTTATCTGTTTTTTATATAATATCCAACAGGTAATAAATAACTGGGAAAAAATAATCGAAGTGTGATGTATGAAAAATATATAGGCAAAAAGAAAGAAGTATCCAATTCGTCATACTGTGGGTATAATAAGTTAATAACTAATATAAACTGTGACGTGAAGACAAAGGGAAGCAAAACGAGTAAAGGTTGAGATGTTACAGAATAAAAAAACGAGAAAAGGTTGAACTCGGAGAAAACGAAAACGGCACGGCGTCCGAATGACTAAAAAAGGTCGACAACAAGTAAACGACAGGGCGTCGACATCCTTAAGGAGAAAACAGTCGTTGATTCGTCGGATGGCTCTTTGATAAATCAAAACAATAAAACGACGGAAATAATCCGTTTCTTCGCAGATAGTAAATTAGTAATAGACTTGTAATGCATTGCTGGGAGCCACATAATGAATGCTCTTGTCGAAATTTCAAAACTTTTTTCCATTGGTCAATTCATGTTTCTTTAAAGGTATTTTCACAAGAAAATTCGCCAAGCCGTTGAATAAAAAACAGAAAATAATGAAATAATCGGGCAAATCGTAAGTTGAGAACGTAGGGGAGGAATTAGTTAATTTGACTGGTTATCATTGACTTTAGATTGTAATATTCATGATTATTTTGTAAACTTAAGCTGTCCAAGTGTATCATATAGAAATCAGATTGTTACGAAGACATGAATTGCCTATATAGAGTACATAACAGTAATTTACTACGCGAGAGAAGAAATGGAATTGGATATTTATGCGGTCGACATCAAATAAAAAGCTCGTAGAGGATAAGCTCTCATTTAATTTCCTTAGGTATTTTACGTCCTTTTTATCCATTATGAATTATAATGGTTATCCAGTTGCTGACGTGTGTTTTCTATCTTCTACGGCCAGTAATTGTATCTTTTCTCTTTTCTTTTTCTTTTTAAAGTGCGCTGAACAATTACTTATTTTTATCCTGGACATCAACGGATCATCCTATATCAGTATCACCTTTGATTTTTTAAAAGTCAGTTACCTTCGAGGGTGAAATTTAAGACAGGCCAAGTCTAAATGACTTTCTTCTCTATTTATTATTGATCTTTGCTTGTTAACATAGACTAAGGCCATTATACACTTTGTTTGGTTCACTTTCAGGGAAAAAGTTTGACAATGTGATTTATTATTTTAAATGGTAATGAAGGAAGAAAATCGGGATGTCAAAATACCCCAATACACTTGGGCTAAAGTGACTCGAAGCAAGAGTGAAAAACGGTAAATAAACAGATGTTTAGCTCATAAAACACATTTATTGTAGTTATTAGCGTCGAACAAGCGAACGACGGTCAAACGAACATTCCCAAAGTCAAGCGAGAAAAGCGGGCATATGACATTTTACTTTTCTATAAGCATAACTCACTCACTAGCCACGTGCATGGCTCGTGACGACTGACGCTGGCTTACTATTACTCTATGTAGAAAAAAACCCTGAAATCTCGGGATCGATCGACTTCAAAAGTCATTAACAGTTTGCGGTTAAAGAAGGGAATGTTAAAGCAATTTTAAGTTAGACATTGACATGTTTTGACTCAGTGGTATTCACAAACTTGTGTTCTAGAACTTTGACCACAGAATTGCAAAACGAGAGACAGATGAGAAGAGCAAATGAGGGTTTTGTCGATGGCTTAAAATCTGGGACATGACATGATGACATAGAAATGATCATGTGGACAAGCATAAGATTTCAGAGAGATAAAAAAAAGGATGTTCCCTCGCTTTGTAAAGCTTCTTCAGTGCATCGTGTCTAATTCAACGAGCTCATTAATTGTAGCTATTAATTACTTTTAATGGGATACAAATGGTTTCATCATCTTCAATTTGTGCGGCTTACTTTTTTTTTTAAGTTGTGCGGCTTACTTGTTTCGTTCTTGGCTGGGGGTTCATATTTTTTGCCAATAATAGTTGACAAACCTTAAAAAAAAAAGCTGAAACGAGGAAGAATGTAGTATATGAACTTAACTTGTCCTAATTGGCTTAGGATGATTTTGGTAAAACACATGCTTGATTTTTTTGGGATCATTTGCCCTTGTGTGCCGAGTCATGATTTGGGTCATTCATTCATTCACATAGATCATAAATTATTTACTTTTTGCTTGCATTCCACTTATATAATTTGGTTGAATCTCTATCTACATTCCCAGCTCAATTCGAGTGAGATGGAACAATGCTAAAAGGAAAACTGTTTTGCTTATGTAAAAGCACAGAGGGATAAAACTAAAAAGGGCAAATCAGTAAAAACGTGAACGGCAGAGTCGGAGCAAAAAAAAGAAAACGTGAACGGCAGGATTCGAACCTGCGCGGGCAGAGCCCACATGATTTCTAGTCATGCCCGATAACCACTCCGGCACGTCCACCTTTGCTTACGGTTTCATTTGTTAAGTTTTCAATAGATAGCTTTTGTTTATTAATTTCTCGAACACCGGCCGGCTTCCGTATAACGTTGACACTGTGAGAAATTGACAGAGTCGGATGCTATCGGTGGGCGAAGAATAATCACGCTGCGCCTAAGGTTCATCGCTTTCTGCTTAAGTTTCTCCTTTATGTTCATGGATATGATGAATATAGTTAGCTTTCGAGGGTTTTGTAAAAGGAACTTGGCGATGTTTCTGTTCAATACTTCAATGGCTTTCTTTTCCACTTCCCTTTGTTTCTCTTCTTAATTCGATCTGAACTCGAATTCTAATTCATACCTGAAATCCAATTTAGTGCTACTAACTTCTGTGATTCTTCGCTTTTGGAATCTATGAAGCAAAACCCTTGTTTTGTTTTTGTGATCCCTTAATACGATTTGATTTTTTTAAAAAAAATCTTTTTGAAGAAATTATTTCGTTGATTTTCCAAGGACTGCTTTACATTTTTCGCCCTTATTTGCAGGTTTTGCACCGTTTTTGTCTCTGGCTTTGCGTTTTGCTAGATGCAATACCTGCCCGAGTAACTACATTGCTTAGGTTTAAGATAGTATATCCGAAGCCACTTGTCTTGTTCTAGCGTATTCTCTGTAGTGTCAAAGTCAAGATGTCTCAAAAGCGAAATCTTCCTTCTTGGATGAGTTCAAGAGATCCTCCTGATACTAGTCCGAGTAATTCTCTTAGTAAGAAGCCTAAGGATGAAGCCGATAAGCAGATTAACCAGAGTAAAGAGCAGAAGAATAGAAATGTACCTTCCAACAACTCCGAACACAGGAAGATGTTACCACCTGAGCCAAGTTCAAATACCACGGATTTCTCTAAACTTATGGTCTGTGTGCCCTATACCGGAGTTCTTGGAACTATACAAATTTTAGCTGTCATGTTAGTTCATATGCTTTTGTGATTGAGTTGAAGATTTAAACTGTGCAGGAAGGAGTTGTTTTTGTGCTTTCAGGCTTTGTTAATCCTGAGAGGAGTACACTAAGGTCACAGGCCTTGGCAATGGGAGCCACATATCAACCTGACTGGAACTCTGACTCTACGTTATTGATCTGCGCTTTTCCTAACACTCCAAAGTTTCGTCAAGTTGAAACCAACTGTGGAACAATTGTCTCAAAGGTTTACCTCCCTCACTTTCCTAAGTTACCCAATCTCTAATTGAATTTCTACTTTCTGCTGATGTTTTATATGTTTTTGAACTGTCTTCAGGAATGGATAACTGAGTGTTATACGCAGAAGAAGTTGGTGGATATTGAGCAATACCTTATGCATGCTGGAAATCCATGGAGGAAAAACACTGTTACCCAAGATACTATTCGAGGTATAAAAAAGAACATATTGGAAAAACTTTAGATTGTTTAAGCTATCTCCTTGTCTCCTGAGGTTCATTAATATCAGTTGGTTAAATGATGAACAAGATAATAGCTTTCCGAATTGCCCTGGTCCACTTCAATATTTATCTGACCTTGTGAAGCTTACTTGATTGTCTTCCAGAAAAGAAAAAACAGCTGTCCATAAAGCCAGAGAAGCAAGTAGAGAAAAAACCAGAAACAAGGGGAACGCAATCTTCTTCATCCAAGGTCTTTCTAATTCTTACAATGGTTAAACAAAGGGAACCATATTTTGCTCCAACCAATGGTTTTTGACTATTTATTTCTGTATTCACAGAATAGACCAGCTTGCAATATTGTGAAAGAGCCATTTTCTGTTACCGAGGTGAAGAAATGGGCAAGGGATGACCTAACTCAAACTGTCTCATGGCTAGAGAGTCAGGAGGAGAAAGTAAGGGGGGGTTTATTTATCTTCTTTATTCTAAAAATACTTGTTTCACTGTTTCTTCGGTCTAACCATTGTAACAGCCAGAACCCGGCGAGATCAAGCTAATAGCTGCAGAAGGAGTCTTAACCTGTTTACAAGACGCCATAGATTCTCTTGAGCAGAAGCAGGTTTGTCTGTTTGAACAATAATAGCCTGGTTTATCAATCGCAGCTTGGGTACAATTCTAGAGCTCTGATAAACTTTCTTTGAGAAGATCATTTGTTGAATCAAAGAATCTGAACTGGTCCTCCTAATGTTCTTACTTTAGGACATTGGTTCAGTTACGGAGCTGTGGAGCTTTGTCCCTCGCGTAGTGAAGGAGCTTGGAAAGATCGAGTCTTCTTATAAAAAAGAAAACTGCACAGCATCAAAGGATGAACTTTGCAAACAAGCAAAGTCGTGGAAAAAGATTTACGAGACTGAGCTAGCAAAACCGGGGGAAGAAGAATCATCGGGAACAAAAAGCAAAGGGACATCGCGGGTTGCTTCTGGATACGATAGTGATGAGACCGTTGAAATGACTGAAGAAGAGATCGAACTTGCTTACAGGAACGTTTCTACAGAGTCTCTTTAGATCAAAACTTGTTTCATTTTGCTTGCATGCGAAAGAGCACAAGACGTTTGCTTATTCGGTTTGTTCGGTTCGATTAAAGAATGTTGCTAATTAAAAACTAAAATTTTGATTACTTTCTACTTATAGACTGGTCTGGATTCGGTTATTCTTTACTGTTTGAATTGATCGGTTTATATATTTTTGATTCGGTCGATTAGGTTCAGAACTTCAGATCTAGCTGAATATTGGTCACAGTGGTGGTTGACTTTCTCAAAAAATTTGAACCGGTCTAAAACAGCTTTATTTATGCCAACCGGAAGAGACGAATTTAAACCGGAAACGCGAACCGATTGGGTTTAGGATAGATGAAGATTGAAGACAGACCCTAATTTTATACCCTTTATGGAGTGTTGTCTTCTCAGTTGTGTCTTCTTTGTTCCGCAGTAGGGTTGAAGCGGATAGTACGCCCACCTCGCTCCCCCTGTCGAACTCGCGAAGAACATCTTTCTTTCTTCTTCTTCGTGAGCTCTCTCAGTAGCGCAAGAAAATGGGGGCTTCACTTCCTCCTAAAGAGGCCAACCTCTTCAAGCTCATCGTCGTACGTTTCCGATTCTCTCTGTTTGTCTCACAGTTTTTCCCTTGTCTTTTAGTAGCCGATGTGATGTTTCTAGCAGAAAAAAGTTGGAATACGATTGACTTTTGTTTCTGCTTTGCTAAACCCTAAATTAAGTTAACCGTCAATTTTAGAAATTCGTTGACATGACAAGTAAACTACGTGGAGCTTTGGTGCCTAATGTGTGTGTATTTTCCCCGTAAAATTTGATGTGTTAAGTTCTTAGTCTCAATTACGTTGACTAACTATCCTGCTATTGGTAAACTCTAATGACCTTGATCGCTTCTGGCTCGCCTAGGATCTGCTGAGATGAGTTTTAAGCTTAGGGATTCTTTATTTACTTTGAGGAACACGAAAATTAAGCTTTAAGGATACTCTTTTTCTACTTCACATGGTTTCCATAGGTTATATGCATCATTCAGTGTTTATGAATGATTATGCCTTTAGCAAACTGTTGTTACAACAAACAAATCACGGCAGATGCGTCGTCTTTTATATTACCTTCAAGAAACTAAATAAGCGCTCCGGTTCTTCTCACACTTCTCGGCAAACTAGTTAATAATAATTCAGTCTTAGTCATCTTCCTAAAGTCTACTTTGGCATTTGATAGTTCATATTAATTCTATCGTTTGTGTATTTTTCTGAAGTGTTTTAGTAAATATATCACGTAAATTTAATCTGACTGATCTTATAATGCAGAAATCTTATGAGACTAAGCAGTACAAGAAGGGACTGAAGGCAGCTGATGCCATATTAAAAAAGTTTCCTGATCATGGGGGTGCGTTTTCTTTTATCATTACTCCAAAACCCTCCTTCTATTGTTTTGTGATTTAATGCTAATATCTCATTGCTATCTCAATTTCCAACTCTATGGAGTTTACTACATCATTTGAGATCAAAGTCAAACGGCTTGTATCTCGTCTTGTAGGTGTTTGGGTGTCTTGTACGTAGTTTAAGAATGAACCTCCATTAGGAAATTCACGTAATTTTCTTTGTTCCTAATGAATCAAATAAACAAAGGAGATGTAGCCTGTAGTGTATGTATAAGGTTGTAGTGTATGATCATGTACTGAAGCAAAGGGGATGCTTGGTATTGTTTATTTTTGTTAGTTGAGATCTGTTCTGTTTTGCGTTAAACGAAGTTCTTTCTTGACTGCATTATTTTTCATCCCTCTAATTAAGCTTTTCCATCTTTTAAGACCTTTTGCTTTTATTCTTTGTGCTTTCAGAGACTTTATCAATGAAAGGACTGACTCTAAACTGTATGGACCGAAAAACTGAAGCATATGAGCTTGTTCGGCTTGGAGTGAAGGTTCAATTATGCTATTGAATGATCCTATCATCAATCGTTAATTTCAGACATGGTATCGATACTCTTTATTTTTTCGTGCAGAATGACATCAAAAGCCATGTTTGCTGGCATGTGTTTGGTCTCCTTTACCGGTCAGACAGAGAGTATAGAGAGGCCATCAAATGCTACCGAAATGCTCTTAGAATAGATCCTGATAACCTTGAAATACTCAGAGACCTCTCACTCTTGCAGGTAATTATGGGAATGGACTGAGGAGAGTTATTAGGTGTGCAAATTGGATGTTTCATTCTTAAAGTTCATGGCAATTCGTACTTTTATCACTATTCCTTTTGTAAGCTCGTTCCAGTGCTAATCTCTCTGTTGATGCTTTCAACAAATTATCTTGTTGCATCCATTTTTTATTCTTAGGCACAAATGCGGGACTTATCCGGTTTTGTGGAGACCAGGCAGCAGCTGTTGACGTTGAAGCCTAATCACCGAATGAACTGGATTGGCTTTGCAGTCTCCCAGCATTTAAACGCGAAGTATGTTATGGTCCTTAAGCCCTGAAATCTTAGCTAGCTGGTTAATACTCTGGTGTATTTATATAATTTGCAATTGTAGACATTTTACGAAGTAAATAGTGTACACCTTTGTTGGTAGAATTTTACGTCTGAATTTTAGGCAATAATATACCAATGAACAAACATTCAGTAGAATTGTATGCCTTGCCAATCAGCCAAAAAATATTTTTCTTTTGACAAGAGCTCACCTTGATCTCTTAACTTGTTTTATTTTTCTTAAAATCAGTGCTTCTAAAGCTGTTGAAATTTTGGAAGCGTTTGAAGGCACCTTAGAGGATGATTATCCTCCTGAGAACGAGCTATGTGAACACACTGAAATGATTCTGTACAAGGTATCAAGCAATTTTTTTAACAAGTATCATACCTTGACTGTAATCTCTCTAGGCTTTTTCCTCTGGAAAACCATGGCAGGAAATCTCAACTGGATTTTTTTCTTCCAGGTTTCCTTGCTTGAGGAGAGCGGTTCTTTTGACAAAGCTCTCGAGGAATTGCACAAAAAAGAGTCGAAAATTGTAAGTCCTTGAAGCTGATAGTTGAATATATTTTGGATCAGAGGATTCACAAATATAGTGGATTGAACATTTCACGTGTGGCTGAATTTAGGTTGATAAGCTGTCATACAAAGAACAAGAGGTATCTCTCTTGTCAAAGCTTGGTCGTCTAGAAGAAGCCAAGAAACTCTACAGGGTGTTGCTTTCCATGAACCCTGACAATTACAGGTTTTTTTCCTTTCACTTCCAAGTCAGTCCAGAGATATTAGTTGTTTCTCTATTTTCACGCCTGTTTGCTCTGCTTCATTAACTTTTGCATAAAAATTGTCAGTCTTTCCCTATGACACTCTGAAATGCTTCTATATATTTTTGCGTACTATCAATTCTTGTAAACAAGTAAAACGTGCATTCCTTACTTTTTCAGATATTATGAAGGCCTCCAAAAATGTCTTGAATTGTATTCAGAAAGTGGTCAATATTCGCTTGACCAGATTGAGAAGTTAAATGCCTTGTACCAGTCTCTAAGTGAACAGTTCACTTGGTCATCCGCTGTTAAGGTGAGAAAATGCAGATCAGTGCTCGTAGTGACATACATTTTTAATATCCTTCTACTTTATAGGGAACTATTGGTTACCCATGTCGTTCTCTTTGATATTTTTTGGTCGCTGAGTCGTGAATTTGACGGCTGGGGTTGAATTATTTTCTATTTCCACTTTTTCAGAGGATACCATTAGATTTTCTGCAAGATGAAAACTTTAAGGAGGCTGTAGCAAAGTACATTAAACCTCTGTTGACGAAGGTATCTTTTCTCGCCCCTGAGTCTCTTCGTTTACAGAATGCTCTAATAGAATATGATTCTTATATATCATGATGCTTGTCTCAGGGTGTTCCTTCATTATTTTCTGATCTCTCTTCTCTGTATGATCACCCTCGCAAGGTTAGTGTTCCTGATTTGTCCTTGAGCATGCTGTTGCAAATTTCATTGAAGCTTCATTTTATTTTGCCATATATGTTCTTAATTCTATTTTGTTATTCAGCCTGATATATTGGAGCAATTAGTTGTTGAGATGGAACATTCGATTAGGACTACTGGAAGTTACCCAGGAAGGTATGTAACTGAATTTCTTATTGTAGTGTTCACTAAATTGACGTTGTCTATGATATATGGTCTTATCGTATACTAAAATAACACTGAAATGTTCTTAAAGTTAGTGATTTGATCAATCAAAGGTTTTGATTAATTCTTAATTGATGCAGCGATGTGAAAGAGCCCCCATCAACACTATTGTGGACATTGTTTTTCTTGGCTCAGGTTCACTTTTGCTATCTGTCTTTATTTTTCTCTCTAATTATTAGCTTTTCTGTTGAAGTTTTGTATCTTATCATGATACATATTTTTCATAATGCAGCATTATGACAAGCGTGGTCAGTATGATGTTGCCCTTGGTAAAATTGATGAGGCCATTGCTCATACGCCGACAGTGATTGATCTGTACTCTGTTAAGGTATCCTTGTTTATCGCTGGCCAAAAATTATAAGATTTTGATCCATTAGTTTTTGGTATATGTCGGTATTGTTCCCTGCACATTTGATAACTTTATTGACAGGGTGGCGGGTTTGAACTTCTTTAGTTATAGCGATTGTTAACAGCCTTTGTATAATTTTTGTACTCCGTTCAAGCTATCTTTTTTGTATGAGGATTCTTGTATCTTCTTAACCCTTGTATTGGTTTCTCTCAACAGAGCCGAATAATGAAGCATGCAGGAGACTTGACTGCTGCTGCTGCACTTGCCGATGAAGCTAGATGCATGGACTTAGCAGATCGCTATATAAACAGTGAATGCGTTAAGCGTATGCTGCAAGCAGATCAGGTTTACATCTCGGTTTTGTTCATATTATATTGTTGTGATCGATGTCCGTAGATGTTCTGCCTCAGCACTAGTTTTTTTATTCTGTGAATTTTTTTGGTGAAGGTGACCTTGGCTGAAAAAACTGCTGTTTTATTTACAAAAGAGGGGGATCAACTCAACAATCTTCATGACATGCAGTGCATGTGGTACGGCTCTGTAGAGCCTGATTAGTTTTTTTAATGTAAAATTTGACATTTCAGATGCCTTTCTGATAGCTGTCCTTTGATCTCGTTTCGTAAAAGGTATGATCTTGCATCTGGAGATAGCTACTTCCGTCAAGGTGATCTTGGACGTGCCCTGAAGAAGTTTTTGGCTGTGGAGAAACACTATTCTGACATTACTGAGGATCAATTTGATTTCCACTCGTATTGCTTACGGAAAATGACTTTGCGGTCATATGTTGACATGCTTAAGTTCCAAGATCGACTGCACTCATTCCCATATTTTCACAAAGCAGCAATCAGAGCTATCAGGTAAACTCTTTGTTTCACAAATGTAATTCAACTACATTATCTACTGTATGAATGCGTGTATATCCCATCGAAATGTAGTCACAGTTGCCTCTTTGTTCAGGTGCTACCTGAAATTGCATGATTCTCCCAAGTCAACTGCGGAAGAAGATGAAATGTCAAAGTTGGCTCCTGCTCAGAAGAAGAAAATCAAGAAGCAGAAAAAGGCAGAAGCCCGAGCTAAGAAAGTAAGTGTTGTCAGTGTTTGTCAAGTTAATTGGAACTTAGGTGGCTTAAGAGTTGTCTTCTTCGTTTCAGGAAGCTGAGAGTAAGAGTGAAGAATCAACTGCCACTGGTGTCTCTAAGTCTGGAAAACGAAGTGTGAAACCTGTAGATCCGGATCCTCATGGGCAAAAGCTAATTCAGGTTGTTGTTTGCTTGATTCGTCAGATGAATTGTTGTCTTCGACATAATATTGTACTATGAGTATTAACTTTATCAATGGCTTACTGGAAAACTTAAATCTGTACAGGTGGAAGAGCCAATGGCAGAGGCTTCAAAGTACTTGAGACTACTCCAGAAGCATTCACCTAATTCTTTGGAGACTCATCTGCTTTCTTTTGAGGTTAATATGAGAAAACAAAAGTTTCTGCTTGCATTCCAGGTAACTAATTTATTGTCTTGTGATCCTATTCAAAATTAGAGCTGATCTATCATGTTTCTATTATATGCTTTGTTCAAGTAATCTATGGGCTTTGCCGTCTCATTTTTCATTCTTCAGGCTGTCAAGCAATTGCTTAAATTGGACGCGGAGAACCCTGATTCACATCGTTCCCTGGTATGAAATCTGTGCTACTTGTGATATTCTAAGGCTTGCTTAATCATGCAAAGGAGAGAAGAGATAATAACTGTTGTTTGGCTAGAAATGTGTTCATTTCGGTGGTCTATATGCTTTTGAAATTTGATGGCAGGTAAAATTCTTTCTCAAGACAGGATCGACAAGTGCTCCAACAACTGAATCTGAGAAGCTTCGTTGGAGCGTCCTAGAGGCTGAGCGCCCATCAATCAGGTGACTAGTCAAACTATTATCCATTCTTACTGTTACTTTTGTATATCTGTTGTGTAATAATTTTTCCATTCGTTTGCAATTCTAGTCAATTGCAGAATAAATCACTAATGGAGGCAAACAAAGAGTTTCTTGGTAGACACGAAGGTGCATATCAAACTTATTACATATACCCTCAAGGAGATAATACAGTGTCTTATGGTAACATTTGCATTTCAATTCCGCAGATTCGTTGGTGCACAGAGCTGCATATGCAGAAATGCTCTACGTTTTGGATCCAAGCAAGAAAGCTGAGGCTATCAAAATAATCGAAGACTCGACTAATAAAGTGGTTCAAACGTAATGCTCCTCGAATCATATTTACCTTAAGCTTACTTGGTTCTCTCTCTGTTCTCTGATTTGTCGTATGTTTAACATCGGCTGTATATTTGAAGAAATGGAGCTCTAGGAGCAGCAAGAGAATGGAAACTCAAAGACTGTATAGCAGTTCATAAGCTCCTAGACACAGTTCTCCTTGACTCGGAAGCTGCCTCCAGTAAGCATTGAATAATATCTTCACTTTGGCTGTTTCAGTTATGTACACCAATATGACTTTCCCCCAATTGCAGGATGGAAATCACGCTGCGCCGAGTATTTTCCTTGTTCAACTCACTTTGAAGGCAAGCGCAGCTCTCTGATGCCTGATTCAGTGTACAACTCATCTCGCAAGAGCAATGAAAATGGCGAAGCTCCAAACCATCCAATGGGTCAGACTGAGTTGAGCGATGGACAGCTAGAAGCATTCAAGAGCCTCTCCGTCTCAACCTGAAGAATGTTTATCAATAAGAAGCAAATCAACCCAGAAGATAATTTCCAAAAAACGGACGTTCCGTTGTTGCAGACGCGAATGGAAACTGGAGTTTTAATGAAATTTTTGGGAGAAGTGTGGATCAGAAAATGTTTGGAGTTGTAAGCAGTGGCGAACCTAAAAGGGGATTCAACACCAGATAATTTTGGAAAATTGAAACTGTTTCACTAGTATCAACTTGTTTGTTTGTGGCTGATTTGGTCATTTCTTTTTTCATTTTCTAGCAGTGCGAGCTTATATCAATAACAACTTCCATTTTTTTACTCAAAAAATTTTGGACATTCGACTCATCACTTCTTTAGATTAGATAATAAGAGGTTAAGCCAATCTATTTCCGGTTCCACCCTAAAATTTCAAATTCATACTTTATTCTCCTGTAAATTTTCGTGATTTTTTTTTTTTTTTTTTTCTAGAAACCACCGGTTACAATAGGAGAAAAAAGAGAGCGTTATTAACATCTATATCTGGAAATTTTTTAATTAGATGAGCCTTACCTTTTTTAATCAGATGAGCCTTACCTTCTTTGTAAATGTCGTTGTGCTATCTAAAACACCATTATTTGGAGATTTATTGATTTGGAAAGTTACAACTCTTTGAACAAACAAAATGAATAAGATTTTCAACTATACAAGTATACACAACACAGACTCTATGGATCGAAACGGCTGGGACAATCTCCCACTTGAGATTTGAAAGGTCTCAGTATTTGTCTATGAGGAAGCAGTGCTGCTTTCTCCGACCTCACTTTTACAGAGAGGGCAAGTCGCATTAATTTTAAGCCATTTGTCTACACAGTCGACATGAAAGACATGTAAGCATGGCAGCTCTCTAACTTCTTCGTCGTCTCCATATCTAGCCAAGCAGATGCAACAGCTCTGCAAAACCAATAACATCCAAGGAAAATGCAGACACATAGTTAATAGCTGAAGATAGGCCAAATAGTAACATTGTAGTCCGATAGATAACCGAAAAAAGGCTACTAATTTGAATGAATCCATGGCAAATGAGAGTGTTAAGGTACTTACGGCATCTTCGCCTGATATAAGACGTTTCTTGTGGGATCCCAATAGAAGAAATCCACCTTCATCTTCCTCTGAAAATTCCAAATCATTTCTACTTTTTGTTCTGAATTTGTAGACAGGCAGCGCGTTGATGGCCTCGGGAGTGGCTCCTCTAGTTTGTGAGAAGTTTTCCCGAAACCCGAGAACAGAGATCAAGCAAGGCAAACAACAACAGATGGTTGCGCATAGTATGAATGGCATTGCATATCCGATGCAACTAAAAGTAAGGAACGCTATACATAACCTGCACCACCAAACCAAAAACCAAAAAAAGAAAGAAAAACATGAGTGTTGTTGGTGTTTCAATTCTCCACAGGGACATAAAGAGTGGATGAAAAGCCACACCTGTACAGTTTAGGAGAATCAGAAGGAGATGAGTGACCTCCAAATATCCATACATTCCCGACAACAAACCACACTGCAAAGAAACAGTCAATCGCCATCTTGAAATGGTCCACCAACCCGTTCAATCTGCGGAGTCATAAGAAGTTATCAGTTTAGATTTCTTAGCTAATGTTTTAAGGCTACAAATATTACTTTCTACCTTATTCTTAAGCTTTCCCCTACTTGATTGTTCATAGGTGCTGCTGTCCTGTCGGTGCTGTTTCCTTCAACAGCTGTATATGGTGCAGAATCTGAGGGATTATTATTGCCTTGAGAAGAGCTACCACGTTGTGAAGAATCTTGCCCTGTACCTCGGTTATTATAAGTGCGAAAACGCCAGTAGAGTATAGGGAGAGTGGCTACACAGCCAGTGGTATATCCAACAACCCATGTAAACAATGGCGCTTCTGGATGTTCATCTTTAGCCAGGACCATAACTACTATGGCTGCAACGATCTGAGCCACAGTGACAACTAACTCAACTGAAATCCAAAGGCCAGAATTCAATGGACTCCTCGTACTAGTATTACGGCGACCATTCCCATCATCTCCTCTCCTAGCCAAACTTGCTCTTTGCTGAGGAGGAGATGGATGCGTCGGGTGTTGTGTACTGCTAGATGATATTCTCTCTTCACTTTGATCTTGATGTGAGTTAAAGTCGGGAGTTAGCTCATCGATAGAAGAAGAGTCCTCGTCATTGCTTGTGATATCAACGATGTGCTCGCCTCCATTATTGTGGGTTTCCATTAACAAAGGATCTTGATCAGTTTGGCTTCTGTTTCGTCCAATGGAAGAAACGTCCATCTAAATCCAAGTAGAAAACTGAAATGCAAAATTCAGCAACTCGACGATCCCAATTTTCTTAACATCCGTCTAACCATTTGTGTACACCAAAGGCAAAGCTATGACATCCCAGTTCAACTCTTAACAGACCAACCCAATCTCCCCCAAGAACAAAGGCAATGTCTTGCACAAATGTTAAACATACACCTGTTACAGCACAGGTCATGAGGAACGCAAATAGCTGTAGAACTCGAACAAAAACAATAGATAAATTCACAAGGATTAGAGGAACAATTGTAAAATTAAGCACGTTAAAAAGGAGTCTGCGATGATTAACAAGCGCAGATCAAAATCCACTGTCAGGAAACGTATAATTGGCCAAACCCTAACTAAATATACATATATCCCACTTCAGGTAAGACCCAGCATACAATCTCGACTCTTTCAAATCCATCAATTTTTGATCTTGATGAAGAACCGAAAACTAGTATTCAAACAAATTCAATGGTCCCATGAGATAACACGGTCTTGGAGATAAAGCCCCCAAATAATAGCCACACAAGATCGAAGGAAACCATATTACGAAGAAGAAGAAGAAGAAGAAGAAGAAGAAGAAGAAGAAGAAGAAGAAGAAGAAGAAGAAGAAGAAGAAGAAGAAGAAGAAGAAGAAGAGTAGATACAATGGTGAAGCCTTTACCGGGATCGGAAAAGCTTGTCAGACAATCACGATTTGAATACAGAAAAGCTGCGAGTAAGCTGTTCTTGTCTTACTTCTACTAATCTTCTTTTTCATTCTTGAGAACGACAAAGACAACCAAAAAAAAATCCGAGCTTTCGTATTTTGCTTTCGCAGTAATTCGGGAGAAGAGAGTGATTAGTTTACTAAAATGATTAGAGATTTCGTTATCCCTGAAATTCTGACCGTCGGATCTTGAGGATTCTAAGTTATATCTGATCGGAAGGTCATTTATATCTCCTTGTTTGTGGCTTTTTTTAATAGAAATTAATAGCTAGAATTATCGAATGGGCTTTGGAGAGTTAATACCTAATTTAGCAAATTTCTGTCAGACAAATAAGTTACTGCAAACAATCTTAGAGATGTTGCACCAAAACAAAAAATCTTAGAGGGTTTATTCAATTGTATATATGCATTTATTCTTAAATTATAAAATAATTTTGTCACTCGAATATTTAATGTTTTTAAAAGACTTTAATCACTTATGTGTATAAAACAAAATTAGATTTAGTGTTACTCATCTTTATAATAAAATAATAATAGCTAATCTGTGTAAATATTGAATATTTTTAAAGTTAAAATAAATAAAAATATATTATATGACTCTGAAAAGATTTGTACCCTTAAATATCTGAATTTTTAGAACCGAGCGGAATTCTAAATAAAATTCTCAAATCTTGTACTTTTTTTTTTGTTCAAAAAATCTCATTCTCTCTTCTTCTTATATTCGTGTCGTTTTAATTCTAGTTTTTATATCACAATAGAGTAAAAATTAACTATTTGCAATATCTACGAAATTGTTATAACACATATCATATATGAACTCTTATACCGGCCCATTAGGCCCATCAGGGCATTGTACTTAACCTAGATTCCCTATGTACTATATATATATATTCCAATGATTAATAAAGTTTCTAAGTTTTCACAACACGTTATCAGCACGATAAGACTCTCTGAGCGAAAAACCCTAATAAATCCGGCCACCACCAAAACCCTAAAAGCAAGTCGAAACTTAAAAAACGCATATCTTCCAAACCGTGAGGAACCAGAAGACGATCTACATATCAAATCGAAGCCCTCGACGAGACGAATCTACTGGAGAAAACCGTTTGTCGATCCAACGTCGGACGCGCCCTCACGCACACTTACAGTACACGACGATCAACCGAAAAAAAAAAAAACCCAGATCCGAGTTTTTCCTTCTTCAACCAGCAGCTTCTCCAGTTTTGGTGATCAATCCTTGGAATTTGTAGCGGCTAACTGAGGTCTATTAGCTCCCAGTTTCATTAGCCTGTCAGAAATCCAAAAGTGGAAAAGGTATCTTCTAAAACTGAGAGCCATAGAACCTGTTGTTTAAACACTTCAAAACCATATAAAAAAAAAAAGAAAAAAAAAATCGATCTCTAATTGATTGAAAGTGTTTGATACTCTGATGATTGATTGATAACTTGTTGATTGATTGTTTAAATTACAAGTTTATGCATGTTCAAAGGTTTTAAACTCGTTTTATAAAACCCTAATCTACAAAAAACCTAACAACCGTTTTTGGCCATGTTTATGGCATAAACCTATTCGATTTTCTTCATGTTTAATAAGCTTGTTGCAGCTTATTTGATTGTTGATTCTCTTGCTTGAAACACTTGATTGAATAAACTAAGAAAATCAACCCTAAATCCTAAGCTTGATTCACGATTTTGTAATCTTCAAAATCGTAAGTCATAATGCTTAAACCCTAGTCCTTTTCACGTGATTTCTTTGTTGTCCTTGTGAAATTATTAAAACCATCGACCACAGATCCTATAGATCTCGAAATCACATCCAAAATATGTTTTCCAAACCGTTAAAACCCTAGATAAAACCCTAATCATATTCGGCTCCCCTAGGGTTCCTCCTAAACCGCCTAAAACCGGCTAAACCTGGTTCTCATTAACCGAAATTATATTCGGCTTTAACCGATTAAATCACAGCTATTAAACCGACATCATGTTCGGGGTAACTAAAACCATACCCTTTAAAATTTACTATTTCCGAGAAAGTTCCCTCTAATAGAAAGTTTCCTCATATAAAAACATTCCTCATATAGAAATTTTCCCGATATAGAAACTTTCCTCATTTAGAAAATTACCCAAATTAGAAACTTTCTAAATTTAGAAACTTTCCTAAAATAGAAATATTCTCAAAATAGAAAGTTTCATCATCAGCATTCAAAATTTTCTCAAAACAATCCCTAACAAAATCAATCTCATGTTTCAGATGTCAAACATTCAGAAATGTGAATTCGAGGCCCTTCACGTCTCCGGGGATAACTACCTCGAGTGGGCCCTAGACATGCGCTTGTTCCTTGCATCGAAAGAACTCGATGCGTGTATTACCGACGGTAACACCGCATCCCGTAAGGGACAGTCTCAGGCGATATGTCACATACGCCATCATCTGGCCCCGAGCCTTAAGCAGCAATATCTCACTCTTGAGAATCCACTTGAATTGTGGCAAGCGCTGAAAAAGCGATATGACCATCAGAAAATGGTCCAGTTGCCTCAGGCAGATTTCGACTGGAAGAACCTTCGGTTCCAGGACTACAAATCCGTAGATGATTACAACAACGAACTCTTTCGTATTGTTGCCATCCGGAAACTCTGTGGCGAGGATGTGACAGAGAATGATCTCCTCGAGAAAACATTATCCACATTCAGCACAGAGGATGTTGTGCTCCAACAACAATACCGTGCAATGAAACACACATTGTACAAAGACTTGTTGTCCTGTCTTCTCCTCGCTGAGAAGAATAACCAGCTGCTTATGAGGAACAGCGCTATGAGGCCCCCGGGATCGGCTCCTGTCCCAGCTTCTCGTCAAGAGTCCTACCATGTTCAACCCGATAGATCCTCAGATCACCGCCGTGGACGTGGTAATGGACGTGGTAATGGCCGAGGACATGGACGTGGAAGGCGTGGACGCGGACATGGTCGTGGCAACCGACCTAACCTCAGTTATGGTCCTGGTCGTGGTCGAGGCATCACCAAGCCGACCCGCCACACCAACCCCGATCACTCTGCTTGTACCAGATGTGGGATGTTCAACCACCCAACAAAGCAATGTCGCACCCCCAAGATCCACTGCGATCTATACCAGAAGTACGGAAAAGCTCCTGCTGAAGCCAACATGACTCAGCCAGTCGATGCTGCTAACCTGGAAGGTGACGACCTCCTTGATGATGAGAACACCACAAACGAGCAGACCGACCCCATGGACTATGAAACAGCTGATCTCCTCGATTAATTCAATCATCTGAAACTCTGATACAATTTGATTTTGTTCTTTATTTTTTTTTCATTTTGGGATTTGTTTCATTTTTTTTTCCATTTGCCTTTATTCTCAGACACTGCTTTACTTTATGATTTATCACATTTTCTGAATTCCTCAATACTGGATTCTATCTTCTATTCATAATGAAGCACACCAGCAAATGGAAACCATAGTCGTAGATAGTGGATCCAGCCACACTATCTTAAGAAACAAAAGTTACTTCATAAACCTAACCTATCAAACCGCAAATATTAGCACCATCGCGGGTCCCTCAAACCTTATCGAAGGATATGGCCATGCCTATGTGTTGCTATCAAATGGCACACAACTTGAAATACCAGATGCTCTATATTCTTCTAGTTCGAAGAGAAATCTTCTGAGCTTCAAGGATATAAGACAGAATGGTTTCCACATAGAAACCCAAGGTCAAGGGAACAAAGAATCCCTCCTAGTCACTAAAACCGTAGACGGCCATAAACAAATCCTCGAAACCATACCCGCGCTCTCTACTGGACTTTACCATGCTAAAGTCAGTATGATTGAAGCTAATACCACTCTCAAAGCCCGGTTTACTGATTATACTATTTGGCACGACCGGCTCGGTCATCCCGGTGCAAATATGATGCGTAAACTAATTCAAAACTCTCAAGGGCATACCCTCAAAGAAAACCGAGCTTATCCTCAACACCTCATGTGCACAGCTTGTTCTCAAGGCAAATTGATCACTCGGCCTTCACCAGTTAAAATCTCTAAACAAACATTCATTTCCTAGAAAGAATCCAGGGCGATATCTGTGGACCTATACATCCATCTTCCGGACCATTCCGGTACTTCATGGTCCTTATAGACGCATCGACCCGTTGGTCATATGTTTGTCTCTTGTCCTCTCGGAACCAAGCCTTCGCTAGGTTCTTGGCCCAAATCATAAAATTGCGGGCCCATTTCCCTGACTTCCCACTAAAGACTATCCGCCTTGACAATGCTGGTGAATTTACCTCACAAGCGTTTAATGACTACTGTATGGCCATGGGGGTAACCGTGGAACATCCTGTAGCACATGTCCATACTCAAAATGGATTGGCTGAATCATTCATTAAACGAATTCAATGGATAGCCCGACCATTACTCATGAGATCAAAGCTCCCGGCCTCAGCATGGGGACATGCAGTATTACATGCTGCTGAACTCATACGCATCCGGCCATCTAGTGAACACAAATATTCCCCATCCCAACTACTCTCGGGTCATGAGCCAGACATCTCCCATCTCAAAACATTTGGGTGTTCAGTATATGTACCCATTGCTCCACCACATCGAACCAAAATGGGACCTCAAAGAAGGATGGGAATATATGTTGGTTTTGACTCTCCCACCATCATAAGATATCTCGAGCCAACCACTGGAGATCTCTTCAAGGCCAGATATGCGGATTGCCAATTCGATAAATCGGTATATCCCTCTTTAGGTGGTGAGACAAACAAGCTGGTCAAAGATCTTTCATGGAATCAAACATCATTAAATTGGCAAGATCCTCGGACTCTAGAATGTGATTCAGAGATCCAAAAGATTATTCATTATCAAAAGCTAGCTAATCAATTGCCAGATTCCTTTGCTGACCCGACCAAAGTAACCAAATCGTACATCCCAGCTTGTAATGCACCAGTACGAATAGCTGTCCCAACGGGACAGACCCAAGTTGCTACAGAGTCTGCACCACGTCTCAAACGGGGCAGACCTCTCGGTTCCAAAGATAAGAATCCCCGGAAATCAAAGAAAGGTGCAATAACCGAAACCGGGATTCCTGCAATATCAGACATAGCCGCGGCTGAGACTCAATCTAATGAATCCTCAATGGAAGTTCGGGACGCCGAATCTCCAGGTTCAGAAGATAACAATGAGATCTCCATCAATTACAATATGTCCGGAATACAATGGAATCGAAAAGAAGTCGACTTAAATGCACTCTTTGCATACGAAGTAGCACTTGATGTTGCGCTCACGCAAGAGGATCTAGAACCCACGTCAATAACACAGTGTACACATCGAACAGATTGGCTAAAATGGAAAGAAGCCATAAACGTGGAGTTAAAGAGTCTCAAACTCAGAAACGTGTTCGGTCCGATCATCCGGACCCCATCACACATCAAGCCAGTGGGCCACAAATGGGTCTTTGTGCGCAAAAGGAACGAACTCGGTGAAGTCGTTCGATACAAAGCACGGCTTGTAGCACAAGGATTCTCACAGAGACCCGGAATCGATTATGAGGAGACTTATTCTCCAGTGGTGGATGCAACAACATTTCGATTCCTCATAAGTCTGGCCATAAGAGAAAATCTTGATCTGCGGTTAATGGATGTTGTAACCGCATATCTCTATGGGCCCCTGGACAACGAAATATATATGAGACTCCCAGATGGCATTGAACTAAAAGACAAAAATGCATCTCGAGATCAATACTGCATCAGGCTGAACAAATCCTTGTATGGACTGAAACAAAGTGGGCGTATGTGGTACAACCGCCTCAGCGATTACCTCATCAAAGAAGGCTACAAAAATGACCCCATCAGTCCATGCATCTTCATCAAGAAGTACTCAAACAAAGGATTTGTAATCATAGTAGTATACGTGGATGATCTAAACATCCTCGGAACATCTGGTGAGATCTCCCAAACAGTCGACTGCTTAAAAGCAGAATTCGAAATGAAAGACCTAGGCAAAACAAAGTACTGTTTGGGATTACAACTTGAGTACATCAAAGGAGGAATCCTTGTGCATCAATCAGCTTATATCGAAAAGGTACTCAAGCGATTTAATATGGACCAAGCTCACCCATTGACCAGCCCAATGGTAGTTAGAAGCTTAAGTGATGACCCTCTTGGTCCCAAAAAGGATGATGAAGAAATCCTTGGTCCTGAAAAGCCATACCTCAGTGCTGTAGGAGCGTTAATGTACCTGGCTAGTCACACTAGACCAGACATATGTTTTGCCGTGAACCTCCTCGCTCGATATAGTTCATCTCCAACTCAGAGGCACTGGAACGGTATAAAACATCTCCTAAGATACCTTCGAGGTACTCAAGACTTAGGACTCTTCTATACTAACCAAAATAAAGATGGGTTAGTCGGCTTCGCCGATGCAGGATATCTATCAGATCCGCACACTGCCAAGTCTCAAACTGGCTACGTTTTTACGCATGGAGGAACAGCCATCTCTTGGAGATCAATGAAGCAGACACTCACTGCCACTTCATCAAACCATGCTGAAATCCTAGCCATTCATGAGGCTAGTAGGGAATGCGTCTGGCTGCGCTCCATGACTCAGCACATCCGCAGAGATTGTGGTATGGACGAAGACACACAGCCCACGGTGATGTATGAAGACAACGCGGCATGCATAGCTCAGCTCAAGGAAGGATATATCAAAGGAGATCGGACGAAGCACATTCTACCGAAGTTCTTCTCAACCTCAGACTGGCAGAAGGTTGGCACTCTCAGCGTTCAGCAGGTCCGATCCAGTGAGAATTCAGCTGACCTCTTCACCAAATCATTGCCTACTTCAACACACCGGAAGCTCGTCAAACAGATAGGAATGTATAGACTTAGAGATCTGCAGTGATGCTACAATCAGGGGGAGTAATGCGTGTTGTACTCTTTTTCCTTCACCATGGTTTTGTCCCACTGGGTTTTTCCTGGTAAGGTTTTAATGAGGCAACATTCCCCAGCGCATTATCGAGATCCCGATTGAGTAGCTGACCCGGTTCACTCGTCCAAGGGGGAGTGTTATAACACATATCATATATGGACTCTTATACCGGCCCATTAGGCCCATCAGAGCATTGTACTTAACCTAGATTCCCTATGTACTCTATATATATATTCCAGTGATTAATAAAGTTTCTAAGTTTTCACAACAGAAATGACTATCTTTTGACAAAATTATTGTTACAAATATTTGCAATATCTACTAATATTTTGATACAATTCACAACGGTAAAACACGACAATATTGCATCTTGAAATCCGTATTTTTTCAGTATCGTTTTCTGTAGACAGAGTTGATGCCATTTTAATATTTGAGATATTTTTTTGAATTATTGTAAAACTCATATATAAAAAAGTGTGTGTTTAGTTGTAATCTCCAAATTTTTATTTTCCATTTTCATTTCTCTTTTTCATTCTTTTTTTCTACCATAGGCTTGTAATTTTTTTACATTGTTACGATTTCTGATAAGCAAGTTTTCCAAACTTGCATTTACTATGGTTGCCATTCTAAATATTTAGTCCAAAAATGACTATTTAGCATAAAAATATGTGTAATCTTTTTCTGTTAATATCACTCAGAAAATCTCAGATCTTTTACAACATATCACAAACTTCCTTGATAACTCGAGCTCTTGTTGTACCTGTTGTATGAGAAAAGAAAAACATAATAGTGGCAACTGGTCTAGTCCACGTTGCCCAGATGTGTACCTTATGTGTATAAAACTGGTCTATATACAACAGTATAACAAGAGCTCGATTTATCAAGAAAGTTTGTGATAAGTTGTAAAAAATCTGAGATTTTCTGACAGAGAACGATTACACATATTTATATGCTAAATTTTATACCTTGATCAGATCACTAACTACAAAGATACCACCACCAATGACAGATCTCCATGAAACTAATTACTTGAAATCTAAACATGTACGTGGGATGTATCTAGGATATGGTATCTAATATAAGTGCTAGAAACTACTTAGTAAAAAATAAAAAAATCGATCACGAGTTATTGTTTTGAATAAGAACAAACAAAAGGGTCACTGTTAAAATAAAAACAAATCATGAATTACAGAAATCTTGTCATTCTAGACCAATTTATTCCATGTGCGTTATAGCGATTATAACAAGAAGAAAAAAAAACATTTTATTAAAGAATGGCTTACCGGAATTACCGGTCACGGATTTGCAATCGAAACCGGGTAAGTTCGTCACGTGTCGACTAAGTAGGACACTTTGGATGTCTTTAACTATTTGATTGGTCTAAGAATAATGACATGAAGCATCGCGAATCATCAATGTTTCTCAGCGAAGAAACATAATCACGTGACTTATGCGTGACCCTACCGCAGTGATAAATGTTTCGCTCTCTCTTCTTATCGTCTAAACGTTTTTTTCCTTTTCTATGATTCGTGTTTTGGGTTATTCGTGTTTTTGAGTTAGAAAAGGAAAATGGTGAAAACTGAAAAGTTATTCTTTCGGTTACTTCCTTGGTTTCACAAAAAATATTATTTTAACACATTTCATGTTTTATTAAGAAATTTTTAAAATCATCCTAATATATCCCTATTTAATATACACATAACTCACTAAAATGACTTAAATACATATATTATAAATTGATTCAATTACAAATTTGAAAGTTAGTTTGAAAACTTGCATTGAATAATTCAATAGAAATGACAATCTTTTCAAGACAAAATATATTAACTCTAAACCGATACTTTTTGTGAAATGAACAAAATTTTTCAAACAGAATGTATAATATTATAAAGTGAACTGAGTAAGAAAGAAAAGAAAACAGGATGTTAAAGAGAAAAAAAAGTTATCACATACACAAGCAATACTACTTTCTGAGTAAGTGTACTTAGAGTAGGTGGTATGCAAAATTAAGTAGTAGACTTATGTCACCTAGTTATATATATGCGATGTTTTCGACCGACAGGAAAATAAGTAAAGTGACAAGAAAGTGTAGACAAAAGGAACACTATTGAAGATCTCTCTCGAAGAATATATGGAATTAAAATTGACAAACTAACACAAACAATTATATGGAATTCTTTCTGTTTCAGTTATTATAATTTTCAACATTTGTATAAGCACCTTAGATATACATGGACCTTTCGTATGTATTATAAACATTCGAAACTAAATTAACATGAACGCAGCAAAGTCTTACAAGCAATACAAAAACCACTAATCAAGAATAACGTGGTTAACTATTACAGCTAGCGTCGGGAAAACTTTCAAGTTTAATCTTAAAAATTAGTTTTCTTGTTTCTCTAGTCGAACCCATGAGATGGAGCTGAGTCCTCGAACTAAATGAGCTACAAGATTAGCCCAATAATTTGCTGTCCTGATTATGAATATCGATCGGGAGCTAAATTTAAACTGAGAATACATATATATATATATATATAGCCGTACGTACACATGCAAATCCACTAATGACACTTAATTTAGTGCGTATATAACAATCCCAAAAAAGACATGGTTAGAAAACGGTAGATGCAGGGCCCACATCAAACAGGAAGAAGAGGCTAATCACCAACTATTCGATTGGTTTCGTGGAGGTATCAAAACCGCCAGTTACTTACAGGAGACGTACGACGTCGTGTTATTATTGACTAGGTTTTTTAGCTGACGCGTATAAATACAAACAATGTTGAAAGTTGGAAACCAAATATACACTCAAGCCAAAAGTTAGTGCCATTCTGTCTCTCACCCCTCACTTTTATTCTTAACTTTTTATATGTACACATATAGATTAATAAAGACAGGGATTTATATATAAAATGTCACCGGAGTCCGTCGATCTTGGAGGATCTGAGCTGACCCTAGCTCTGCCCGGCGCTCCCATAAAGGCATCGGACGGTCAACAAAAGTCCGGAAACAAACGTAGGTTCATCGAGACCATTGACTTGAAACTCGGGTAAAGGACACGTGAACACTATTTATATCTCATGCAACACTTATACTTAGCACGGCAAGTTTAATTTGCATAGTTATAAACATGATAATATATATAGAATCTATATATATATATATATATGCATGTTTCACGTCTTTGTTGTGGTTTCAGTGGCCGATTGGTAGGGTGGCCGCCGGTGAAGACGGCGAGGCGGAGGAAACACGTGAAAGTGGCAGTGGATGGTGTGGCCTATCTCAGAAAAGTCGATCTAGGGATGTACGATTGCTACGGACAACTGTTCACCGCTCTAGAAAACATGTTTCAGGGGATATGTAAGTGATCGAGTAATTTAAATGATAATATGTTTTGTATGGACTGTACTCAAAGCAAGTAGAAGGTATTTTGGTCAAAGTAACTTACTTGGGGTGTGGTTTGTTTTGACGGTCGTAGTTAATGTGACCACAGCTTTGGAGAGGAACGGGGAGTTTATGGCAACTTACGAGGATAAGGACGGTGACTGGATGTTAGTCGGAGATGTGCCGTGGATGTGAGTTCCCGGAATTACTCTTGTGGATTAAATAACTTCAACTTACTTAAACTTCCCATTATAATCAAACTCAAAACAAGATAAATTTATTAATTGTTTATATGAGAGCTAGCTAGCGACTAATTTCTAATGGGGTTCATGACTCTTTTTGTGAACGTCGTCGTAGGATGTTTGTGGAATCGTGCAAACGTATGCGGTTGATGAAAACCGGTGATGCTATTGGGTTAGGCTCAGCCAAATAGGAATATCTCAAGAAGTTAGACCTGGTTCCTCTCTTTTCATTTTATTGATACAATTTGTGTTAAAGCAATTAAGGCAAGATCAAACTATGACTTACCTTATCGTACCGAGGATCTTTCATCTACGGACTTATAGTTCTCAAAAACATTTGCCAAAAGTTTTTCTCTGATCTTTCTTTCACATTCCTTAAAGATACTATACTGCAAGTAGAACATGTCCTCCATAACTAGCCCTACAGAACCATTAAAGATAATCAAACAAGTATATATCAAACTAAAATTTGATGAATCGAATCCAAGTCTTAAGACGTCATTAATTTTTTTAATTTTTTTTTTTAGTTTGCAAAAGAAGGGAGGATTTGCCTCCTCCCATCTCATACACATGCATTATATGAGTGAGATACATTCGATCAATGTGTTTGAATTGATAGATCTTGAACACCAAGAGAACTATAATATATACAAGGCAGTCTTAACTAAAGATCTTGATGAGCAACTTGGTATATCAAGTTATGAACCAAAAAACTCCAAAATTCTTCTGTTTATTTTTCCCTTCTTAAATGAACAGATGATATAACAAACCAAGTTGAAGTTTTAGAGGCATTTTGCTTTTGGGACATCTTTTTGTAGATAGATAAGATATATAGCGAATGCTTAACTGAATTTGAAATTGGCTAATACTTAAAAAGTTTTCTTATGCAGCGCCTACAATTGTTTTGTCGTATATGCAATAATTCTAGTTTGTTTCAAGAGAGAAATGTGTACTTTTAGTAAGAAGTGATTGTTTTTACCACCTTAAGCAGGCTCTAAAGGATTTGAGATTAGATGGAAGGCTGAGCTGAAACAAATTATGTATAGAACGCAGGGGTTATATATCTAATATATATATATTAATTGAAAGAGTTGTTCTACCATGACTTAGAAAATCTAAACTTTTTGCAAATACATATGATTACTAATTAAAGATATGTACACGCGGGAGTTCATATAGTTTAATTCAAAAAGTCGCTTAACCACCGCCTTTTTGACCACAGTGGATCCGAATATGATGACATCGACAAGACGGACAAGATTTTGCTGCTTCATTAGATTTATTTATTTATGAAACAGTAAATAATTAAAAAAAAAAATCATGGAAAAACATATGTGCATATGCAGCAATGTAACAAATAGCATGTCAAAGGATGGAAGGAAGAACACGTGTGATGTAGTGTTACTCTCTTTTTACATACAAAGAGAAATACGTTGAAAAAAACAGCTCATTAGTTTGCGAGAATCGGGTTCCTTTCTTCATCGATATCTATCGCAAGGACACGGTCTGGGTCCGAGCCGCTTGGTCCTTCCGCGTAAAGGGTCGGAAGATAGGCCTTGTATGCCGGCAGATACCGGGACACAAAGTCATTCACCTAATTAAACACAAAGATATATATCAACATTCATCGTTTTCATATCAACCACAAGAGTACTAATTATAGTAACACTGTCTAAGACTGTCATAACGTATCAATACCTCATCATCTGACATCCCGGCTTTGCCAGCCTGCCTCATGGCGATTTCCGCCTGCCCAAAACCAAAGCAAACATGATCGTGTTTGTATAAAAACGCAGCGAAAGCTGTTAGTTTTTGTTTGTTAACAGATATACAAACCTGAAGACGCCACCGGTAGACATAACTTGGGTCTTTGATTTTGATGACGACCCAAGCATTGATGTACTTGTCCCATGCGTCGTAATACGCTTCAAGGTTCTTATTCACAGTCTCCAGCTGTAGAAAGAGAACAGAGTTTTTTTTTTTTTTTTTCATTATAGGATGCAACATTTTGTATATATAAAAGGTTGTATTCACTACTCAATTGTTTTGAGTGAGTTAGGATAACCTGCGGATCCACTGCCTTAACGACTTCAGCCGGAAGAGATTTAAAACCAAGCATCCATCCCTCAAAGAGAATAACCTGGAGATATCGAACAAAGTTATTGGTCTTGTTTCATTTTAACTTTGAACCGAAACACTTTAAAGATTGAAATACCTTTAGAGGTCCTTCAACTTCAGGCCATGTTGTTGCATCGGCTCTGTCACCCCTCCCGCTATATGCAGACTGCAGCCAATTAGGAGTATGTTAAGACCTGTTTCCTCTGTTTTCATTCTGTGTTTTATGATACAAAGTGATAAAGGTAGAGTAGGTAAAATTCACCTTATCGTACCGAGGAACTTTCATCTTCATCCCTGTGTCAATGATCCAAAAATTCACAATGTAAAATAAGAAAATAACAGCCAAGAGTAAAACATGATTGATGAAACTAACCGTCCTTGGTCAGTTTAGTCAGGGCTTCTAGTGTTTCGACAGAGAATGGAAGATCATGGCTTCCTGCATTTCCACGATACTGAAAAACATATATATGGAACAATGACGATATCTTTAAAATAAAGAAAAGACAGACGGACAAAAGAAAGAAAAAATTGTTGAGAATATGAAGATGCGTTTACCTCTAGAAGTGCATTTCCTGGATTCTCTTCTCTCAATTTAGCCTGAGACAAAAAAAAAAAAAAAAGGAAGCTAGGAAATGGAGTCCAGACAAGAGAGGCTACAAGTAAAATCTTAAAATTTACCTGGCCTTGTGCAGTCAAGTAAAAGTCGTCTATAGATATTGTCGCCGACTTCCTGAGATATTGGTTAGTTAGTATAAGAACCACTGGACTTGCATGATGAAGTAAATAGCAGTGGACCAATGTACCTTTTTGTAGTTTTGAAAAGATAATCAAGTGCAAACACAAGTGTAGTCTTGCCACATCCTTGTGGCGCGCTAAATCCAATCTGCATTTTCCAATCACGTCTATCAATCAATAAATATTGAGATTATCAACCAAGAAAACGAAAACGATTAGTACCACTAATGGAGGCACATCGTCTCCATCTTGGAAGTTGGAGTTATGCAAAGCAATCTGATCATCACACCATACAAAGACGGGTATGTAGTAATGGTAAAGCCTAGCTTTCTGAGGAATGGTGAGCTTAAGCTCATTAAGCTGAAAGAGTCTGCAGAGTTGTGAGCCATAAAGTAACCATTTGTCAATGGACTGGCCAACTTTTTCAGGAGTAATGCCAATCTTGTCTACAAGAGGACCCGAGCATATGAATTCAAAAAGATCTGACACTGAAGAGACATCCACTGTTTTTGCTGGCAACGCCGAGCATCTTTTCCACGTCCCATTACTTGTAGCTGAATCATGAACCATTGAATTGTCCTGAATCCACGAGCATCCACACCCTATATCACGTTTTTCATCAAGTTTCGGTTACGATTTCAGAAATCAAAATAAATATGATTATATACACGTTTTTTCAAGGTCACTAAATTCATCAGTTAACCCTCAACACCAACAAGAGCTTCCAAAACAAATATGATTATATACAGATTATTAAAAATAAAAATACTCAAACAAATGGTGTGGAAATGATCGACCAATTTCTTCTAATAATTCACTGCAGCAAACAATTCACAGGGCAAAACTTGAACAACAAAAAAGAAAATTGAGAAAAAGGGTAGGCGTTTTACCAGAGATTGAGAAATGGGTTTCAATTGGAGAAAGCTTGGAGGAGGAAGAATCGGTAACGACATGGTCGTTAAATTTGGAAGAAGAAAGAATACGTCTTTTGAAATTAAAAGTATTGCAGATAGGATTAGAGTGACACGGAGACGGATGATCTTTGAGATAAAACCTATTATTATAATGCTGAAGAGTCGCTTGCCATGGCGATATCACACTTGAAGTTGCGACCGCCATTCTCTCTCTATCTCAAAGCATCAGCAATAAACAAGGAGAAGCAGATTTATGCTATTTTTATTTTTAAATCAACAAAACTATTTTATTTATTTAAAAAAAAAACAAATCTTTGCCACATAATATGTGAGTCATTCATATTCCTCCGCCCGCAGGATAACGTGTAATTAATGCTCTGTCTGTCATGAGAGTGTTTAATTAAACCAATATTATTAAGTAACTAATATAGGTCTTCCTGTTAATTAACTAAATTCTATAAGGAAGAACAAAATCTGTTAAGTCTATTAACTAAAACTTATTAATTAACTTAAAGTTAAATCTATAAGGAAGAACAAAATCTATAAAGTCTATTAAGTCTATTAACTAAAATCTATTAATTAAGTTTCTATTAATTAACTAAAATCTATTAGATTAAGTCTGTCCTATTAGATTAATTTTTACCAAAAAAAAATCTATTAGATTAAGTCTGTCCTGTTAATTAACTAAAATCTATAATGAAGACTTATATTAGAAAATATTACGAAATTAAAAACTTCTAATTTTCTAAATTTTCTAATATAGGTCTTCCTGTTAATTAACTAAAATCGATGTCAAAAACAAAAAAACAAAAAAAAAAACCCAAAATCTATAAGGAAGAACAAAATACTCTCTAACCAAATTACCAAACAAAGAACAAAATATTCCGTAGCAGAAAGTTAGAAATTGCCAGATTTAAAGAGAAAATAAATGTACATCCGACTTATACAACTAAAATAATATCGTGTCACCGGTCAGAACAAATCAGGTTTGGAAGAACCAAACAAGTCTACACTAAACCTGAGTAAACCGAATCCTTACGTAGTCCGGTTACTGGGAATGAGACCGTAGATTAACAGACTAATGAGAGACGAACCGGACCATCAGAAAAGTTACAGGATGTGTAACATCGGTTAGGAGATGGACCACTCGGTTTAGTCTGTAGCCTTTTCAGTTTTCACAGAATAGCATGTCAGGTAGCTTCGGAGAAGTGAAAACCGCCACGCATTTGAACTGTAAAACCCAAGTAGCCAAAAAAAAGCTGTTACATTCACGAACGATTTTAACCCAACGGTTTCACAAAACCAAACTGAAATTAACTTGTTTTACCTTCTCTTGCCTATATTTCATGCGTATAGAGTTTAATGGGCATCCTTTGGTGTTATGCTGCAGATCTTGCAAGGCGTGAGCAGATGCTTTGAGATCGGAGGCTTTGTACGTTGTGTAATGCTCAAGAGTTGGATTCTGGACCACAAAACAAACAAAAAAAGAGTGAGATTCAAGATTCGTGGAACAGAACAGAGGCGATTTGTGTAAGAGAACAGACCCAAGGGTGGCTTGATTGGTTCATTGTCCACTTGGCAAGAAAAACAGCCGAAGCAGCGATAACCGAAGGTAGGAACTTCAAGAACTGATAGTCTATTAACGTCAATTCTGTGAGATAATTCGCCAGTAACTCCATTTCCCGACTTGGATTCTGCAGACCATTAATCCATATACCAAAAAAGTTTCAATCTTTCTGCTAAATGTTGGATGAGCATAACAGATAGATTTGTATGAAAAACAAAAAAGAAGCAAATTACCACGTAAGAAGCTTGAGCTGCTCGGAGAAATCTCCTGCAAAAGTGGAAACTTTGAATCACTAAATACTACAAACAACAACATAGTATGAAGCATTTTCGCTGACTAGTGAGATTACCTGAGGAATGTTTTCGAAGTGGGAGCGTAAATTTGAAAGCTAGAATGCTTGAGTACTTGGCTCTCCATTTCTAGGACTTGATCTCTTGTGTAAGTGTTATCCGTGATGAAGCAGAACTCTTCAATGCGTGGTGCCAAGATTTCCTCATACTTTCTTTAACAAGTTTCAAGAAACACCATACTCTTTTAGATGCTGCCTTTTTGTGACAAGCATTGTTTGATAATTGGGAATAGACTGTTAATTAGGTTGATGAGCTTACGAAGCAATGAGCATACAAGTGATGCCGAGTAATTGAAGTCTTTGTCTTTCCATGTAGTTTCCATGTAGATACCAATCTATGAGATATATTGTGAGGTAGAGAGTGTCAGGTACAAGTGTGTATTCCTCTGAAACCTGCAAATGTTGACTTGTGAGAAGTAGATTAAAAGACTTGAAAAGTTAGCAACAAGAAAAAATGGATCTAACACTAACTTCTACAAGCCAATCAACCAGGATTCCCCGCATTGTTTGAGTCACATCTCTTTGTGTTCTTTTCATAAAATCAGGAAATGGTCTGCGTTTAAGCTGTTAAGTAGACCAGTCGTTAGAAATCAAATGCATTGTCCTCAGATATAAAAAATCCAAGGAGTTATTACCTCAGCAACACGCAGGTTGTAGTAGATTTCAGGTGCATAAAGGGTACAGAGTAGAGGATCCTTATCATCTGAATCAATGTCAACTAATTTCGGGATACTTGCCACAGTGGAACTTCCTCCAATAAAACTTTTCCCAACTGTCAACCATTTGCAAGAATAAAAATAAAAGCATCAGAAATGTGTTATTAATGACTCACACATCAATAATTTTTAACTGACCACTTGTAAAGTTCACCTGTATAAGTCGATCTCCCAAGGGGTCTTGGAGGCAACGTGGAACTCCGCTTCTCTATAGAGCTATAAGATGCTTCATCTGTGCCTAAGCTCGTGCTTGTACAACCAGACAAGCTTACTCCTACTGAGTTTGACAAGACTTCTACCTTTGCATCTGTAACCTCTGAAGTAGTAGAAGCTGATGCCACCTTGGAAGAACTTGCCTTTCCCTTCTTTATCTGCTTGATATTCTCCACCTAAATGGAAATAAACCATGATTTTTTAGTCCAAGAAAAAAAACATACTTCATGTCAATTTAAGCAGCAGCATTGTGCATGTAACAACCTGAATTTTAGCTGCATTGAAGCAACTTCTGTAAGAATTCTCGCAGGAAACATTTGTGATATCCTTAAGAACAGCTCGCTTCTTAAGTGCATTGGCTTTGTTCTCATCCAAGGCTGTTCTTTTACTCTTTGATCTCAGAACCCGACCCTGATTGATCTGTGTTGTAGCGGCCACTTCTGAGGATGTTATCAGTTTAGAAGAAGCACGCAGAGCAGACGCAAGGGCACGAGTTACAGGGCGACCGTTAAGTGGTATGGTGTTTCCAGAAACAACTTTCTCTTTTCCCATGACTGAATTCGAAGATCAATGGTAAGAGAATGTTAAGAAAGGTAGCAACAGAACAGAAAAGATCTATATATATGTCCAATGCATAAAAGATGTTGTTTAGACCAAAAAAAGGAAGATTATCAAATTATGAGACACGATGATCATTCATGATTTAACCCACTATTGGACCACATAATTGTTATAGAGATTATTTTTCTTGGCAAACTCTCAGATTCATGATTTAACTCTCAGATTATTTTTCTTGGCAAACTTTCTATAACAATCATGAATGGAAGATACATTCAACTTCCAAAGTTTCAAACTTTTCTAAACTCACTCAGATTCAGAAGTTATTTTAATTTCCTTGTTGAAAAATATCTAAACAGTAATGCAGAAAAACCCTCAGGGCCTCAACCTTTGATTTTTTTGTTAAAAAAAAAACATGGAAAAGAAAATGTCGCAGCAATTTTAGAGCAAACACAGAGCGACTACGCGCAGAATTTGGAGAAATAAAATTCGAAGAAAATATCAGGGAAATTAGTGTTGTTCGAAAATCTAAGTTTTCTCTCTTTCTTGTATGGGTTTCTATAAAATATCGATCAATTAGAAATCGAAAAAAAAAAAGGAAGAGTAAGAACTATTTCAAGCTTCTTCTCAGAAGCATCCATATTATTTTCTCAGGAAAAGGAATAGATAGACCCATGAGAAAACAAAGAGCTGCAAGATCTCCAAATTTATAAACGAAAAAGACCCTATCGATCCGTTCCTATAAACACCAAGGAGGAATCAACTCACGTTTTCTCTAATCCAAGAAAACAAACAGACCCATGAGAAAAATCCGAGTGACCCATAAAGCAAAAAAACTTCAAACCCTATAAAAAGATTCAAGAAACCCTCCATGGGAACTTCTTTCTATACAAACCCAACAACAACAACAACAACAAAAATGCAGGTGCGCGTACGAACAACATCACATTTAAAAATAAATAATTTTTATACAAAAAAAATCTAAAACGAAGAAGATGGAAGCAGGCTGCGATGGAACTTACTACGCTCCAGGAAAATTCTTCAAAAAAAAAACACCTTCTCTTTCTTTTGGCAGAAAAGAGCTCTTCGAAGAAAAGAAAAAAGAAAAGATGGGAGCTTGGGCAGATCGAGAGTAAATGTATAGTCAATTCGCTTTTATGCAAAGGCACTGTCTGTGGAAGTGAGCGGGATAAAGAAGGTTTAAAGATATTAATTAAATATAATTCATTTTAAAAATAGTAACTTTCTTATTCGAAAGAAATGTTTATTTTTATATATACTTCTAACGAAACTAGTTGACTGTTTGACCATGATATAAGGGAAAAGGAACAACTTACATAGTTTATTGGGAACAATTTTGATGAAGTATTTAGTGGGTTTTTTTTTCAAAGTGGTATGTGACTGAATTGAAAATAAAATTTTTTTTTTTCAAACTGGTATGTGATTGAATTGAACATAGAATTTTTTTTCAAAAAAGATTTTGGTAAATAATCATTCACATTTTTTCATCTTAATCACATTTGTTATTTTGGGTTCTGTGTCATTTTCACTTCTCTATCAACCACTTGTAAGTTGTAATCAATGAGGATTTTATGATGCAGATGTTGTTTTTTTTTGTTCGAATGTTATCTTATTTAGTATTTTTGTTCATTAAGTTAAATTAAAAATAAAACAATTAAAATATAGGAACGACAGATGAGTTACGTTTTCCAAGGACTGTATCATAATTTACCTATTTATTTACATCATTTAAATGCGCTGTTACTCATTTTTAAAATGCAGTGTTAACTTTAGACAGCGTGGCTATTCATCCAAAGGTAAATAAAAGTGAATGTTAGTAATCTTTTAAGTTGAATAAAATTTGATTAAATTGCAAACTGTGTTCAAATTTTATAGGTTTGAAGAAAGATTCCACCAGTTATATTATTTAATGGTAGAGTTTAAACTTTTGAAGTGTATACATATATAAAAAAATCACTAACTAGTTAAATAAAAACAAAGACCGAATGCACGTTTACCCCTGAATTAGTCTTCTTATTTTAACTCTTTTTTACGTTTCCATGATTCTTTCAATGTGTCTTGAAGCTTATTTGGACACCACATGCTAAAGATCCATCCATCCATCATTTCTAAATTATCCGCTTATAGAAGTTAATGAAGTTAATGAATCCGTTTTATTTCTATTGGATTTGTTCCGTTTTATAAGCGTACTTGGAGTCTTAGACTTTGTCATGTCTATGTATTCATTTGAAGATAACATTACGTGATGAAGAACTTCTAATTTATGGTTATCGTATTTTTAAAAACAGAAAAACTTTTAATATTGTCATGCTAAAACCTTATATATGATTTTCTCAACGGTTGCTTAAACCAAATCTGCATAAAATGGTTATTTAGGGGGAGATTTATCCATGATTAAACGTTCTATATACAAAAGATGTTTGCAATAACACGAATCATAAAACTTTGATAGATATCAAAGTCCTTGGACGCATAAGATAAGAACAAAAACCACACAATCATATAATATTATTTTGATGGTTAGATCCGCAGAAAATATACTTAGGGAGTGAATAATAAAAAGTATTGGAATCTGCATTTTTGTTATTATCCAAGACTTAATGCTCAGATGATTGATTTTCTCTTGGTATGCATTATTTTTAAAATGATGACTTATACATCTCTTTTATGAAAACTAATCATGCATCGTTAGATCTACCGTTTTTTGTAAATATGCACTTTCAATTAGGTATAGTATATATGTTTATCATTTGGGTTTTGAGAGATCTTCCTTAATCAATTTTAGCTGAATTATTGTTTAAAAAGCTATATCTAAACCCTAATAATCTACTGACTTGTACTAATGAATTAAAACTTTACATAACGCATCTTAAAAAAAATAAAGAAAAATAAGTTATAGATATATTTAGGATATTCTTTTGCTATTTTGTTTTCGACGAATTTGAATTCTTTTTTCTTAAGAATTTGGATTACGGGTATTTGAAAAAACTATCAGATCTAAAATGTAAACTGAGTCAAAATAAAGGTAAGATTTAAATTGTGTTTTTTTGAAAAGTAAGGTTCTGTGATCGATCTTTAACTGCAATCAAGTCAAATGATAATAAAGTAAAAAAATTCAAATGAAACTTTGATGTTAAGTGAATTTTTTCACTATTTCTTCAGTTATACTTTGATGTTAAATAGTGCAAACAAAAAGTAACTCAAAGAAGTATACACTTGAAATTACGCACAACACACGAGTAATTTTCAAAAGCTACAGCGAGGAGCTAGAACCAACAAGTTTTTCTTTACCAGTTACCACATCACATGGGAGTTATCAATCTTGGATTTCAAATTAAGAGAGATATAATTTTTTTTAATGTTTTTTTTAAAAGGCTAATGCGTTAAAGCTGTTAGTGTGAGAAGGACGTAACGAGAGGTCGTCGTGGACCTAAAATTAACTAACGTTTTACGGTTTTATCCAAAGACCAAAAAGTTAGATCTACGATTCAAACAGAAAAAGAAAGAGGGAATTCCAAACTCAGAAACAGAGATCTATAATCTTACAGACATTAATGTCATATGTTTGGTTGTTCCATTTTCCATTTTGTTTTTGAACCCCCAAGTTTCCCTCCATTCTCTCACCCATCTCACAGCATAATTAAATTCCAAATAATGTTCATGCAAGTTTTGGGTAATATGATCCAATCTACTCCTTTTTTAACAACAACAACACAAAATGGGGTCGGAGAATATATGCATATGCCTTTGTGTGAGTCTGGAAAAAGGGTTACGTGAAAGTGGATTGAAGGGCAAAAAGGGTTATGTGAACTATAAGGGTTTAATTATCAAATATGTGGAAACATCAAGGGCCTTTATGTGGTTTTAGGAAAATGACTCATACGGAAACGCGACGTGTGAGTCCTTTTCTCAGGCAGAACTTCTGGTTGATCACGCAAACATGTAGAAGTGGATTCAGTGTAACTGTGCGGATTGATATCAGCAGAATCCAATATTCAATATGGGATATTAAGGCTGGTTGATTTTTCTTTTGGGCGAGTCTGGGATAAAGAACGAAAACAGCCAAATTGGATCGAGTCGATGACAAAGGCGTTACTCTTTTTGTGTTTGTTTTAATACTGTAGATACATCTAGAGATCCATAAAGTTGATACCTTTTCTATAACCTTTTTTCTTTTTGTTTTATTTTGGAGTAAAAAAACTATTTTTTCCCCCTTTTTCATACACAAAAGACGAAAGTAAAATCCAGGGATTGGTGAAGAAGACGACGAAACCAAAGGCGTGCTTCACGCTCATACCTCTTTTAGGTTTTCGTCAACGATCCCCAGATTCCCTTTTGCTTTAGAATTATAACTCTGTTTTTTTTTTATATGTATATATATCAAACAATTCGACCCTAATTTCAAAATCTCTGAAAACTTGACCCATCAGGTCTCTCGATCAATTCCGTCTTCTTTGTTGGTTTGGAAAGAGGTATTCGAAATGGGTTCGCTCGGGATGCTTTCGAGGAGAACATTGGGCACGGATATGCCCGTCATGACTCAGGTTAACCTCCTCGTACTCCTCCGTTCGAATTGATTGTTTTTATTTTTATTTTTGGGGGTTGTGAGAAATTGTTGGATGGTGGGTTTTGCGTGCAGATCCGGAAATTAATGGCGGAATTGACTAACCCCATGTCTCTCGCTCAGGTCTGCCCTCTCTTTCTTTCTTTTGTATTTTGTTTGCCCCTAGAAGTGTGTGTATCAAAACCAAGCTTGTGCGTGTTTCTTTTGCTCACAAAAAGACTTTGGTTTTCGTGAGTGTTCAATTTAATTCAGTCCCTAATCATGCTTTGAGGATGGCCAGTTGTGCTGCTCCATGTTTGCTGCTTCATCGAAAGTATCACATAAACATGTTCATGTGATTGCAGGGAGTAGTGCATTGGCAGCCTCCTCAAAAGGCCTTAGATAAGGTCAAGGAGATTGTGTGGGATCCTACCACTAGTTCTTATGGACCCGATGAAGGTATTCCCGAGCTGAGAGAGGCTCTTCAGAAAAAGGTAATCAATCATACGAGGAAGAAAGATTTAGTTCTTTCTTTCCTTCTTGAATCCAATAAAGTGACCATCTTTTCATCTTTTCATTCTGAAGCTGCGTGAAGAAAACAAGCTATTTAAATCACACGTGATGGTTACTGCAGGTGCCAATCAGGTAAACCAAACAAAGTGCCTTGCAAGGTCTCTTCATTTTTGTTTCCTTCTAGTCTCATCCTCTGTTTCTGTATCAAATGCAGGCTTTTGTGAATCTTGTTCTTACACTATGTGATCATGGTGATTCGGTTGTCATGTTTGAGCCATACTACTTCAACGCCTACATGGCTTTTCAGATGACAGGAGTCACCAACATAATTGTTGGTCCTGGCCATCCTGAGACTCTCTATCCCGACGCAGGTACCTCCTTGACTTTGAATTGAATCACATTTACATGATTTACATAGATTTGAAGTTGTGACTCGTGAGTCTCTTTTCCCAGACTGGTTAGAGAGGACTCTCTCTGAGTCTAAACCGACCCCAAAAGTTGTAACTGTTGTGAATCCTGGTAACCCAAGCGGCACCTATGTCCCTGAACCTCTTCTCAAGAGGATTTCAGAGATATGCAAAGATGCAGGGTGTTGGCTGATTGTAGATAACACATACGAGTGAGTTTTCTCATTTGCAAAGTCACATGATGTCCGAATTGAATGTTTCTGGTCTTGTAAAATGGATTTGAATGAAAAACGCAGGTATTTCATGTATGATGGTTTAAAACATTCTTGCGTTGAGGGAGACCACATTGTTAACCTCTTCTCCTTCTCTAAAACCTACGGCATGATGGGTTGGAGGCTTGGATATGTGAGTGCTCGATCTTACTCTATTCCAAACATAGTTGATTTTGAATTATCTTTTTGGTAATGGAACGTTTTACGGAGCCGCAGATAGCTTACTCAGAGAGATTAGAAGGGTTTGCAACAGAGCTTGTGAAAATTCAAGACAACATCCCAATATGTGCGGCCATAATCTCTCAGCGCCTGGCTCTATACGCATTAGAGGAAGGTGCTGGGTGGGTTGTAGAACGTGTAAAGGGCCTGGTGAAGAACAGGGAGATTGTCAAAGAAGCCCTTGAGCCTCTGGGGAAGGAGAACGTTAAGGGAGGAGAAGGAGCGATTTACCTGTGGGCAAAACTACCGGAGGAACACAGAGATGATTTCAGGGTGGTGCGGTGGCTGGCTCACCGTCACGGTGTGGTGGTGATCCCGGGGTGTGCAAGTGGTAGCCCCGGCCATGTCCGGGTTTCCTTTGGTGGGTTGCAGGAGGAAGAGATGAGAGCCGCCGCAGAGAGGCTGAGGAAAGGATTAGAGGAGCTCGTTCACCGTGGAATGGTGGAGTGAAATCTTGTAAAACAAAAGAGAATCAAAGCATTGTTACTTGAACTTAGAGCTTCTAAAAATAAAAAAGAGTGTTTGTTTATTCAATACTAGATGATTCTTCTCTACAAAAGTACACAAAGTCAAATTGTATTGGGAAACTAATAATGGTGTTATGATCTGACCTATTCCTTTAGGTGTATCTGTATATACTCATTTTATTAACGCACCATTACCTTCTTGATTTGTAACCAAATCCAAAAGTAAATATTTTGGATTAGCTTTATTCGTTTTAAATCTTGGTTAGAATTCAAATGAAAAATTCGAGCATCAGAGGTGATAAATTTTGATAAACGTTAGAAGAAGAAGCTCAAGCCAGACGTTAATATTTTTTTTTTTTACTTTTTTGTTATAACCTTTATTTTGAAAATTGAATTCCTCGAACGTTAATCGATGATTTAGCTTTATTGGATTTAAAGGGGGCCGTAAATGGGCCCGGATCTAAATTTTGAATTGAACCGAACCCGAATAAAGAGAGACTGGATCACTTCGTTTCTACTACCATTTCAGGACGTGTCTTCCATCTTCTCTACTTTGTCGTCTTCCATCGCTCCAACTTCGCCGACGAGTCACATCTCGGAAATCAGAAGGAGGTAAAATTTGGGTGGGAGGTGCCCGAGATCGATTCTCTTGCTTCGGAACCCTAGATTTTGTATTGAAATCGGTTATTGTAGTAGAAAATAAAGGGGAGAGGAAGAAATGGTGGGTAGTAGTAATTCGTTGGCGGGTCTACAAGATCACTTGAAATTAGCGAGAGAATACGCACTAGAAGGATCGTATGACACTTCTGTCATCTTTTTCGATGGCGCCATTGCTCAGATCAACAAGTAAGTAGCTCCCCTTTTTTGAGTCTTGAATCTAGATTTCTCATCAATTGGCAAGCCCTAGCTAGCTAGTTTTCGACTTTTACTGCAATGGCCTTAGTTCCCACTACTTTCCTAGAAAGCTGTAGTTTTGCAATGTTTCTCGATTTGCTCATCCTTTAGAAACTGGTAATGAGCCATGTAGAGAAAGAAGCAGTCTTATGTGCAGGCAGCTCCGTTTATATCTGCAATAGCGATTCTGAAGCGGGTGCTAAACTGTCTTTTAGGCATTTGAACACCCTTGATGAGCCTTTGACGCGGACGAAATGGATGAACGTTAAAAAGGCCATAATGGAAGAGACGGAAGTTGTAAAGCAGTTGGATGCAGAGAGGAGAGCATTTAAAGAAGCTCCCACTGGGCGTCGTGCTGCTTCTCCGCCTATCAATACCAAATCATCCTTTGTCTTTCAGCCGTTGGATGAGTATCCAACTTCCTCCGGAGCTCCAATGGATGACCCTGATGTGTGGAGGCCTCCTACCCGTGATGTTACTAGTAGAAGACCCGCCAGGGCCGCTCAAAGTGGTATGAGAAAATCACCTCAAGATGGGGCTTGGGCTCGTGGCCCAACGACACGAACAGCTCCATCTTCCCGAGGTGGACGAGGTGGTGGCGCTACTGGCAAATCTACTGCAGGCGCCCGCTCTTCCACTTCCGGAAAGAAAGGAGCCACCTCTAAATCTACCAAGGCAGAGTCTACCGTAAGTTTTATATTCCTGCCTTTTGGTCTATGCCAGGTTTTTTTTTATGCATTGGTAGGACTATGTATTAAAAGATCATGAATTCTGTTGCTTCAATCCAGTTTAGAGACCTTAGATTGGTAATCTATTTTCTTATGCTGATGTTGAGTCAGTAGTTTCCACCACGTACTGCTAACAACTAATAAATCTTGTGGCTTCTGCATTGATATCAGAATGGCGATGCTGAAGACGGGAAGTCTAAAAGGGGATTGTATGAGGGACCTGACGAGGACCTGGCTGCTATGCTTGAAAGGGATGTGTTGGACTCAACTCCTGGTGTACGTTGGGATGATGTTGCAGGTTTGTCTGAAGCCAAAAGGCTGCTTGAGGAGGCAGTTGTGCTTCCTTTATGGATGCCTGAGTACTTTCAGGTACTTTGATTTTTGTTCCTTATGCTGCGAAATATGGATTTGTATATTACTATTTTTTAGACTCTGGAGCAACCATATAAGAAAGTGTCTGTTCATCTATTTTGTACTCTTTAATATTTATCTTCCAGTTGTGGAGGATGCTTAAATCGATTGTTTTTGTTTCCCTTCAGGGAATTCGGAGACCATGGAAAGGAGTTCTTATGTTTGGTCCTCCTGGGACAGGTAAAACTCTGCTGGCGAAAGCGGTTGCAACCGAGTGTGGTACCACCTTCTTCAACGTCTCTTCTGCTACATTAGCTTCAAAGTGGCGTGGAGAGAGTGAGCGGATGGTCAGATGCCTGTTTGATCTGGCTAGGGCATATGCTCCCAGCACAATTTTTATTGACGAGATCGACTCTCTTTGCAATTCTCGCGGGTAATTTAGTTCACGACACTGAGATTTCAATACCGAATTGAATGTATGTGTAACTGGTGAAAGTGTGTGATGCAGGGGTTCTGGAGAGCATGAATCATCAAGAAGGGTGAAATCAGAACTCCTAGTTCAAGTGGATGGAGTGAGCAATACAGCGACAAATGAAGACGGTAGTCGCAAAATAGTAATGGTATTAGCAGCTACCAACTTCCCATGGGACATAGATGAAGCTCTCAGGTTTCATATTCATTCTTCTTCTGTTATATGTTTTTTTTTTCTTCTTTTTTCCGGTTTAAAACGTAATGAAACCACTGCTGACTCTTGAGCTCATAATACTATGCAGGAGGAGGCTGGAAAAACGTATATACATTCCACTTCCGGATTTCGAGAGTCGCAAGGCTCTTATTAATATCAATCTGAGAACAGTTGAGGTTAGTGTGATGACTACTACAATGTTATAATAATCGCAAATCTCTCTGGTTTTATGCAGTGTAGCAATGGATAGGTTTGTGCGTGTGTTCACTGTTCAGGTGGCGAGTGATGTTAACATTGAAGATGTGGCTCGGAGAACGGAAGGGTACAGTGGAGACGATCTGACGAACGTGTGCAGGGACGCGTCAATGAACGGGATGAGGCGTAAGATAGCGGGTAAAACGAGGGATGAGATAAAGAACATGTCAAAGGACGATATCTCAAACGATCCTGTGGCCATGTGTGATTTCGAAGAGGCCATTAAGAAAGTGCAACCAAGTGTGTCTTCCTCGGATATCGAGAAACACGAGAAGTGGTTCTCTGAGTTTGGATCCGCTTAAACCCACTTTTCATTAGTCTCAGAAGATGTGTGCTTGTTTATAACTTTATATATCGTTATTATTTGCCATTTATTTTAATCAGATACTGTATTCTTCTTATGTTTCTAAATTCCAACTAAAAGTAAAAAGAGATTGTTGTATGATATTGTTCTTTTTTCCGATTTTTTGGGTTCAGAGTTCAGACTTAAAGGCAGTGGAGAAGAGAGAAAGATTGTATGATATTGATTTTATCGTTGACAAAAAGATAATATTATTTGTTGCAGATGAATAATATGTAAAGAGACAAGACTGCACCGTTTATCATCAAACCAGTTTCTCGAGTGTTCCTCCTCTCCATATCATTGTGCGGCCTCCTCGCTCTCGCTGCTCTGCTCATATTTCGTTTACGTGATTATATCATCCGCAAAGTATATAATAAATATAAAATTATATCATCTCACGATCATCTATGTTGTTTTTAATTAAGTTGTCAAGGTGGATTATTATCTCTATATATATATAAAGACTACGTATAAAGTTATCACATGACATATTTTACAGTAAAAACTCTATAAATTAATTTTTATTAATTTATAGAGTTATTAATTTATAGATTTTAACAAAAAAATATTTTTTACTTTTTATTTATTTTAAAAGAATTTTTTTTAAAAAAGATTATATACTTTAAAACATTCTTTCTAAACTTAAAGATGAATTTAAAAAAAAATTAATTTAAAATAACTAAATTTTTTATTAAATTCATATTTTAATAAATTATCTTACTTATATATTTATATTAAATTTTATTTATAATAATTATTTATTTATGATATTAATAAAACCATATATTTACATAAAAAAAAATTTTTATTTTATCGAATTATATTATGAACCAGTTTAACTCGGAATCATAAAAAATTAATCAGGCCACGATCAGGAACTTGGTCACGTGGGCGACAATCAATCAGCAACTACCTTCTCACGAGCAACTATTTTCTTTAAGTAAGGAAGACAAGATCCATCTGAATATGTGGATGAAATCAAGAAATGACTACCGGTAGACTGCTAACTTATATATATAATTGTGTCGATTGGTTTCTATGCATGCAATTTGTGTCGGTTTCATGTGTCTTTTGTTTTGGAGACTTACATTTTTTTTTGCTCAACAATCAATATATCATTACCACAAACTTAATACAAATATATAAAGTCAATCCAACACATTTTGATCTTCCTCCACAAACGAAATGATCTAATTAGACAATACATAATACAACTTAAGGACATTGAAACTTATTCAAGAAAGAAAAAGTCTCCTGAGCTATTCTGTCAGAAAAAAATGTAATTAGACTTTTAAGATTGAAAAGGAATTCTTTCCCAGTGACATCTACTCCATATTAAAACAAAACAAATATCTAATCCATATGAGCATAAACAATCGACTTTAATAATTTTTTCATTATCTTGATTTTTTTTGTATTGCTCGCGCGGACGTTTCAAATCTTAATAATCAGATTTATCCATTGACTTATTAGTGGATGAAGTCCGACATATATTTTTAAAAAATAATAAAACCCTAATAAGTCGAAAGGATATGAAAGATAGGCGTTATTTCAACGTGGACCATTATCAACCATGTCAAAAACGCATTTCAACTCCTGGCTGTGTTGTTATTAATCTCATATGTGTTCGATATTGGAATTGACACAAGAGAAAGAAAAAAAACGCATAAAGTTATACGATTCCGATTGTCAATGCATGTATCATATATATTCAGATGTAATATGTATAGGATATGAATATAAATACAAAATAAAATTATAGTTATGTTGTTCCTGAGTTGTCAAAAAAACAAAAGTTATGGTATACGTGAATCGTGACAATCTAGAAATAGATGTGGAAAGCATGATCATGTGAGGAACACGTGCACATGAATTGCAAGTGATGATGGGCATGTCCATGTGTGTGTGTTTTTTTTTTCCTAATGAACTTTTTCTGATGTTATTCCTTACATTTTATAAATTGATTTTGTTGTTGTTTTGTACAAAGTTTTAGTTTGTGTTCTTGCATATCCATTATTAGTTAGATTATAAATTTATAAGAGAAATATTTAATTTCTGATGTAATTAAAACAACTACAGTTAAATTACATGTTTTATTAAAAAAAATCTTATATATAATGAAACATGATGGAGTACTTGCGAATAATTAAGGGGCCACGAGAATCAAGATTTCAAAATCTCTTTCGAATTTTTTCGTGTTTCTTCTTAATATACTAGTGAGAGCCAAGTGGGACGTAAAATTAAAATTAAAATGATATTATTGCTGATTCTGACTTTTTTTTTTTGTAAACGAGGATATCTGTTTTACCAACTTTTGATTAAAAATCCGAAGTGGAAATTGTAGAGAAAGGGCCTCGATCTATGACGTATCCTTGATGTCAGACAATTCCTCTTTAGTTTCTGGTAGTATGCGAAAAATGCCCTTTAGTTGTGACGAGTTCTTCGTTTATAGTTATGTTGTGTTTAAAGGCTAAATGGGACATTATTAATCCCTTTTCGATTTAGATAATAAAGGGAAGCATTCTTTTCTGTAAACATAAAGTTGGTTTGACGACTAATTGTTTTGAGTTGCGAATATGCGATTAAGAACGTGCTTTAGCAAATATTAGGGTTTATAGAAAATTAGGATACAGAGTTAACGTAATATATAAACTTTGGGTTAATATTTCTATTTAAGCTTGACAGTATATATATAGATCTGACTTTTTTTTTTTGAAGTCTAATTAATATTCAGAAACAAAAAAAAACCTTTAAACCTTTCTTAAATTTCATCTTTAGTGGCTATTAAATTTCCTTGTTTAAACTTTTTATATAAGTACTACATAGCCACATAGGTTTCAAACTTTCAGTAAAAACTAAATGAAGAGGAAAAAATGTAGGCTCGCTAGATTTAATTTTTGTTTTCTTGTAAAACTACAACGAATTAGTCTTTTAAAGTTATCTATAGCAAAAATTACTAAAACTGTATAATTAATTAATACTTCTATAGTTTGGGATCTGAATTACAAAAAGTGAATTATTAATTACAGATGAATGGAAATATGTTTATAACAATCCATTTGGCGTGGTTTAGCATCGTGCATGCAGAATCGTTCATTATATATAGTCTCCTGTGTGACTGGTAAAGTATTTCATCGCAAGAACGATGTATGTTGAATCGTTCTATATATTGTAGATTTTTGTGATGCAACTAAAAACTATAGATGTAGAGTTGTTCATTGTATTTTCAAGTGTTGAATGAGATTAGATTGAACTGTAGTGAATAAAAGCTTATATAATTGTATTAGTTTTAAAAATCAAGATTTTTTTAACAGTGTAAGGAACGTTAACAGAAGAAATGATCGTGATAGTAGGCATATTGTGATGGGTTAAAACTGTATGATGTTAAATTGCTAATCTTACTATTACTGTTGTTGTTGTTGAAGATTTTTTTTTTTTTTCCTTTTTAATTTCATGGGCTCATGGCAAGTCGAAGCTGAAGAAGGAAACTAATAAGTGACACTCAAAATCGCTAAAGTAGTTGAAAACAAAATTATTAATAGATATTGATAAACCAATAAGAAAGGAGCAAAAGAAGCTTTTCAAAATTCTCTCAGTCACTCCACACACTTACTACTATTCAGTCTTCGCTACTATAAATACACTCCGACTCCTACTCCTCTTCCCCACCAAACATAATATATCATACCAAAAAGGAAATAGCTAAAAAAAGATATTAACATTCTAAAAAGATATTACCGTATGATGATGAACTCATCAACGACCTTAAGCGATGTGTTTAGATCGCATCCTATTCGCATCCCACTCTCAAACTTAGCCGACTTCCGTCACCTCCCGGATTCTTACACGTGGACCCCCGAAGACGATCTCCTCTTCTCCGCATCCGACTCCGACGAATCTTTACCGTTCATCGACCTCGCCGATCCCCACGTGGCCGCTCGTGTGGGCCATGCTTGTACCGCTTGGGGGGCATTCCGGATCACTAACCACGGCGTGCCCTCACGACTTCTCGACGACATTGAGTTCCTCACAGGAAGTCTTTTTCGGCTTCCCGTCCATCGTAAGCTCAAGGCGGCTCGGTCGGAGAATGGCATCTCCGGCTACGGCGTTGCTCGTATTGCTTCCTTCTTTAACAAGCAAATGTGGTCCGAAGGTTTTACAGTAATTGGCTCCCCTCTTGACGATTTCCATAAACTCTGGCCCATGCATCACCTCAAATACTGGTATATATATATACACTTATTATATCTTTGATTATAATATTCCGCTTTCTTATAATTGTAGATCGAACAATAACATAACATATATATCTACTTAACATATCTACATATTCATATGTGCTTTTTTTTTCTTCTTCTAAATGAAATAATAAGTATAGTATAGAGTAACTATAGACTCGATCAAAATTAAGATCTGTGGACGTTAGCACATGACTTTACAGTTGACTATTCGATTTTTGTTTTAATGGATTCGGCTAGGAATAGTCCCAAAAAAAAGGAAAAGTGTATATATTGCCATGTCGACGTTTAGATAGTAAAAACTAAAAAGCACACTGAAAGCTGATAGACCCACCAAAAGATTATATCTGTCTCAAATATGAGAGAATATATTATGTCATTTATGGTAGGAAAACAATATGATAACCAACAGGCAACAGCATGTATTATTATTACTATTTATATGACGATTTAATTTGTATACATTTCAAGATTTCATTAATTATTTTGACATCGATTCAACAGTGAAATAATCACAGAGTATGAAGAACATATGCAAAAGTTGGCAGCAAGGCTCATGTGGTTGGCACTAGGTTCACTGGGAGTCGACGAAAAAGACATTAACTGGGCCGGGCTAAGTTCAGACTTCCAAGGAGCCCAAGCAGCTATCCAACTAAACCATTATCCTATATGCCCAGAGCCAGACCGAGCCATGGGCCTGGCGGCACATACCGACTCAACTCTCATGACCATACTGTACCAGAACAACACCATCGGTCTCCAGGTTTTCCGGGATGACGTAGGCTGGGTCACCGTGCCACCTGTCCCTGGCTCACTTGTGGTCAACGTTGGCGACTTGCTCCACATTTTGACCAACGGTATCTTCCCGAGCGTGCTTCACCGAGCCAGGGTCAACCACGTCCGATCTCGCTTCTCCATTGCTTACCTGTGGGGTCCTCCCTCCGATCTAATGATCTCTCCACTTCCGAAACTCGTTAATCCTCTCCACTCTCCCCTTTACCCATCTCTCACTTGGAAACAGTACCTTGCAACCAAAGCTACTCATTTTAACCAGTCTCTTTCCTTTATCAGAAACTATCATCTGTCTTCAGACCAAATCTCTTGACGTTTACCTTTTTTTTTATCTTTCTTTTTCTTTTTGGTACATGTTTATCTGTGTAATATGAGTGGTTCCTCGTTTTAACAACACGAGTCACTTTATCTAGATAGGATACATGAAAGGTATACTTCTTTAATTTCTTTTTTTTTTTTTTCCAAATTTTCTAAAAATATGAAATCTTGCTAAACTTTGATGTTTAAGATTAACTATTAGCAACTTATATTGTAATCTCTCTACAGGAATCAAAAATCTGAGGTCATTAAAAGCTCTCTGACTATAAAGTAATAATGACAAAAAACAATTGTAACTCATACCATGCATGAACACACTTGTTTTAATTGTATCATTAATACGTGAATCCAATCAAATTGCTATTTTTCATTGAACAATGGCATTTGTACCAATCGTAGATAATGAATATATAGAAACCAATATTTGCTAATTTAACCACGCACTATAAGCTATAATGTTAATACGTGGATCCAATCAAATTGCTTAGGTTTGATTGGAAAGTGGAATTTTACCAACTATAGCTGAACTTGATAATTATTTCCAAAAACTATGAATTTACGTGGATATATCTCAACCACTGTATGTATTTTGCCAATAAAACCACTTCGGTTTATGTATAGCTAGCTCCAGAAAAGGACAAGAGTTACAAAAAAAAGATGTTTTTATCCTCATCATATCTGCATGTAATAATCTTGTTGTGATCTACATATATTCATAACATATGTGTGCATAGTGTATATATATATATATATATCCTAGTAATTGTATATATCATGACTCGTAAGCATTCCCACTATTTCACAAGCCATGCCTTCGATAACAGAAGAGGTATCTATCGGAGACTTAGGCAGTCTCCAAACACTTCCGGAATCATTCACCTGGAAACTCACCGGAGCTGACTCCGTTCTCTCTCCCTCCTCTGAAACAGTGGAAGAGTCCATTCCGCTCATCGACCTCTCCGATCCTGACGTTACCACTCTGTTAGGAAATGCGTGCAAGACATGGGGAGCGTTTCAGATAGCTAACCATGGCATTTCTCAGAAGCTCCTTGACGATATCGAGTCTCTCTCCAAAACCTTTTTCGATATGCCGTCAGAGAAGAAGCTCGAGGCGGCTTCCTCCGATAAAGGAGTTAGTGGCTACGGGGAACCTCGAATCTCTCTTTTCTTCAAGAAGAAAATGTGGTCCGAAGGATTCACTATCGCCGATGGCTCCTACCGCAACCATTTCCTTTCTCTTTGGCCGCACGATTTCACCAAATACTGGTATCGTCTGTTACACTAGCACGCACACTATATAAAAAAATATCAAATTTATTGCTTTACAAGTGGAAAAATGATGGAAAAGGAAGCTAACACCTTGTTTTTTCTTAAAAAAAAATGGAAAAACAGAGCCTTTTGGCCAAAACTAACGAAAACAGAACTTCTATTACTGTTTATGAGATTCCACATGCAATATAAGCTTGAAATTTTCTTTGCAAATTGTAGAAAGAGTTCTATATTTATTATGGAGTAATCCAGAGCACACGTATTATGTATACGCGTATACGGTTAGGTCTATACTCTATATGAAATGTTAGAATTTGGCTTTGTTTCACTTTTACTCCACGGTGATTATAGGGGTCTTAATATATATTACCTGAACATTAAGGCCTTTCTGTAATTATTTGTTGTTGCTTTTCCTTTTCGGTGCTGTGCAGCGGAATAATCGAAGAATACGAGGGCGAAATGGAAAAGTTAGCGAGCAGACTTCTGTGTTGCATATTGGGCTCACTTGGTGTCACCGTGGACGACATTGAATGGGCTTACAAGGCCAAGAACTCTGGATCAAAAGTGGGTCGACGTGCCATACGACTAAACCATTACCCGGTTTGTCCAGAACCAGAAAGAGCCATAGGTCTAGCCGCTCATACCGACTCCACTATCCTAACCATTCTGCACCAGAGCAACATGGGAGGGCTACAAGTGTTTAGAGAAGAGTGCGGTTGGGTTACAGTAGAGCCGGTTCCCGGTGCTCTCGTGGTCAACATTGGTGACCTCTTTCACATTTTATCGAACGGGAAAATCCCGAGTGTGATTCACCGAGCGAGAGTTAACCATAACCGGTCAAGAATTTCGATAGCGTATCTGTGGGGTGGTCCAGCTGGTGATGTGGAGATAAGACCTATATCCAAGATAGTTGGTCCGGTTGGACCGTCTCTATACCGGCCAATTACTTGGAATGAATATCTCCGAATCAAATATCAGGTTTTCGACAAGGCATTGGACGCAATTAGGGTCGTTAATCCCACCAATTGAATCTCGTTTTCCAAATTTCCTTGAATAAAATAAAGTTGTCTCCCGATCATATAAAAAAAAACAAAGAGTTGTGTTATTAAGCGAATTTTCATTTTCAAAGAGTCATTTTGATATGATCTCAACACTATAGATAATATAATTGTGGAGACATTGCTGATCGCTTCAGCGATCAGTTCAGGGATTGAGCGACGCCGCAGAAGATGTGAAGAAGATCTTCGCTGGATTTCTTCAAGGAATTGAGGTAAGACTCGTAGAAGCGTAAGAGGCCGTCGTGCTCGAAAGGATTGTAGCGGAGGGGATGTTGGGCATCGACGAGCTCCTCCGGCGTACGGATCGTCCCTTTGTTGAAGGAGAAAAACCCTAAAGAGTATCGAATCTCCTCTGCGCTCATCACTACCCTGTGGTAACACGGCTTTATCCTATCGTTACTCCACGCCTTCATCACAAAAAATATATCAATTGCTTAAGGTTATATACAGTATATCGAGTCCTTAGACTATATATTGTGAAATTGGAATCGTATAATAGCTGGATTTGGACTCACCGTGAGACCCATGCCGGAGAGAACGACGAATCTTGTCGGCGACGGGTTAAACCCGACCCACTGATCAGTCATGGTTTTCAGCTGAAGACCTCCGACGTGGTTCTGGTGGAGGATACTCATGAAGCTCTTATCAGTATGCGACACAAATCCCGTGTTTGCTTCACCGTTTCGCTGTCTCCGGTAACTCAGCAGCCTCAAAAGGTATCGACTTGACTCGGAGTGAATCGCCGAGTGCTTCTTCTCGTCCATGCCATAGCTCTCGTACAACATCCTCATCACCGTCTGGTCTAGCCCCGCTAGTGCCGTTGCGTACATATGTGTGCTTTGACTGCAAAAATCATAACTTTTGATCTGACATGTATGATCCATATGGTTTGGAATGAAAAAGTTGTGATTTTTTACCAGAAGGGATCGTTTCCTTGTGGCCAGAGTAGTTTAGAGAAATCTTTGCAAGCTTGGTGCTCGGTTGCGTAATCGATCCCCAAACTTTCGTGGATCTGGTAATCGTCAACCACCATAGACATGTAGCCATGGGAGGCCTTGTGGTTCTCGTTCTTGATCTTGACCTCGTACGGCAGATCATACATCTCCTTCATGCCGGCGAGCAAGTCCTCCCTGAGCTCTGATGAGACGCCATTGAACTCTGCCACAAACCAACCCTGCTCCTCCATGGCTTTTCGAACCTTGTATCTGGTCGCAATCCAGTGACTCGTGCCTGGCATTAGTTTATTGCGCGAGAAGTCGAGGATTGGTATGCTTTGCTCTTCGTGTGAGTCCATTGGAGTGGATATATTGCCTAAAGGTTCGTTGGTGATACATTTAGAGATAACACCATCGCTCTCTATTTATAAAAATAGGTCACCACAGTGTATAATTATTTCATACGATCCTTTATAGAAGGGACGATAGTTCAGAGAGATCCGGTTTTGGCTCTTTTATGCGTCATCGTTATGATTTTGTTGCTTTCTATAAATTAAAGGCCCTCTAGCTACAGTAGTATACACATTATTATAATTATGAAGCACACAAAGTCTGGTTAGTGGTTTCGCATCTTTATCCAACCGGAACAATACTCCTTGAAAATAAGTCTAACCCGATTGGTATGTAACACAAGCCCGAGCCAGGAACTGAGACAAATAATCGGTTCACGACCATTTCTGGAAATCGGGTTTGGTTAAGGCTTCGGCCACAAGTACCACATCACCAAGCAATTTTGGTAAATCGAAAATCAGAGATAGGAGTACATAACTTAGACCACACGAGGAGCAGCTTCGGAATCGACCTGCGATCCATCACTGGACGGGGGAAACAGAGTAACCGAAGAACAGTCTAAGGTTCGTAGCTTCAGTAACAAGTAAAGAGCAACTCCACACCCAAACCCTAGAGCGGCGCTCGAGCCAGTCATTGACACTGCGGCGCAGACCAGCATGATGAAGGACTCTTCTTTTGTGTTCATGTCTTTCGAAGCCATTGCTAATTCGATCCCCGCGAATAGCAAGAGCACCCCAAGTATTCCAATCGGAAACTGGCCAAGAATCCTTACGAACGAGTTTCCAAATACCAGACCAACAATCAGCTTACCGACCCCGAGAAACATAACCGAAAAACCACTCCTTGCACCAAACCGGTACTGCCCGGCTAACCCGCCAGCACCGTGACAAACCGGCATTGCGCCGAACCAGCACCCGATTAAGTTCATCACCCCAACGCTAACAGAGACTGTAGTCGCCGAGAGCTCCTTGTCGAACAAGTCAATGGATAATTTGCAGACGGCGATCACTGAGTTTAACACAGACAGTGGAATCTGAGGAATCGCCGCCCTTACAAACCCGATTTTCCAGTCATCCCAAGTGATATTGAGAATCTTGAACTTAGATGGACCAAATTTAAGGTCCTTGAGAATCGACGGATCGCGTATGAAACAGAGCACTAACCCGATCACGAACACGATTAGCGCAGATGGGATCGAAGAAAGAAGACGCAGCCTCCTCCGGCGAGACCGGCTTTCGTCGCCGTTGGAACTATCGGAAAATTCTCCGTGATCGGTATCCCTGTCGTTGCCGGAGCCGGTGGACAAAATGATGAAGAGCAGAGCAGAAAGAGCCAAGATAAGGCCATCGAGGCCGAGCCAGGAACGGGGAGAAGAAGAGGGCTTGAGAGTGGCAGTGTCGTAATTAAAGCGGACGTATTTGATGGCGGTGAAGGCGAACTGGAGGCCCTGAGAAAGCTGGACGCCTCGGACGACAGGGAGAGGGATGAGGTTGTAGAGGAAAGACATGGCACCGGTGGCGCCGAGGAGGAGGAGAGTGGCGGCAGTGGAAGCTCCGGCGGCGGCGATCTGGGAAGGAGTGAGATGTGGGGACTCGGAGACAGCGACGGCTGCGATGGATTTCATGGGCTGGACGGGCATAGGGATGTCGAAGAGGAGGCCTGTGGCGATGTTGTAGAATCCAGTGAAGATGAGAGTGGCCGAGAGATCGAGATTGGAGACTAGAGTCAGGGTCAGGACGATGGGGATAAAGGTGCCCAGATCACCGACGGCTCCGGAGAGTTCAGAAGAAAGAGGGTTTTTGAGGCGGAGACGACGCCGGAGCCACCCGCATCGGTCGCGATGATCACCCGTCAACAGAGGAGTACTGGTCGTTGTCTCCATGATTGGTTCGATTCTATCTATGTGTTGACAAATTGTTTATTTTTACATATAAAATGATGATGATTTACAATTTCAAGAGAGAAAATAAAGTAGTCCCCGGAGAAGTTGGATTAAAAAAGACGGCTTTTCAGACAGTCGACGAGTCGGTGGTGTTGTTTGTTTCTAACGACGACGTGCGACTTTTATAACCATAAAAATATGATTTGCATCTTTAGTCCCTCTAGAATAAAAATATGATTTGCATCTTTAAGTTTTTGTTGTAGTAATGAACAATATGTTGATCAGAATCGATGGCTTTCTCTCACTATGCCCACAAAATCTCAGTCAGTCTCATCCATGGAACTGTAATATCTTGAATAAGAACATACCCAACTTCACGCTTTCTTACTATACACAAGACAAGACAAGTTTATCAAGGAAGAAACTTAGAACGTAAAACCAAATTGAACTGAAAATAATGTTCAAAAAGCTACAGACTAAAGAGTGGTGGTGCTAAACAGCCAATGTTTTGAGAGATTTTTGTCTTTCTCACTCTCAAAATCTTATTTTTGATTTCTTCCTCCTTTGCATTGCCCCCTGAAACCCAAAATATCCAAAAACAATTTCCTATATGTTGGTGGGAGAAGATTTCTCCGGCGAACTGCTAGAAGATTCTCCAATGGAACCGTTGCCGCCTTCGTCTTGAGACACAACAGGAATCTTGACAGCTGTAGCTCTCTCCAATTCCTTCTCGAGCTCTTCTTCAGACCGCAAGGCGTTGAACTGTCCCTCCAGCGACTTAGCTGCAGCTAACCACGCAGTGACAATGACCAACAAGATAATCCCTAAATACGGCGTCGAATTCGCAAGTGATCCAAAGGATAAGATCATGAACTGCTGTATCAGAGCTCCGCCTGATTTCCCCAGCGGGTTGCAAACCACATCAATTGCAGCTTTGCCTTTAACCTGTGTCAACATCACAATCGCACAAAAAAACCAAGCTATAAAGCACCAAACTTTCATGCCATATAGCAGAATTCTTTTAGATAGAGAGAATCAAATCATAGTAGCAAACCTTGGTGTCCTCATCCAAGGGAATATAGGCCATTTCCTTGCAAGGATCGAACAAGCTGTACTTGGCGCTCTTGCTGAAGATATTCTGGAGGGCGCCGACATAGACAGCTGCGAGTAGCGGCGTCATACCAAGCTTGGCAACAAGTGGTGCGAATGGGCCGCCAAACAATATCAGAGAGAAGAACGCAACACCGGTCAATAGCAGAACAGTTGGGGTGATCTTTGCAGCTACTCCCCATCCATACTTATCGAATACGTATTGACTGAGAAGCATCATTGTGAATGTTGCAATACCCGTGCAGGTTGAGAAGTCTCCCATAAATGCCGAGTACTCGTTCGGACTAGGGAACTGCAGCCAACAGGAAGGAAATTAGAAAAGCTAAAAAGAAATGTAAGCATTAGAGGGTGAAATGGACGAGGAGCTGTATGTACCTGAGCTTTAAGCTTTGATTTCCATGTGACTTCTACAAGGTTGATACTTATACCATATGCGACCACTAAAGTAGCAAGATCCCTAATGTATGGTGATGACACCAAGAATTTCAAGCTCTCCATTGTTCCCATCTTCGGTTTGCTCTGTAAAAAAAAAAGTTACAAAGAGAAAACATATATCAGAAGAGTCCTCATAGGCTGCAAAAAACAGACCAAGAACTTCTGCAGACCATTACCTTCTTCTTCTGGCTACGGGTAGGAAGAGGAACGTATCTATTGACCCACCAATAGAGGAAACAGATGGCAAGTCCCATTCCCACCACTATGCTCATCATGGCTTTCAATGAAACTGCCCAACCGTCAACTCCAGGACCAAGATTCTTTCTCAAGTTAGAGAAGTATTTCACGGTTCTTCCTGAGAAAATCAGCGCAACATTGGCTCCAAGTCCAAACAAAGGATAGAATTTCTTGGCTTCATCAACGGTTGTGATCTGCAAAGAGATTGAAGCAATGCTATATGAAACTCACAAGACACTGACTTGTAATGCATATGTGCTGCATGATTACACACCAACAAACTCGGCCGCAATCAAAGACTATTACGACAATCAAACATATGATCAAACGATAAACACACCAGCCTGTTACTAAGAAATGAACCGGAGAAGCACGACAAACATCCATCGTCAACGCCAAGAAGATCACAAAACTTCAATTCTATAGAGCAGTTCAATCACCTGATTAGCAAATCCCCAGAAGAGAACTGAAATCACCACACTACCCCAGAGCTCAGCCATGACATAAAACAAACAGAAGCTCCAAATCCGCAAGATTGCAAGAGGACCCATGAATCTTGGGCCGAGGGTTGCAAGGAGCTTATCTGCGAGAGCTTCCGGGTGAATATAGTTGCTGAGAGGATACATCACGAAACCGAAGGCCCCAAAGTAGACGATGAATGGGACGATAACGGTGTAAAATAGAGCCTTTTTGGAGAGAACATTGGAGAGTTTGGTGTAGAGGAGCATGAACCCAATGGCCATGGGAAGATTGACCCATGTCTTCAAGAAAGGTATAATCTCAGCAGAACTTCCTTTCGCCGTCACCACCAAGACGTCCTTTGTGTCCCTTAGGATTGTGTAATTGAAAAGAATGCAAAAGAACATCAAACCCAAAGGGATAATCTTTTTCAAGGTTGTAACCTCCACACCGAAAATCTTGGGCGACGCAACAACTGCTGCCGAGTCGCCTTCGTCGAACACAGCTCCGTCGCCGGCGGCCGCTGCCTCCGCTTTGCATATGAACTCGGTGCTTCTCTCCTTGTGCGAAATAGAAATCCCGTGTAGGATCGGCTCAAAGGCTTGAAATTTCTTGTGCCCTTTAAAGGATAGAGACAGCCCAGGTAGATTTCTCGGCTTGGCGGCGAAAAGTCTCTGCTTTAAGCCGTGGGATGGCTGAAGAAAGCTTCTTGCTCCGATGGGTTTGGCGGGTAAGGAAAGAATTCCTCTGGTTTGTACCGCAGCTTCCATCTCTCTATCTCTTTCTCTCCAGCAAGTACACAGAAATACCGGAGAGAAATGGAGGAGGAGGATATGAGATAGAGAGATGATGAAAGGTGACTGGGTAGTGCGAAGAAAGAATATAGTTTTTGCCAATGAGATATTAACAAATGTGGTAAACTATATATATATATATATATATATCGGGAAAGGATGGATTTTTGCACCTGTAAATGTAATAAATAAAAAGAGAGGAGAAATTGCTCCCTAAAGCTCACTGTCTTAATGCTCGATAAGCTAATCTTTCGGATTAAGCGAAATAAAATTTTGATACCGGGAAAGATAAATTTGCGGTGGTGTTTGTTGAACCATGTGAGCTTTTTCACGGTAGCGAACCTAGAAAAAGTCTCGAGGGTGATCATTTGGAATGCCTGATTTGCCCTTCCATTTCATACGTTAATGACCGTAAAGACCTTTTGGGTGTAATTACTTGTTGTTTTTTCTTCTTCTTTTCCATGTTTTGTAGTTGGTGGCTATAACTTTTTTTCTTTGAGTTGGTGGCTAATGGCTATTACAATACCTAGATTAAATCACGTGTCTTTTAAATTTTTTTTATTATATATATGTAAATTTTTTTATCAAATATATATATATATATATGTGTAAATGTTCAATGGCAACGCTTTTGATGGCATTTTTTAGTTTCAAGTATTTTTGTGCTATCAATGTACTCTAAATTTACAGAACTAGAATGCAAAAAAAAAAAAAATAGCACTGAAAAATGATATACAAGGCATGATCAAAAACAAAATAGATTTCGATTTATCATCTTCTTATTGGTAGATGATCAATTAGACAATTAGTCATCTACACTCAATAGTTTAGATGTCAATTTTTCCAAACGTAAAAGAATTTGCATCCTCCTTCAAGTTGACCGCTGATTTCTGACGGCAGCCCAAAATTAGGACGTCAAACGAAATAAGATGACCAAACTCTCTTATACATTCATTCTAGTGGACTATTCTGTTCTGTTCAGAATTTTTTTCCTTGCTCACACCTTTAACACGCATAATTCTATTCCTGGGACCAATTACAAAAACATATGTTCGTTTTTTAACAAAAGGTGTGGAGGTAGTTTCAAATTTAAAGAAAGACGCATCTAGGTGATGTATCGTGCTTCGATTATGAAAGGGGAATTATTTTGACAACTTATTTTTATAAAACGACTAGAAAGAAAATGGCAGTTATATATTATTTATTTAGCACAAAGCCACCCACCACGAACTCAATTTGAATGGTATCGGGCGGCATCATTAGTAATTTGATAATGGAGTACTTGTATAGAACCCATGATTATTAGATTCACAAAATAATACAAATAGTGTTAAAACACATTAGTATTTACTTGTAAGTGAACAATTGTAATGCAAATTCGATACTTTTGATGGAGAGGATAATTTACAGCCGCAGGATGAGAGCGATGGCTCCGATTGTCAGAGTTCCAACTTGCAAAAGAAACATCCAAGGGAAAGGTGTAATAAGGCATGGACCCTGTTTGCAGCCATCCTTAATTCTCAAACATGAACTTGTAAAGTGGGACCCAATAATTTCACGAGAAATCACCTTTTTTGCAACCCAACGGTATTGAGATCTTCCACGTGGCCAACTTGTAACGGTTCTTGATATACACGCAAGAAGGCACTTTACCTAGACACACATAACATGATTGGGATTATTACACAAGTACATAAACATTAGTATATCATAACATAGAATTCGAAACAACGGTGTCTCATGGAGACACGTCACTACTTTCCTTTACCTGTGGCCTTGACAGCTTGCTCTTTCCGGCCAAAGATATTTCTCTCTTTCGTCTTGTATACCCCTTCTTATTATTATACGAAAAAAAGAAAGAAAAATCAAAACAAAAATCCCAAACCGAAGGCTCCTTATTTTGCCATATTAAATCTTTGTAAAGAAATGATGAGTAAATTCTCGTACTATTGATACTAGGTACAGTTTTTTTACCATTTCATCGGATATATACTAGTAATATATAGAAAAATGAGTACACTGCATTTTATGTATTGCTAATTTGCTATATAATAGTATCTACATACATATATGTATTTTTTTTCTGAAAAATAACCGTTCTAGGTATATGGATCCCCGGACAACGAGCGCGAAAACACGAGACGCGTAAGTCGTAACAACGAGCAGGATCCAGATATAGAACCCGTTCACAGCAAATTTTTCACTCCCATTATCAGCCACGATTCAAGTGTAGATCTTTTACCCTTTACACGAGCTGAACAGTATAGAACAGAGGCCTATTATAAGCAGTGAGAGAGAAAATTACCTCGGAAAAAGTACTGGTGGTGTTCCGACATCGGAGTCTCTCGACGGAGAGGCTTGGACTTCCGATTGGACCATCACCATTTTTTATTAAATTCCCGTCGGTGATCCTAAAATTAAATGGGCTTTCATTTCCAAAGGCCCTTACAAGAATGTAATTAAGCTCAATGGAGTAATGAAAATGAAACGAAGCCCATATGTCTTTGGATGAGAGATTGACTAGTCGATTGGGTAGGTAGGAGATGGAATATATATAATAAACATTTAACTAACAAAACGGGTGAGTGTCTAGTTGGTTATAAGCCAGCGCACTTATACCCGACAAGACATGTGTGTCATATCACACAATGACAAAGCACAAAAACAAGTTGGTCTTATTATTTTAAGCAAAGTCATAGGTACATTAATTAATTAATTATAGGTAAATTAGTTTCCACATTCCAATAAACAAACATACTATAATCTAATATTAAGAAGTCAAGTGAGAGAATTCTCTGCCTCGGATCCTGTTGTAGATACTAACGAAAACAACAAAAAAAATATGAAATAAACTGAGAGCTACTTAGTTAACCTTTTTGCCGAAAAGAGATAGAGAAAGATCTATAGTTGAATTATTTGTTAGATAGCTCAAATGGTAAAAAGAAAAAACAGAGAAGAAGAAGAGGAAATGGGAAAATTGGAGGGTGGATGCATGAAAGAAAGATGGTGTGGGGGAAGGGGTTTGTACATCGGGCAGCTTTAGATGCGGCAGCAGGTAAGGCCCACATGAGCTGCTCAAAATGTGAAAGTTGAGAGCGCTTTGAATTTTTGGAATTTTTGGATATGATGATATCGATGAGCTAAAAGCAAAGAAAAATAAACGATTTTGGATATGGATTTTGGGACCCCATACACGTGATCTTTGCTCTTTTCACTTCTTATAGTTTGCCTTTATGCAATCTGTCTATATTTTTATATATTGTACATGTAGCATTATATAGTTTTGTGTTTCATCCATTGGGGTTGTCTCTATGTGGTTAACAGACCTAAAGCACCTGTATATCTTTTGGTTTATGTCTTGAATTAAGTGAATTATCTATGCAATCTTAGTCGGATTGCACTAATTTCTAGTTACAATTAGATAGTTCATTTTAATTCTGCATACTATTATTAAGTCAAAATTTTACAAGCGATGATATATAATATTTATATAGTCTACTACCATAGTCATAGTCTACTCCCTCCTATTGTTTGATTAAGCTACTACTACATATAGTGCACTGATTGGGGAGATGAGTAAAATTGGAGGGACTGTTTGTGTAAATTAAATGGTCCCCGACAAGAATCTTCAAAATCACACGAAATCCAAGTTTGAAAGTTAACGGTCACAAAATAAAATAATAAAGGGGAAAATAAAAGAAGAATAAAAACAGCCTCGTTCCTCCCGCTATCCGTTGTTTTCTGAGCCACACTGTTACAGTACTTTCTCTATAGGGGCATAACAGTCACCAAACTTGCAAATGTTGTTTATCAAATTTGCAATGCTTCGGATTAATTAGAAAGATTGGTGATTTGATTTCCTTTTATTTATTTAAAATTTATAGTTTAGTGGAAAAGCATATTAATAATAAAAAACACGCCTTTTTTTTAAAAAAGTTCATAACCTCTCAATTTTGAAGATATAATACAGCTAAATAATAGTCGCAAATTCTCTTCATTTTTTTCGATAATAGTATTTCTTTATACAGCTAGAAAATTAAACTTGAATTATTCTTTTCTTTTTCAGATGTCGAGGCTTAAATAGTCCCTTAAAGACCTCTGCGTAGTGATTGGTCCGAGCAGAGTCGTGCTGTTAATCAAAGAAATTAATAATTTAATAAAAAATACTAGAAAAAATTATAGTACTATATCATTATAATAGAAGATTATTATCTTATAAATAAATAGTATGTTTTATTTCTTCAAAAAGAAACGTTGTAGAAAAAATAGGAGCAGAAGAAAACGGAGGTTTTTCTTTTTCCGGATCATCCAAAAGTTTCTCCTTTTTTTCTCTCCCCATTCTCTCTTTCGCCGTTCCTGCGATTCTGCAATTCCTAAGCTTTTCATATTCTTTCAGAATCGTAGCAATGGCGCTCCCTCGTGGTTTTTGATTTTATTTTTTCTTCTTTTCTTTCTTTTCTCATTGCGAGAAAGGGGTTGTTGTTTTTCTCTCTTCATCCTCGCCGCCGATTCGTCGCCGGCAGATGGCCAACTCGCCACCATCGTCTCCAAATCCTCCGAAGTTGGTGGATTGTTGGTCGCTTCTGTTTTTTTCTCGCTAGGGTCTCAACTCCTCCCACATATATTAAGGAGAGAAAGGAGGATCTGATTCAGATTGATCGCGAACGATCTCCAATTATCTACGCATTGGGGTTTGAATTTGGGGATTCACATTGGGAAGAAATGGGGAAAGGTTGGTTTCTCGTAGAGAAAGCGAGAAGATGCTTAAGGACGGTGTTCTTCATGTTTGCGATGTTGGTGTCGCTGTTAGTCTCGTCGTTGCCTGTGCTTGTAGCCATCGGCGACGTTTTGGTGCCGACTTTTCTGCTCTCGAGCTTTACTTGTTTGACGTGCTATGGATTCAAGGAGCATCTGAGTCGATACGCTTTCAAGAGCTCTTTGACTGAGATTCCTCTCGTCTCCCTCGTCAGATCTTTCCTCGTCATCTGTACGTTTCTGACTTTCGCTTTTACTTTCGATCTAAAGAGGGCATTACTAATTTTACCGATCTCAAGTTGTTTGTTCTTCTTCTATTTGATGAGCAGGTGTGTATTCACTATCCGATGGCCCTGCACTCTCCCACGGTCCTTACCTTGGAACTGTGTCTCTCTGCTCTCTTGTTTCAATTATTCTTCTTTCAGTAAAAGCTTGCGTTTTCACTGCTAATTCTCAACTTAACGCGGAAGCCTCGTCCTCTCCGTCAAGGCAACGACTCCATCTGAACAAGTCTTGGGGAATGCCGGTTTTGTTCCTTTCGTCTGTGGTTTTTGCTCTTGGCCATACGATTGTTGCTTATAGAACAAGCTGCAGAGCAAGGAGGAAACTTTTGTACCACATTGTCGACCCTGAAGCAGTGAGTTTACTTCTATGCTTTCCTTCTAAAGCTTTGTTTTCTAGTTTAACTCAGGATCTCATTTGACTGTATTTGCAGCTTCTCTCGTGCAAAAGTGTCTTCTCCAGCTACCAGAAAGTCCCACGTTCTCCCATTCCTTTGCTAGGAAAGTCCTCCAAGATGATTGATGCCGAGGCCAGACGTAAGTTGCCTTCGTCAACATCCCACGATGAAGGAGAGCTTCCAGTGAGATTGCTTGCTGATCTTGACAGCTTATTTGTTACAGTCCGAGGGCTCACTGTGCATTACAAGATTTGCACACCTGCTTCTCCTCGCCAGTCTGTCTCCTCAACTCTTTCTCTTGAAGCTAATTCTATGCTCAATATGCCAGAGGCAATGGCAGGTCGGTTGAAGCTTGACAGGAAAATATTGAGCATGGCCACGAGAAACAAGCTCAATCACCACCACCATAGGAGCTACAACAGTCTGCTCAACGATTCTTCTTCGCTGCACGACCCTCTCCTAGATGGTTCTCCTACTTCTCCTCCTCTTTTCAAAGATATGCAGGAAGAAGCCTGTCGAGAGGATGACATGAATGTGTGCAATTTTGGTGCCACGGAGCAGCAAGGTGCGGATGGAAGCCGTCAATTTGGTGTAGTGCTGGTTCATGGATTTGGCGGAGGAGTGTTTTCTTGGAGACATGTGATGGGTTCTCTCGCCCATCAGCTTGGTTGTGTTGTCACTGCATTTGATAGGCCTGGTTGGGGGTTAACCGCAAGGCCTCATAAAAAGGATTTGGAAGCAAGAGAATTGCCAAACCCTTACACTCTGGAAAGTCAGGTACTATATATAACTCAAAGGAAGCTTTGTCTTTGAATTTGGGTAGAAATGTTAAAAAAAACTTCAATGATCTGTTGATGTTTCCCAGGTAGACATGCTTCTTGCTTTTTGCCACGAAATGGGATTTGCTTCGGTAGTATTGGTTGGCCATGATGATGGAGGTTTGCTTGCGCTCAAGGCTGCACAAAGACTGATAGCATCGAAAGGTCCCGTCAAAGTGAAAGGATTGATTTTGCTTAATGTAAGCTTGACGAGGGAAGTAGTTCCAGCATTTGCAAGAATACTTCTGCACACATCACTAGGAAAGAAACACCTTGTGCACCCGCTTTTACGCACTGAGATAGCTCAGGTGGTGAATCGTCGCGCTTGGTATGATCCTACCAAGATGACAACAGATGTCTTAAGGCTATACAAGGCACCTCTTCATGTGAAAGGCTGGGACGAGGCACTTCACGAGATAGGTAGACTCTCATCGGAAATGGTGCTTCCAACTCAAAATGCACTGTCACTTCTCAAAGCAGTTGAAAACGTACCAGTATTAGTCGTTGCTGGAGCAGAAGACGCACTTGTTTCCCTCAAGTCCTCCCAAATCATGGCTTCAAAACTCGTAAACTCTGTAAGTCCTCCATATATCTAATCAAACACATAACTCCTTTTGTCTCAGCAACTAACATTATACATGTCAACAAACAGAGGCTAGTAGCAATCTCAGGATGCGGGCATTTGCCACATGAGGAGTGTCCCAAGGCGCTTCTTGCAGCCATGTCCCCATTCATCAGCAGACTTGTACTTAGTGACTGAGTGATCACTTCTTGTTGTCTTCTTAGCTCACAATCGATTAGTGTTTGTGTGTTTTTTTAGTCTGCCCCAAATGGAAAGAAGGTGGGGTGACTGTTGTCTTAGCAGTTGTGTATTCATCATAACCAGAGTTATTGTAGCCCTTCTCTGTTTTTCTCATCTGGTTTTTTTTTGTTTTGTTTTGGAGTTTGTATTTATTTGTCTATTGAAAGATGAGTGGCTGAGCTGATGATTCTCTGTAAAATTTTCCGGTTTTAAATGCGCATAGCATCAATGTCATTCCATCTCTTTGTTGTGCAGTGCTCCTAAAACTAAACAAGGTATAGCCCTTCTCTGTTTTTCTCATCTGGTTTTTTTTTTGTTTTGTTTTGGAGTTTGTATTTATTTGTCTATTGAAAGATGAGTGGCTGAGCTGATGATTCTCTGTAAAATTTTCCGGTTTTAAATGCGCATAGCATCAATGTCATTCCATCTCTTTGTTGTGCAGTGCTCCTAAAACTAAACAAGGTATAAAAGTAACAATTTTTATTAAAAAAGGGCCATGACGCATGAAGGTCTCTGAAGTGGATGGATCACCAAAGAACCCAACAAAAACATCAAAAAAAAAAAAAGAATACAAGAAACTGAGTAAACTCTCAAACTAAACGTTAGGAAGACAAATGAGATACTTTTAGCAAGCATAAAGAAGAAAGGTGTAGCAAAAAGTCTACTTAATCCAGAATATCAGAGAAAGCTGTCTTCTTAAATGGATTACCTTGAGCCAACAGTGCAGCCATCGATTTGTTTGGAAAGATATTATCAGCCTTCATTCTATCTCGCATTCCATATGCAGGGGTTTTGGCGTTAATGTAAGCCTGCATGAGGGCTTGGAACTGCCTAAGCCGAGATGTATACCCAGCTTCCCTCATTTTTTGGAAAATCTTCTCCGTGTTATGAATATCTCCCCGTTTTGCGTACTCGTCCATGATGTACATGAAGGAGTTCATCATCAGTTTTGTATGGCTCTGTTTGGATGCCTTGTTCAGCAAAGAATCAGCCTTTTCAACTTCCCCAGCTTCCACGTAGAGCCTGATGAGTGCATCCCATGTCGATGCCTCAATCCTGCAACCACTCTCTGCCATTCGTTTGACCAGATCCTTACCCTTTGAGAGCATCTTGTGATCTACGTAAACCCTCAAGAGAGTGGAGTAAGTATTCGAAGAAGCTCTCCTGTCCATCTTCACAATCTTCTCAAAAATAGCCTCTGCTTCTTTCACTTTATTGAGCTTTCCAAAAGCGTGGATTGCAGCAAGGGATTCTTCAAAGCGGGGCTTGGATTCACACATCTTCCATATTCTCATCACTTCATCTTCTCTCCCAAGAGAGGCATAGATGGAGAGCAAATCTTTGAATGCTCGGCGGTTTGCCTCTAGGCTTTCACCTTCCATCTCTTTCAAGACTTTCTCGGCTTTCTCTTTAAGCCCAGCTCCTGAATAGTGTCTAGCAGTGATAGCTTGTGTATGGAAGTCTGGTTCAACACCTTCGTCTTTCATCGTCTCCACAATCTGCTCCATCCCATTGATGTCATTTGATGACCCTTTGACGTCAATCAGGATCTTGTAAGTGAGAAGACTCGGCTTGACATTTTCTTTCTCCATGAGCAAAAGCACATCAGCGATTTTCTTTCTGTCGACCCTCTTGTAGAGCAGAAGCATCTGATCACATGTAAAACCAGACCGAGGGAATCCCAGGTCCTTCATTCTGTTGAACACAGCTTCAGATTTCTTCACATTACAAGCAACCACACAATTCGCCAGGAGGGTACGGTATATCACTTCTCCTTTGAATGATTTCGGGATCTTGTCCATATAAGCTTCTCCCTTTTCTAAGCCGCGTGTTTTAAATATAAGATCTAGCCGAGAAGCATAATCTCTCTCATTCATCTCAATTTTCTTATTTGCTTCCAACCATTCTGACATCTATACAAACAGATGAAAAGGAACAAACGTAAGCACTTGAGAGCAAATACGTATACATAAATCAGATATATACTCAACAAGTCGATTTACCTGTAATGCTCTTCCATACATACGACGTCTACGTAGCTGAAGCAACGCCTTAGCAACCTCAATTCGGTTGATCTCATTTCCTTCTTCCACCCATTTATCAAGTGCACTGCCTACAGACAGACCTGCTGCAGAAACAATGGTCTTAAATAGCTCGGACGGCTTCTTTTCTACCGTTTTTCTACTATTTTCGGTTTCAATGAGGTCTAGTTCCACCTCTTCTTCTTCTTCTTCTTCTTCATCATCAGCAGAGAGCTTTCCCTCATCATCATCCTCACTACTAGTCTCTTGCCCTGACTTTGAATTTTCCAGCTCTGAGAACCCGTCTTCGAGCTCATCTTCTTCCTCTTGATCACTTTTAGTGCCAGCATTCGAGGAAAGTGCACGTTTACTCACACAAGACAGCTCGTAGAATCTTGAAACAGCTTCACGTTTATCATCATATACATTCGAGTTGGACTCGAGAGTGAAGAATCTCCTTTCTCCTGATTTTATCTCTTTTGAATAAACAGCATTACAAACTCCTCCGATTCGGAGTCTCTGGGTTCTGCAAAATTTACAAATTAGTACAAGTTGTTTGGTTGCCAAAATTGCAACAAAAAAAAACCATTTTCTTTAGATTGAAAATCGAAAGCTTAAATAAAATCCAACTTTACTCAATCTGTTTCTACAAACAGCGATATCTTTCAAACAAAAAAAAAATTGATCACAGCGAGACTAAGTTTCTAACCTCCGCAAAACCTTGGAAAGAGCGAACATGCTTGCTTGTTCCGTCGAAATGATCACTGAAAAAAAACACGCACACACGACAAAAATCAGATTAAAGAGGGAAAGGAGAGGCTTTTGCAACAAGAAGCAATAGATCAGATTCCAAAGAAGTCGAGCATATCGAATTTGAGAAGGGAAACAGAAGAAGCTTAGAAGATTACCGTCGTGTAAACTGTGAGAGAGAGAGCGAGTCGATGAAGAAATGAGAACAGAAAAAAGTGTTGAGAGGGGTTTATGAAATGAGAGAATTGTAAAATTGAAATGAATGTTTAGGGTTTTACGATCTTTTCCGGTTTGACCATTTTGTCCTCCGATAAGCCAAATTTGTTATCATTTTCCGTTTTGACCAGATGGATTCTCGAAATAAGCCGAAACCTTCATTTTCAATTATGTGATTTTCTTCTTCTATCCCCTTTTTCTTTCGTTCAACACCTTTTATACATGTTTTTGAGTTTCAATCAGGACAGGTACACTAACATCTACAAACTGGAAATGTTTAGAGCTAATTTGCATTTACATAAATGCACACATCTTACAAAATCTAATGAAAAACAGTGACCAGGCTGCTTGAGGCTTTGAAAGCTACTATGAAAGAGCTCAAGGAAAGCCTAAAGAACGGCTCGTGTTTTTTTTTGGACGGTGGTATGTGTAATTTTGGTCGATTCAGACATCAGATTTGGCATTCCAGGTTCTGGAAGAGTTGGTGTCTGCTCCAGAAACAGTCATCAAGCTTCCAGTGTCAGACATGTAGTGATAATTGTAATTGATTCTGGTCACTAAATCAGCCAAATGAGGGAAGTGTCCCACATTCAGCTTCGAAGACAATACCTGCAAGTTCAATTTCACATAACCACTTTATCAACTAGGAGTTCAAACTACAAGAACAAATTATACAGGGTTTTAGATAAAATGGCCTTACTCTAAGGAGGAAAGCAATGCAGTCTTCAAATTGCTTCTCAATGCGGTCAATTTCCATTTCGCATCTAGCCTTGATCGCTGAAACTGCTCCACCGCTGCTCAGTGTTTGTTGTATTGAGTAGAATTCTAGAGCTAAACCAAGAATCATGTTGATCCGACTTGCGATGATTGCCCACTATACAGAAACCACAAAATTGGTTTTATAGCTACAAATTCAAATATATATATACACTCCAATTAAAGAGATCACCATTACCAGCTTTTCTTGAACCACAAAGCATTGCCTCTGAATCGATATCAAGTAGGTCTCATGTACATATATGACCTCGTCCAGAGACCCTGCTTTCACCATAGCTTCGCACAGTTCACGCCATGCGGTATGATATACCTGTCTTTACAGAATCCAGTTAAGCCTGATAAGAGCTTTTCATATTATTGAAGCCGTATGATCAACTTTCAATTTTACCACAACTCTTGCATATACTTATATATTACTCCCAACAATAAATAATACCGTAATTATAACCAATTATTCAGCATCGGACTTTACCCTGTCCATTACGTATTGATGAAAAGCATCCACAAAATTGAGGAGCTTTTGTTCCAGTAACCAGTGGTGCTTGCGGATTTTTGTTGCAGAGCCTTTACCCTATGATACACAAACACCAAGTCACTAAGTTTATAAAACTATATCATATTATTATTTATTATTACTCTTTATATTTATCCGTATTGATCAAAAGACTGATTAAGCTCTTTGTAATTGGATTTGGATGCCACATGAGTTCGAGAGTTATCAAAGACCTTCCACATCCACCTTCGTGCTTTATCAAGCACAAATTTTGCTCGCTTGACCTTCAACAAAAATCCCATCACCTGTTTTGCATTTAAATAATTAACACACAGAACAAAAGACTGTTTCCCCCAAAAGTAGCTGGATGAGAAAGGGTTACCTGGTTATACTTCTTAATGGCCTCACTATTGGCAATAAGCTCAAGCGGCCATGGCACCTTAGAAAACAAAATAGTTCAGATCGATAAATACACATAGATATAGCCATGTTTTATGCCAATACGCTGCAATTGGTTGGAAGAGTAAAATGTCTTTCTCTAGACCTTGTATGTGAATTTGAGAGACTCGAGACAATCTATCCCAAAGTTGTTAACGCGGCTTTTACGAGATGAAGAAAGGGGTATTACGTAACCCTTGTCATCTTTGTCTTTGTCTAAACAACCTTCTCTGGAAATAGATACCACCAACGAATCAGGACTGCTAAACAGCATGGCATCAGCTGAATTTCTAATTGATTCCTGTAGATAACCATTACAATTTGGAATTAATTTGTCTGTATGCGGCGATAGAACAGGGACACATAAGCACACAATTAACAAGCAGAATCTTTTTAGAAGTGATAACTATAAATATGAGTTCAGTGTTTCTAGAAGTTCACCAAACATGGTTACCTGAAGGATTATGTTCAAATCAAAATCATCGTTTGATGACTCTCCCTTCCCCAGCCTATTGAATATCACAGTCAGAAAATGCTGCAGAAGGTCCCCTGAGAATTTTAAGGTTTCATTAAGATCCCAGAAACGACTCTATTGCCAAAGATGTTGAAGCACATAAAACGTACCTGAACCTAACAAGAAAATGGCACGCAACACCGCGAGTTCGTGCATCAATTTCCAATCATGCATTAGTTTTGACAAAATTACTTTGCCAATGTAGTCCACCTACAACACGCACAACTTTCATAAGGTAACAGAAGTATGCATGCCGTAGGAACAAGCGGCAATGCAAACCTTACATCACCGTACCTGCCTCCTTATGTAGATTGAGAAGCATTCTTGCATTATTACAACAGGAAGTGGAGTATCCCTTGGCTCTGCCTTTAGCATCCAGCTGAGAACTCTTGAAGGAAGTGTACTATTCTTTTGGAAAGGTAGAAATTCGGACATATGGAGCTTCGGCTTTTTTTGTTATTGTTGATCACACAGATTCCAAAAAGCTATCAGAAACTATTGCACATGGTAGAAAAGTGAAGAAATGGATGGAATTGATCAAAACATCAGTATCAAGTACCTGGAATGACGGAAGCAACGTGGGAAAGGGAAACAACGTTTCTAGAATTTTTGTGTCATCCTGAGAAGAAAGATATTCAGATCTACCAAATTGGAATCCAAATTTGTAGTTTGTGCCGCTCAATCCAGCATCTGCCACGCCAGATCCCTCAAAAACAGCACTCAACAAACTCTCATCATTTAAAGAGGGTAGACAATAGTTGTGTGATAAGTTTAAGACATTCAAAGCATTTTTATTCCTCTGAAGATCCATTTTAGATACTGAAACAACAAGGTTTTCATGACAGAATAAACCCTGCAACGCCTTTTTGACAGTGAGACCGTTGTTTTCGTCATTAACACCAGAAACACCACATGCACTCTGGTGTTCTGATTTGGCCTCCATAGCTAGTTTTTCTTCCACAACACCGACCAACAACTTATACCACATTCGTTCCGAGCACGTGCGAACTGGAAGATCTTTATCATCCATGCCATTTTCCAGCTCTCCACTTACATATGATGCTAAAGTTGGAGAAATCTCCCACTCACCCGCTTCATCTTTCCACAGATATCTAGAGACATGATCCCCATGGCCTATAAGGCCGGCAAGTGTTAGACAAAAGATTTCAGACAAGGATAAGTCTGCAGTGCTCCTAAAGTTGTTCTTTTCAGCCAGTAGTCCACAGCCAGAATTCCCAAAACCATTTCTCCCATGGTACTGAATCTTTCCAGAGGTTCCGGAAGACGTCGAAGGAATATGCTGCACCAGCTGCAGTGACTTTCCAGCAGAAACAATCGACTTACATATGTCTTTTATGAATAATGGGCATAACACCGGATTATTCTGCTGTCGGTCTTTGTCAGAAACTAAATTGGAGTCATTTCCACTCAGTCCTTTCTTTTCATTTAGCGAAGCTACATTTGATTTATGGCCGGCAACCCTCATCAACATATAGCTTTTCTCCCAAAACTCTGCATCGTTAACGGAGACCGCTTGGTTGGCTGTAAAAAACAACTGCGAAGAAGAAAAGTGAATATTCATTTCAACCAAAGATTCATCATCATCAAAATTTTGTAAGGAAATATTTTATGTTGAAGCATAAACTGCTAGAAGAAAATCGTTGAACACCCATAGAAGATAATTACGATTCCAAGAACACCTACCTCTCCAAAAGGATCATCAAGAGTTCCCTCAAACAACCATGAATCCAAACCCTCTACGTATGGCAATAAACTTCCAGCAAAGATTTGCAGCAGCATGTGAAATCCTTCCACCTGGTCCAGATATTATCAATATACGAATTAGGGAAGTGACCAAGAACAAAGGAAAAAAAACACAAAAAATCAAGAAAACGGTTACAACCTCACCACCTTCAACAAGGCATACTTCATCCAGCCTCTTGTAAAGGTAATCAAGAAGGTGGACAGCGATTTCAGCTGTCGAAATAGTAGAACTTGACTCAAAATACGCATGAGGGATTGCACCTCGTACAACTTGTAAAAGATATTCAGCACCTGAACACAGACTAGCAAATGGAAAGAAAACAATGCATTTAAGTAAAAGTGCGAGCAGAGAGTTCTCTGTTGAACTGAGGAGATAGCACTCGATATCATAAAAATTAAAAATATAAGGTTACATACACACCTAGATAAAGAACTAGTTAATCCCAAGAGGGTTGGAGTGACACTAAGATTAGAATTGTTGATGGTGACTTCCTCGTTCAAAGCAATATCTCTGAGTCTCTGTTCCAATTCCAATTGTAGATCAGTGTCAGCAAAACAGATGAGCAAAAGGAGGCTAGAAAATTCTAAAGAAGCTGTGTGAGTGCTTGCCTCAAGCCAAGCAGAGACAGAGTTAGAAAATGCCATTAAGGTAGGAGGAGAGGTCAGAGAGGTATGTATTCGAGCAACGATAGACTCCACAAGCTTCAAACATGTAGCGGCATACAAAAAACCAGAGAGAAGGACATGAAGGCTTGAGTGAGACAAATGAGAGACGCGAATCTCAGTTTTAGCGCGGAAAGTCTGTGCAACATTGTCCCAGAAAATGAAGGGACTAGACAGACCTTGCAAAGCTTGTAAGAGGCCTCTCACCTTTTCAACATCACGAGAAGAAGAAACAAGTGTTAAGAAAGTTGTTTGCCGATGAGAAACCGAAGATTAGTGTTTTGCGGCAAAAATTACCAGATCCAATTCATTCACGCTCACTGAGGGAGGGGCCAGCTCTGAGTGTGTCCAAGCTCTGCGACTGCACATCGCCCCCGGATTTAAGGATTCTAAGCCAGTACGATCAACTCCAATCAACGATTCCATTATTGTCTTCCCCTAGCTAGACATCGCCGTGAATTTCCATTGATCCTACGAGGGAAATCGAAGAAGCTTGATTTGATTTGAGGGAGGGAGAGAGAGATAGAGAGAGAGTGACTCAGGCCCAAAACTACTTGTCCAGTTAACACCAAAGTACAGTAAATATTGTATAAGCCCGTCGCAGTTGTTTGGAATTATCATAATACCCTTCATCAAAAGTACTTTTTCTTTTACATCCTAAGGACTTATTCTCGGTGCTAATCACGAGATAGCCCCACTCTTTTAAAATAGTTTAAAGATAACCCTGAGAACGGAAACCATCATTTTTAAGTTTTTAACATTTAAAACACCAATGCGAGAGTACTCAAACCAAGCAACTTTTGATATGAAATCAACTAATCATGCCTTAAATATAAAGGGACGATATACAACTTTTCTAAATATACCCCAGACACCACAAAGTAGAGCCTTTTTTTTTGGGCTAATCATGCTATATCACTATTCAAGGTAAGCTCAACGAAGCCATCCTCAATTAACCTGGACCGTTGAGTCCACCATGTCTCTGTAACATCAAGCACTTTGACAGAGAGACCAGAGAAATAGGATCAGTGGCCATGCTGGTCGATTTTTCGTCAAATCCATCTTGTGTGCTCCCTCTGATAAGCATCCTGATTTCTTCCACTCAATGTTAACAGTCAAATTTCCCCAAAACAGAAGCGAGTTCTAAAACGCATCCTTCAAACACGAAAGGAATGCAAAACAAATCTAGTTGGCAGGCAACTAAGGTAGATCCAATTTGTGATTAGATTACCAACCAACCTTTTCCGATATTTCCTTGTTGAATTGATCGGTCTTTTTGATGTTCTTTTTGATCTTGCAGATTTCAGTCAGAACCTACTCAATGTCTATAGTATCATCGACATGAGTTTTCAACAAATTGCAGTTATCCAAAAACTTCAGTTGATGAACAGCACTTGGGGCAAGGGAAGTATCAACTTGTACCCTTTTTCTTACATACTCCATTAGCACAAGCCCTGCAATATACCATACTTGTCGGTAAAAGATAAAATAAAGAAGAAGAAAAGAAAATATATGATTGTGCAACATTTACAAGACATACCGTGAGCTCGGAGCATCTTAAAATCAAGATGCCCAGCTAGTTCTTCGTGATCACTTATTTTGACTCTTTGAATGGCTAACTTCTTTAAGCTAATGAGCAAATCCTGCAAAACAAATTTTAGTGGAAATAGATAACATTAATTAAACAATTAATGACGAGAGCAGGGAAGTCAATGGGTTCATCGAAATTTACCAGTTCAGATTCCGAGAGAGAGCAAAACCAAGCAATATCTTCTGTCCTATTGTTCTTCAAGATTCCGGTGAGTTCCTCCATCTCAAGTTTTTAGCATCTCCTAAGAGAAGGGTCCGCATGATTCCAAGATTTAGGCATAGAAGATGAACCCAAGGCAACAGCACAATCCTAAACCCACCTGCAATACTAGATTAATGTCTTTAGCTAACAAATGCATACATCAGTGTAAACAAAGGCTTTGGTTATCTAAAATTGATCGGGTCGCTCACCTCAACCGAATTAAGCTAAACAGACTTCGACTGAGAAAGCAGCAGACGAAATTGAGCAATATATATCATTTATTAATTAAGGGCTTAAAAGAAGGGATCCGGCGCCTCGAACCGGCGACGACGTAGCTCAGATAGTGGCAAATTGAGTCAGAGACGAAGAAGACTGTGAGGGAATACCAAAGAGCAAGGAGACGAAAGTGAGAGAATCTCAAAGGACAATGTTACGACGCCGGAAGACTCCAAGTCGGAATATCAAAGAGAAAGGAGACGCGAACAATAAACCCTAATTTGTCTCGCCGGAATATTAGACGTGGACGAGAGAGATTTCAATTCAAAATCTAGTTATGTGTTTAATTAGATAAAGTTAATCACCAAGGATCCGTGGCGCAATGGTAGCGCGTCTGACTCCAGATCAGAAGGTTGCGTGTTCGATTCACGTCGGGTTCAATACTCCCGAATTTAAGATCCTATCCCTTTTCTTTTAATTTTCTTTTCTACCCCTTGAACCTTTCTGGTACTATTTATTTACTACCAGCTATTTGGTACCTTTTATGTAATGTAGACGTTAAGAACAGTTATCGACGATGAAGATGATGAGAGCTTCGCTTTGTAATTACGACAAGTCAAACTCTCTAGCCTCCTTGCACGTGCTCGCTCTCCTTCAACTCTTGTCGTAATATGTTTATGCGACGTATAATTTAAGATCTTCATGTTCCCTACCTACTCAAACTTTTTATACAACAATATCATTCGCATATTTTGCTGTTGTATCGTATAATCAATCCTCAAAGCTCTAACATCAAAACATAGTTTATTTTACCCAAAATATAATTTACAGCTGAAAAAACAGAGGATAAGGTTTATATATATTTTTGTAATTTGCAGATGCTTTTTCCATTATAAAAAAGTTTTAATTTTAACAACAGTTATGATATTAATTAGTGTGAATCTCAAAAATTTATACGTGTTAATATAGCTAATTTTATTGAAGATGTAGTGTATTTTCCCCGTCGTTGGGGGTGAGTATGGATTATAACAATGTCCAGCCTGTATGGGACGTCTCGAACATCGATGGAAGCTTCTGATGCGGTAAAGTCGGCAGTCATGCCTACACTAGATAACAAGTTATCCCTTCACGTGTTCATCCAAATGTGATTAATATTTTACATTTATCGTTACCTTTGATTCATTCTGACTTCAACTTTTAGTTTGTTTTATTCCAAAACAGCACATACATATTTCTGGCAACATTTTATGGCTGTCGCATTATTATAATCCATAGCGTTTGAATGATCAATCTTTGAGGCATCTCAAAGATACATTATTTCAATCATTTTCTATGACGTTATAGCTTAGAGTTGGATCAAAAAAAAAAAGAAAGAAAAAAGGGTTTTGTATGTCTATAATTATTTGAACACAAATCGAGATCTTAATATTACAATAATCATTACAGCAAAACTAAACAAATCATTGAAGAAACCGAATTCCTAATCATGAAGTCAATGTTTCATGAGTTGTGGGTGTGTGTGTGTGTCTGTAGCATCCGACACACAGAACCCAGGAGGATGCTTCCAGTGGCATTCTCGTGGTTTTAATCAAAACCTGTGTTCTTCTTCTAAACACAAACTTATAAAACCCGAGTCTTTATAGTTTCTTCTCTGGCACCATCTCTCTAGCTATCTCTTCAATCCTCATCTCTCACAGAAGGAAGTCGCAATGTATCAAGAAGCCGCACTTCTCCTAGCTCTCCTATGTGTCTCTTCTAATAATGTTAACATCGTCGTAGCGGCCCCAATCCGCGATGGTATTGTAACTCTAATTAAGCTCATCTAATTAATTAACACAAAATTCTATTAAACACACAGTATGTAGTAAGTACTCTTTGACTGAGATGAACTTTCAATGGTTGGTGGTTTCAGGATTACTACCAAACGGTAATTTCGAGAAGGGTCCTAAACCGTCCCAATTGAAAGGATCGGTTGTTAAGGAACGATCAGCCGTACCCAACTGGGACATGACCGGTTTGGTGGAGTACATCAAAGCTGGTCAGAAACAAGACGACATGGTCCTGGTCGTACCGGAAGGCTCCTCCGCCGTCCGATTAGGCAACGAGGCCTCAATCTCCCAGAAAATCTCAGTCCGATCGGGCCGTCTATACTCTATCACGTTCAGCGCCGCTCGAACCTGCGCTCAGGACGAGCGGCTCAACATCTCCGTCACGCACGAGTCCGGTGTGATCCCTATCCAGACCTTGTACGGCAGCGACGGTTGGGACTCGTACTCCTGGGCTTTTAAAGCTGGTGGGCCCGAAATAGAGATCCGGATCCACAACCCGGGTCATGAGGAGCACCCGGCTTGTGGACCTTTGATCGACGCCGTCGCTATCAAGGCTTTGTTCCCTCCCAGATTCTCTAGATGTAAATAAACCCGAAAACCCGGTCATATCTTAGAGTAAACCAAATCGATGTTGATTTTTGTTTGTTTTGTTTTGCAGATAATCTGATTAAGAACGGGAAGTTCGAGGAAGGACCTTACGTGTTCCCCAAGGCAAAGTGGGGAGTATTGATCCCACCGTTCATAGAAGACGAAAACAGCCCATTGCCCGGTTGGATGATCGAGTCACTCAAGGCCGTAAAATACGTCGACAAGGCACACTTCTTCGTCCCAGAAGGACACCGAGCCATCGAGCTTGTTGGAGGCAAAGAGAGCGCTCTTTCTCAGATCGTGAGGACGTCACTGAACAAATTCTACGCTCTCACTTTCAACGTTGGAGACGCCAGAGACGCTTGCGAGGGACCGATGGCAGTGGAGGCCTTCGCTGGACGGAGCAAGGTCATGGTGGAATACGCGTCTAAGGGGAGAGGCGGTTTTAGACGGGGAAGGCTTGTGTTCAAGGCGGTGTCGCCGAGGACACGTGTCACTTTCATCAGCACGTTTTACCACACGAAGAGCGACCACTCTGGCTCGCTATGTGGCCCGATCATCGATGACGTCAGGTTGGTGGCGGTTCGTACACTCCGAGGGTGAGAGAGACCATATATGTATAGTGTTCTTAATTAGCTTTTGGTCTAAAGTCAAAGTGGTCATTTATTCATCGGTTGAATATACAACAATGGCACTTAATTGTAATTTTATGTTTCCAGATTCACAGAATAAATGTAAGGGAATACTACATTCTAATCTTATTTTTACATAATTTATGAACTAATTATCGTTTAGATACAATGGACTGATGGAGTAACATTTTTTTTTTTGTAATTACACTCTATATATCTTAAGAAAATTTTAAGAGATTATATATAGACCACACATTCACACCTCTGTTAATCGAATAATAATAAACATGCTTGAAAATTTATTTGAAAATTATCGATTGGCTTCTCTTTTTTACTTTGCAGTTATTTAATACAAAAAAAAAACTCGCACGTACAAATAACATCGCACCGGTTGGTCAAAGCATTCTTCAATCTTCACTCATCTTTCCCGTTTGTCGCAGTAGATTGAGAGAATTGGCCCGAGAATCGTGACGATAACCCTAATTTTCTCGAAGAACCGACACCATTCATCATGTGGAGGAGAATCCTTTTATCGAAACTTAAACCAATCCCCGCCGTTGGCTCCTGCGCGGCTTCGTCGGCCGTGGCCGAGTCCACTCACCTTTCTCTGTCGACTCGTGCGTCGTCCATTTCCGCTTATTCTTCAATTATCTCTCGCCGAATCGGCTCCGCTGCAGGTAAGTTACGGATCTCGATCCATGCGGACGGTTATTGTGAATGATTCGTTGATTTTGGCTTAGAGAGTTCCTTCGTCTTTTATGTCGAGTGATTACTCCAGCGGACACTGCAGTGAGGAAGCGTATTGAAGATGTGATGCCTATTGCAACTGGTCACGAGAAAGAGGAACTAGAAGCCGAAATGGAGGTAGTTAATTACTTGGATGATACTATAGAGAAATGTTGTTACTCAAGGAGACTGATTGTTGAGGGTTTTAATCAGATCAGATGATTTGAGAATTTGTCTGTTGCTTTAGATTTGTAATCTGCAGGAGTTGTGATGTGTTTTTCATCACACTTGGATCTATCATCATCTGCTATTAATGATATCATCACATTTCACAGGGAAGGAAGCTGCTCGATATAGACTTTCCGGAGGGTCCTTTTGGAACAATGGTTAGTGTGATGCATTACAATCGAAAGGTTCTGTGAGATTCTTGTCCGAGTGTTATTATTATATATATTGTCTGCTCTGTAGGAAGCTCCTGCTGTAGTCAAATCCTACTATGACATGAGAATAGTCGGTTGCCCAGGAGGTGAAGGAGGTAGGTCTTTTTTTCTTGCTCTCAACATATGCATATGATATATTGATCTTTGTCTCTTTAGAGCATATGATGATGAATTTTGACTTATATTCTGAACGGCAGAGGATGAGCATGACGTTGTCTGGTTTTGGCTGGAGAAAGGCAAGTCTTTCGAATGCCCTGTGTGTTCACAGTACTTTAAGGTAATCATGGCTACAAAGCAAAGTTTTCAGTATATAATCTGGTGTGAAATTTTGAGTAACTGATGATGGTTTTGATAAATAGCTTCAAGTGGTTGGTCCTGGAGGACCTCCTGACGGACATGGCGAGGACCACCACTGATCCGGAGAACTGCTGAATGTAGTGTGTAATAAGAAAGAGTGCCCTTGCTTTTTTTTGTTGGTATTTGTTTTACTCTCTTCCTGAGACAGGCGGTTCTCGTCAACCCTTTTTTTTTGCCAAATCATTTTGATTGAGTAGTTGCTATACCTGTTACTGTTACTGTACTTTCTCTTATGCTCTTGAACGAATATTTGATTTTATTATGTTTAGTGGTAGGTGATTAACAAGTATAATCCGTTGAAATAAAGAGTATTACGGTCAACAGCTGAAAAGAGAAATAATTTGTAGGTATACACGAAATACATGGGACTTCTGCTTAGGATTTAATTAGTATAAGATTAATGATAAATAAATAAAAAAAAAAGAGTCACGACTCACGATATAATAAAGAAGGGTTAAAGTTCGTTAAATCCTAGTGCCGCCAGTTCTCGCCGTCGCCTTTTTTGTGGTCCGACTCTCCACCGCCAGTTCGTATCCAAAACCATCTCTGTTCAGAAACGGGAACGTCATTTGTTACACAGAATAATCAACTAAATTTCACACGTCCGTAATCAAGAAACACCAGACCGTAACGCTTCTCTCCCGATGGAACCTTCCTTTTAGTCGTCAGAACAAGTAAACGTTCCTTAAATATCAGCCGTGATGATCAGGTAAGCTGGTCGAGATATGGCGAGCACCTTATTTCAGGAAGGTGGCTTTTTCCCTTTGAGCTTGTTAGAACACTTGCTCATTGCGATGATTAAAGTTGTCTCCATGGACTCAGCGGCTAGGTTTTTTTCTGTGTGAGAAAATTGAAGGGTGACTTAAACGAGCCCTTTTTTATTTCATGGTCATAGAGATTCTGTTGTGGGTTGCTTGTTTAAAGACATGATAGATTCATTAACAAGGCTTACACAATTGCACGTGATGGTTATATATGTTTGGCGATATAGTAAAAAGAATGAATCAGAAGATGTTGGCGTTGAGCCACCACCATCCCCCTGCTACTCCACAGAGGGATGATGAGGTTAGTGTTGGCACTCAGCAGATTAAAATCTCGTATCTACAATAGCGTACCTAGCTAGCTCCTATATTCTTGATATTTGCAGCAAATTAATTTTTGGCATCATCGTACATGGGACAAATTAAACAGTTGGGTTGTGGGATGTGTTTGCTAGCAGAGGCAACGTTGAGACGTTTCAACACAAACACAATTAATGATCTAACGGTTGCTTTCCTTCCAGATGGGAAGCAGTTTGCATGCAGTACGTACCCTGTATGGGCTGATCCATTCCTGCTACACTGTGTAACTTAATCGATGTGTTGATGTACAACTTAATCCTTTTGTTATTTCTCTTTTTTTTTTACGTTCATTTTAGTTTCTTGTAGTTTCACTGGTAATTTTGTCTTTCCTTCCATCAAAAACCACGAGAATTGTGTCAAAGCTTTTTTTTTATATATAAAGTAGAAACGCAAACCGCTTTTGTTTAAGGGTCAAAGCTTTGGATAATATATATGATATAATTGAGAAAATGAGCTTAGCAGCTATACATATAGTTGTATACACAAGTTTTTATTTCTTTTTTTTTTAGTCCTAGATATTGGGTGGGTGGGGTGTCGAAAGCGCTGTTGTAAAGAATGATATTTATAACATTATGGATGCAAGCTGACGAGAGAAAAAGCTATTGAGACATCAAAACTTTGAAGAATATTCAAAATTTTGGGATCTGAAACAGGTTTCTTCAGCAAAATCTTCAAGTATTCCAACCGTGAAACATGGTCATGGTTCGAATCTCGAGTCTGGGCATGAGAGTGGCGACCCCAAATCCGCTCCTTACCTGACGGGGTGCAGCAGAAATAAGACTCTGAAGGCTGAGCTGAAGCATCGGATGAGGATGAGGAGGAGGATGATGACGATGCACAGGCTCGGGGGGACTATGAGGCAGACCAGCAGCAGTCATGAGTTCAATGTATTCAGCATCTCTCTGCATCTGTTCCCACATCATTTGCTTCTGTGGGTCGACCTTTAATGGGATGAAACCAGGATGATCGGTTTTCAAGTGATTGTTAAGCTGAGAGTAAGTCCCCGAGAAGTCACAATCCTCGAAAGAGCAAGATCTCGGTTTAGCATTCATGAAGCGTCTTGCACCGGAGACCTTGATAGTCTCAAAAACCTCTCCTCTGCAGAAAGGGCATTTCAAGGTCTTGGTGTCTAAGCGGTTCCCTTTGTTCCTACGGTACTGCTTGAAACAGTTGGAGTGGCGAGCACTCGTGTCGCACATGTAAGGACGACATCCTTTGTAGGAGGAAGTGCATTGCAAGAGGACCGCATTGTGTGGCGGTTCCATGCAGATCACACACCGGACATCCTCCCATTCTCTTGCGCCTTCTGTCTGAATTGGCGACTCGACTGCTTTCTGTTTCTTTGTCCTTGATGCTCGAAGCGGGTATGGCGATACTCTTGTCCCGTTGCTTGTCACCGACATTATACGGCTTTCCTTCGGCATCTCGCTATATGAATTCAAAACGTTTGATCAGTAACAGTTTCAAGTCCAACTTCTTCTAATTTAAACAGAAAAAAACACACATTTTTGAACGAAATCACACAACATTGATATATTGGGGAAGGTAACTGACACTAGTATATATCACAACTGCAGAGAGGCCCAGGAAACAGATATGATCATAAGAAAGAAAACGAATTTCGTGAATCAAATATAACACAGTTGGATGACCGATGGTCGGAGAATCATATTCACAACAACAAAAAAAAATTGGTTTCCCTATGAAATTGATCAACTATAACTACACTTATCACAAACAAAACAGTTGTAGATTTTCGATGATCATCTCATTCCGCATTTTTTTATTCATATTCAAAGTTGTGACCGAATACGGAATACTATAACCAGAGATTTTTTTTCTGATTCTGATCAGACCTGCAAAAGCGCTAAGCGACACGAGTTGATCAGATCGAGAGCTCAATGAGAGAAATTGGAAGAACCCAAGCAAGGATCGAGCCCAAGCGAGAAACAGGTAGATTACCTTGGTCGGAGAAATTCTTGAATTTTCAGAGGAGTTTCGTCTGAAGCGGTGAAGATGGGAGATTTGATGCGAGTGCCTGCTTGTGTGATTTCTGTTGCCTTTTTATAAGCTACTCTTGTGCCCGTCTGCCCCTTTTTACCATTATACCCCTGTCTTTTCTCTGTCCACCGTTTCGCCTTTCCTTGTCAATTAAAACCAATACTGTCTTTTCCTGTCAATTATGGATTTTCCCTTCTTTGAGATAGAAAGGCTAAGAAATCACCATTTTCTTGCGTGTAAAGATGTTGGAAAAGTTCAATTTAAAAAAGTAAATATTTCTAAAAACTATATCCTTATACAAACTAACAAATTTTTAAGGAAAAAGAACTATACAAATCTCACTTTTTATCATTATCATTTAAATTTGAATTCTTTTATACAACTATTTTAATATTTTTTATAATTAATTATTACTTTTACATATTATACTTTCACTTAATTCAAATAATAAATTATAACTTATACATATCTTTTACTTACTATTACTTTGTATGAGTAATAATTAGAATTTAATTATTATTATTTATTCGCATATTTTATTTATATTTATTTCAGATAACATGGCATCGACATTATGCAAAAATACTGAACAACAAAAGTTTATTATTAATTCAGACATTAATATGGTGCTGACACTAGTAAAAATTTGAAAAACAATTATCATTACTTACATACATATTTAATTTATATTTAATATAAATAATATAGTGTTTACACTTGTATTACACAACAAAGTATTACTCATAAACATAATCTACTTATATTTAATTCAGATAATACGGCGCCGCTACTTGTAAAAGTTAAAAAATTTAAATTAATAAGTGACAAATTTTCATAAATATTTTAAAATTTGTTCAGTTAAAATCTTCTCAAATCAATACTAATGAATCAGATATTATTTACTTAAAATTCAATTTATGATCTTTAATTTAAAGAAAAAATTTTCAAATCTAAGTTTTTTTAAGTATCCTAAGGATATGGTTGGATGTAGAGATATTGACAAATCAATACATATATCAAACTGTGCTAAACTTTGACCGTATAGCTTTTGGTACGTTGCCAAAATTTTGTTTCCAATGTATTTTTTTTGTATTTTAATGTTTTCTTTCAAATAAACCAGCAGACCATATAATTTGTTATATTGTCCTTCTTTGTAAAAGCCCAAAAAAAAAGATGAAATAAAGATAGAAACATATTGACTTTAGTAAATTGGACTTCTAAAGAAAAAGAAAAAAAAATAATAAGAAAATTTTAAAAATCTATTATTATTATTATTATTTATACGCATGTTTATTTATATTTATTTCAAATAATGCGGCACCGACACTACATAAAACTACTAAACAACAATTATTTGTTTTTATTACTCTTTTTAGTAAAAACCAAAAAGGGAAGAAGTAAGGATAGAAACATATTGATTTAATAGTAATTTGAATTTGTAAGAAAAAACAATCTGAAAATTTAAAAATTAATTATTATTATTATTTATGCGCATATTTGTTTATATTTATTTCAGATAATGCGACACCGACACTAGATAAAACTACTAAACAATAATTATTTATTTCAGACAGTAATATAATATTAAAACTATGAAAAATTTGAAAAACCATTACTATTCCTTACACACATACTTTATTTACATTTATATTTGAAAAAATTATTATTCATTAGTTCGGATAATACAACATCAACATTAATAAAAAATTTGTTTTCAGTGTATCCTATTTTAATGTTATCGTTTAAATTAATCGGTTGACCTATAATTTCTGAGGGAAAAATAGAAATTTGGTAAATATTAAATAATTGATAGTTTTTTAAACTTTTTTCTCTAATTTCTGAAAGAAAAGAAAATGATTAAACACTACAGTGCGTATCATATAATCGCCTTTCGAACTCTGCGAAACTCCTTTAGTTGCGAGTTTCCAAACACAAACTATTTTTATTGTCAAAAGTGTATTCCCTTCATCTTCTTCCCCAGTCTCGGCGAAGCGAGAAATCTTTAGAGAGAGAGAGAGAGAGAGAGAGGGGCAATAAAGCGAAAATCTGGGGAAAAAATCGAAAGATCCGATTATCCGATTGCGGGAAAAATGTCTCTGACATGCGTAAATATGTCGGAGGAGGTGTGGTTGACTTGCCTCACTCACGCATTATCCACTGAGACCGAAGAGATCATGGGTCTCCTCCTCGGCGACATCCAGGTTCAATTTTGTTCGATTGGTTCTTGAAATCTGTTATGGCTCTGCCTCTGTGTTACAAAAAGGACTAATAGATGTTGTTGGTTGGTTGTGGGTTTTGGATAATCGATTAGTACTCAAAAAACGGAAGCGCCACAGCTCTGATCTGGGGAGCATCGCCTCAGTCACGGTCTGATCGGCAGAAGGATCGAGTAGAAACCAACCCTGAACAGTTGGCTGCTGCCTCTGCTCAGGCTGATATATCCTTTTCTCCATTGTTGCTATAAATCTGCTTCCTTGTTGTGTCGTAAGTGATAATTAATAGATTGATTTTGGTTTTGGTTATGAACCAAAAAGGAAAGACTTCCTTGACTAACCTCCTCGGCACAGAATGACCATATCAACTGGCAGAACAACACGAGTGATTGGATGGTATCACTCCCATCCTCATATCACCGTACTTCCTTCCCATGTCGGTATGTACCAAACTTATTTGGTTCTTCTTCTCCTCCTCCCTCTTCTCATATTCTTTAAGATATCTCTGTCCTGTTGCAGATGTTCGGACACAGGCAATGTATCAGCTTTTAGATTCTGGATTTATTGGCCTCATTTTTTCTTGCTTTAGTGAAGATTCAAACAAGGTTAGTTTTTGCTACGACTGGAATTAGGAAAGTTGAATCTTTTTCTAGAAAACCCTTCTTCACATCCTTCATGAATTGGCTTTAGGTTGGTAGAATCCAAGTTATCGCTTTTCAGTCCTCTGATGGAAAGCCCAATACTACTCCTAAATCTATGAGCCTGGTTCTTGCAAATAAAGATTCTGTCATCGATTTAGATTCATCATTAAGTTCTTCAGACTCGATATACCGGACTTCCTCTTCTACTCGGGAGCAAGACACATGTGATACAGCTACAACTTCCGGATCTAAGGTCTCTCCTTTGCCCAAAAGCTATACCATTTCACTCGAGCTTAATGAAAGTTGTGCATGAGTGTTACCCGTTTCCCAAATTCATGCGATAAACATTGGTGTTCTGACTTAAGCATGGGCTAATATCTACAAACATTGATGTGTGGGCCTTGTATGTCTGAGTAGGGAGGAGGACGGGTTTCAGATTTTGGGGCTTTCTTTGTTAACAAAGCTGAGGCCAACAGCAACGTGAGAGACGGGACAAGTGGAAACTACAGCTCAGTTAATCTCAGCAGCTCAATTGTGGAAATTGATCATATGGACATGTCTGAAAGCATGCAAGAGGCGATGCTCCGTTCAAATTTGGAAACGAGGTATTTCTAAACACGCGGCTTTTGTGCTTATGATCAATTGCTCCATTCATCTACTCAATGACTTGAACTAAGGAATTGTACTTGCAGCGGTGTGGGGTATGTTAGAAAAGAAGTCCCGCTTCATGTTTTGCCCACTTTATCCCTTCTTCAGCTCAATTCACCTTTAGCCTCTTTTAAAGATCTGCAACGTGTACTCTACGAGGAGGAACGAGCAGCATACCGCCAATCAGTCTCGCAAAGCATCAGGTTTCCAATTCAATCTTTTTCCATACATATCGTATTTATGGAGTTTTAGTGCAAAAGCTCTTTCTGTTCTTCTCTAGAAATGGAAAAGTCCATCCTCTTGCTTTCATTCACAACACATCAACATATCAAGCTTCCATGTGCAAGCTGATCGAATACTGGTGAGTGTAAAAACATTTTCTAATGTTTTTTTTTTTGTTTTTGGTTGCAATTTACATACGTGGGCTTCACTTTTCGCAGCTTGAGTCCCGCCATTAACGCACTTCAAGATAGGCTGAGGGAAAACAAGATCCGGGTATGATTCTCTTCAGAACCAGCCTCATGGATATTGTATTGTGTTCTGTTTGTTTTGAAACCTACTGTGTGTTGAGCAGTTAGCAGTGCTGATGGATGAAGCTGAGGCTCTGGAAGCACAGAAACCGAAAGGAGCAGACACGAGCGGAGGACCATCTCGTCTGGTTCATGGTTCTGGAAGCCGAAGCAGAAGAGGATCCTAGAGGTTTCCTACCAAAGGCAATAAATCAGATGCCTTGCTCTTTGTGTGTTGTGCTATTTGGACGTTTGGTTTCTTTCACTTGTATCATATTCAGGCATCTCTTGTTAGTTTAGCCATCTGGTATCATCATTGGTTTTTTCTTTTCCTGGAAGATTAACTTTATTCCAAGAGATGCTGATTAACAGATATTTGTATTAGTAGTATATATGAATATGATGAGATGGTGCATAAAACGAATCTTGATAGCACATTCATGATGATTGTAAAGATTCTAACTTGCAGAAAAGCCAAAGCTTTAAACCGTCTCAGTGATGTCTAAAGTAATAACGAGTTCTTCAAAACTAAGTTAGTGAAGCAGGGACCCTAGCCTCTTCTTTTGTTTTTTTGTGGGTCAGAGAGTTTTGGAAAAGGGCTTAGATCTGCAACACCGGATGATCTTCCTGACATCGCTACGGATGGAGAGAAATGCAGAAAGAGAAGCGAGAAACAGCGTTGGGTGGTAGACACGAACAGAGTTTGTCAAGGCATGAGCCGAGTCCAATAGAAGAATCTCTGTGGTAAGACCCCAATATATGAGAAGCGTTGCAATAAAGCTGATTCTTGTGGGTTTGAACAGGCTCAGCAAAGCTCCAAGCAGGCATAAACAACTCCCAGCAAACACCTAGAAGCAAGCAGATTGTGTACATGACATTATTGGATAAGACAAAGCACACAAGAATCAAAGATAGGAGGATGGAGAAGCAAACCTCAAGATGACGAATATCGGTTGAAAAAGAGGCTCTATTCAGCTCATGGAAACTGTAGAACTCGAACAAGTTGTGATAGCTTGGGAGTCCGGAGCCACCGATAAGAGACTTGGCAATGGCACCAGGATAAAGGAGGCTCTTCACAACAGAGGAAGGAAGGACTTCACTTCCAATCAACCGAGAGGATATTACCTCCAATGGTGATTCGCAGCTCTTGTTCCTGCACGCGACTCTGCAAATGCAACCCAACCCAACGGATGATAGAGTGAGAGAGAAACATCACAGAAGATGCTCACAAAACAAACGGCGATCCAATAGAAATGAATCACAGGCATTTCCAAAAGAAACTCAGTGCATGTAACAAGGAATCCACGATTTTGCTCTAATCACAGTCACGAATCTAATATCCAATTTCTGTCAGGGTCCAGACCTCGATTTCATGTGAAACCCTAATGCGACAAAACCGTTTGATAGACTTTTCCATCAATTTCCAAATTCTGGATTTGTTTCGTTTACAGCGAAAATGACAGAATCACGAGGAATGGTGACGAAATTTTACCTGAAAAGAGGAATCTGGAAGACGATGATGAATGTAAACACAGAAGAAGCGATAACGGAGATTATCGAAGCCCATTTCTTAGAAAGAGCCATCGGATTTCCACCCAAAACTCCCAACCAATTGATGACCAAAATTATAAATTCAAAGGGTTCGTTGCAGAGGGAAAACTGAGAGGAAAAAAAAGAACAAACAAAATAAACGATGTTTTATGTGTACCCCCACGTTTTTTTTTAATTATTGGCTCAACAGAAAAGTAAGTTTTTTTTTTTGATAAAATAAAGGAATAAAAGGTAAATTTTGTTTTGCATTAAGAAAACTGAAGTACTGGTAAAAGGCAACCGACCAAGAACACAATTTGAGAGCAAGCCAAAACTCAAAACAGATCAATTTGCTTCAAAATTTCCTAAGATGTAATAAGGTTTATGAAATTCAGAAAATGGCCTTGAGGTTAGGTAGGTTTTGAAGATGATTCATCTCTTTTTTAAGCCGAATTTGTGGACATTTTTTTAGTTACAAGGTTTACTCTTTTTTTTTTTTTTTGGGCCAAAACAAGGTTTACTCTAATAGCAACTAGCAAGTCACAAAAACGACAGAGCATTATTGAAGCCTCGAAGGATTGCTCATAGAATTAAATGCCTTGTTCCCAGTGATTTCATGTTTATAACTTTGGAAGAGAAAATAATTGTACATTGAATTCTGTATGAGGTTTCATGTTCCTGTCTTACAATTATACAAGACTATATGTAAGCTTACTCTTTGATCACAGACCAGACCGTGATTAACCTCAGCCCACCATAGCTTCTGTTAGATCAATCAACCTGTCAGCTCCTCCATCTGCCCCTGTTATCCGATTCACAATTCAATCTTTAGAAACGCTTTTGTGTAAAAAAATAATAATAATTTAGAAACACTTTTTCTACAATCGTTTATTTTTAGGAGTGGACACAAGAACCCTTTTAAATTTGGCATGAAAACTTCCACTTAATCAAACCGAATTCTGCATACTAAGAAAAGGTCGATTCTTCACATAACACTTACACTCATCTTTTTCATAGCGTTGATCAATTCTAAACCCTACATTTCCTACTTGCATCGCTATCTAGATTTTCTTTAGCATCCTTTCGTCAGATATGATTTATTTTTCCTTTGACCGTGCTAGGGGAGGCCAATATCAAGGTTTTACCTACATCTCTACCAAATTTTTATTGCTTACAGTCTTCAGCTTCTCAATTATACAAGGCGGGTAAGTTTTTTGGCTTAGGTCATCCCAGTTTTAGGGAGGGAATAATGAAAAAAACTAACCCGAGCAATGTACGGTTCCGCATCAGTTCGTTTGAGGAAATGCATAGAATGACGGGCAAAATTCGTTGTCTTGTCACTCAGCACAATTCCTTCGTCGATATCTTCCACAACTCTGACCTTGATGTAAGGATCTTTTGGAGGCACCATATCCTAAAAAAAAAAAAAACAAAAAAAATCAAAAGAACATAACTCGTTACAGCCATAAGCAAATCAGAAAAATACAATTACTTAATGTTGTGATATCCGGAAGCCAGGGTGGAAAGAGGCCTTACGACATTCAACTCAATTCCTACTTTTCCCATGTACGATTTTAGAGCTATCGAATGGTTCTTGAAGTACTCCTTCTCTAGTGTGGTGAGCTTCTCTTGGATTTCAGATGGAAGGTCGAGAAGTTCAAGTCCTACTCTCCACGCCAAATCACGCACAATTTCTGCTCTATTGTACCTGCAGAGCGACCCCAGTTACAGCTATTACTACAAACTGTGAGTCCTGATTTTGTGTTGTCGATAATGAAAGTGAACTCTCACACATAGGCCATGAGGCAGCGCTTGTTTCGGATCAAAGAAAGGTGATGGATTAGTGCTCCATAGTGATCTGCGTTTCTGTTGTTCTGGACATCCAACCCTTCTTGTTGCATTTTCCTGCAAGTGGAAACATCAACCTCAATCAATCAGAAGTAAGTCTTTTCCGGCCCGCATAGATCCTTTTAATATAAAGAAAGAGAGAGAGATAGAAATACCTTATCAAAGACTGGATGAGATGGTGATTCTGGTCACATTCTTCGACAGTCTCATCAAAGAGCTTGCTCTGAAAGCAGAAGAAAAAAAAAATGAAGACTAAATTACTGAGCTAGAGACTAAACCCACAAGCAGAGATAAATCTAAGAGCAAGCGGAAGATGAAAATGAAACCGACCATACGAGCACTAACATCAAAACATTCATCTACGCCTCTTATCTAACAATTTGGCCTAAAATTTCCACCCTAGTTTTCACCCTAGTAATCACGAGGATAAAAGGGCTTCTCCCACCGATCTGTCACAGGATAGCTAAGATTTCCATGACATCGAATCCGAAATCGAAACCAACTGGGGCAACTTCCTAGTATGATTATCATAGACAATCAAGATTCGTCGAGAGCACAGATTTAGATAAGTCGGGAACTTACATTGAAAGGTTTGAGCTGGCCCTTCTCCCCGCTCGCAAAATCTTTCACCAGCTGATATCCTTTTCTCCCGTACATGCTGAATTGGCGGCTGGCTCTCTTTTAGGTTCTGAGATCAGACATATCTAATTCGAGCAATTCATCAAACATCTGGCATGCCGACAAAAAGAAAAGAAAACTGTGCGAATGCAAAGGGATTGTGACTCAAATCCAATCGAATCTAATCGGTAAGAGGATGAAGTTCATCGTTGGTAATATCGCCGATTCACCGGATAAACAAAAACCCTAGATCTATAAACTTACCACTAGACAATTCCGTGGCGGGGATGGATCTGCAACTAAACAGCTCTCGCGGCGGCGATTAATTCCAGAAAATGCTTCTATTGCGACGACACACGAAATCCCATAATTTTTTTAAGGGTTGTGTGGGAATTTTGGCGGGACTCAAAAAAGTTTCAACATTTAGCGCCAGTGTGATGGAAATATTGATTCTTATCATTTACTGTATTTAGCATTTTCTATTCTATTTATCCATAATCAGTCATACTAGTTTCTTCTCGACTCCTATTTATCCACCTTATTCGTATACTCAAACATTGTATCCTGACTTTATCATTTCAAGTTTAATATATTCACATTTTGTTGAGAACAAAAAATCATAATCATTCTTAGAAATATTCGTGAATCATGTGTTATTTGCGAGTGAAACAACAAGAAATTTTTGTGCATTTTTATTGGTCTTTTTCTATCCGACTATACGTCTATACCTATAATGTTTGCTTCTGAAGTTAAGGATGACCAATTTGATTGCCCATAGCACATATGACACCTGTTTTTTATATATTTTTTCATAGGCTGACAAATTCCATAAATAATATACTTATTATCCATTCTTCTTTAGTTTTCTCTCCCAACTTATTAATTATCCATTCTTTTCCATTTAATCATTAGAAGAAAAACAAGGAACGGATTAAAATTTATTAATGGCATACATTATATTCGGTGTTCAATCACTTCCTCGGTTACAATCATCACAATTTCTATAGGAAACAAATTTAGAGTCGTTTTGCTCGCATGCGTACGTTTTTAGCTGGTCAAATCATTTCCAGATTTGTGCATAATTGTTTCGAGATTTGAAAGCATGGGATAATAAGATTCGCGGTGTAGATTTAATTGTGGATTAATTACGATATGGCCACGGAAAATATGTTGTCCATATGAATGGGATGGTCCAGTCATGTAACAAGATATTGCAAAATAATGCACATGTGTTTTATAATTTGAGAAGGCAATATTAGATTCGTTTTTTTTGTGATTCTGTTGTATATTATAAAAAGTCATCATATACCGAGATTAGTAGTAGTTTTATCTTTCAACCAACCAACCAAATTAAATCAGGCATGAACAGCGAGTCAGCAACGATGGATTTCTTTAAGAAAAAATAATAATAATCCATGTTGGACTATGGTTGATAAAATATTAAAATTAGATAACATGTGATGATATGTGAATTTTCAGTGAAATTTGATTTGGTAGATAAGTGGGTAAAGTTTTAAGTTATAATAGATTTGAATTCTCTACACCTACCACCTAAAATTGAAAATCATCGTGTTACTGCCACAATTACCGCCGTTGCTTTGACCGGGTTTTCTCTCCCGTTTAACTAACTACGTAACAAATAAATCAAGAGACGATTACGCATCTAACATGATAATCGCGATAATATTTTTTTTTGATAGAGTAGAAGCAGAAATAACAATAAAATAAAATAAATAAGAAGATGACAAAATGATAATAATTAGAAGTAATTATAAATAGTTAAGATAAAGAGGAGGCAGAAATGGAGAAGTCTGAAACACAATGATGAGCCAATTTTAGCAAACATCCAAAAAGACGACGAAAACAGATCAGTGATCCGAGAGAGAAGAAGACACACCAAAAGCAAAATAATAAATAATAAAAAAAACGGAGGAGGAACAGTTAGCGCCATCCATGGCGGGTCTTCAGAGATCCACCATCTCGTTCCGGCGACAGGGCTCTTCTGGTATAGTCTGGGACGATCGATTCATCGCCGAGCTAAACCAACAGGCCAACGAGCAGAAAGGCGAAACTCATCAGCAATACGACCAACAGGCTAAGCTGATTGCGTCGGAAGGCCAAGAGCCGATAGCCGGAGACGGAGTAATCAAGCCGATCAGAACCGAAGGGGGTTTCGAGAGGAGTCGATCCAACGGCCACCATCGAAACACCGGAAGAGTGTCTCCGGCGGTGGATCCGCCGTCGCCGAGACTGTCTGCGTTTGGGTGCTGCTCTGCTTTCGGGAATAAACCGTCGGCGAAAAAACCGGTTAATCAGAGGAAAAGGCTACCAAAGCAGATCCAGGTAGGAATATTCCCATTTTATCGGCGGCGGATGGATAAGTAAAGTAAAGTGAAGAAGACAAACAAAGATAAGAAACATTAAAAAGAAAGAGTATCAGTATAATACATACATACTGCAAAATGTTATCTTTTTTTTTTTTTTTTTTTTCCCTTTCTATTTTTTTGATTGTGCTTCTCCTTTAATTTCAACTTGTTTGAAGAACTCAGACGATGTTAATATCTGTTTGATTTCGAGTTTTGCCCTTCCTCTTCCACATGGGATTTTCTTTCTGGTTGATGTAAATTAAGTTTCTTTTTCATGAAACAAAACCCAGTCCTGTACAAAAAATGAAAACGACCACTGCTCTGGGGGATTCGCAATCTCTCTCTTTCGATCTTGCAATTTTTCCGAGGAATTCGAGCGCTGGCGGCGGCGGCCAAAGTGGACCTGACAACTCTTCATTCATGTCCAAGTCTTAATTGCTTCGTTTGTGTGATTAAATTATCAGTGTATGTCAAGTCGTTTACGTTAATATTCCTCCGACGAGACGAACGTTAACGGCCACCTCCGCCTTTCACGGCGTCCATATCTTACCCTTTTCTGCTTAGATCAAGCACTTGGCACCACAGTTCCACTTTCATTATCCATTTCAAAACTTTTAGTAACACATTTAATATGGTAAATTATGTCTTCTTTTTTGTTTTTTTTTTTTTTTTAAAAAAACCCACTCTCTATGCTAATATTCTATTTTTCAAAAAAATAATAATTCGTATTTGAGCGAGTCCATCTTCGAATGTTTTACTCGTACATGTTAAAAGACGAGCCTAATTCCTTATTAATTTGTTTGCAAACAGAAAAATCAAAATATACTCCTGGTTTTACGTAAAACGTTATTAGTTATACCGACGATAGTTGTTGTAAATTTTACTTTAGCTGGTTTAATTGACCTACCTCTTGCAATCTATAACCAATTTTTTCCAACTTATAATTATGGGTTTAACCCGGATGATTATACAAATTATTATACCACATATCACAGTCAAACAAACACTTAATTTCTTCTTTGCTTGACAAGTAACAATCTGCAGGACTTGATTCATAGTTTGGGCTGTAGCTCATAACATCGAGCTGTATTAAACATCCCGTTTTTTTTTTTTTTTTTTTGGCTCCCAAAGATTTCGAATTTTCAATTATATGATTGATTACCTACATTAATCAATCAATGAATTATCTAATGGAAAAGGTCAGAGAGCGTCATTACTAAAACCCTGAAATATATAGAAGCTTTTCTTGCTTTGTATCTTTTTCTTTCGGGCTAAACATAACGTCAATTCACCATCACTACTACAGTCAGGAAAAATTAATTTCGAAGGTAGAAGAGGGGAATCTTAGATCCTTAATTCCTATTTCGAATTGATTATAAATAGACTGTTTACTTTAGAGTTGTCTTGTACGTGCCCACCTCATCTTTACGAAATATTTTGGGTTTAAAGTTTACTTATATAACAAAATCATTAACCAACTTGGATTGGATCTCTAGCAAACATCACGCGAAATCATGAGTTATTCATGCAATGTAGTGGTGCCCAATCGTTTCTTGTTACTAGTCGTAGTAGTATTATCACTCGCTCTGACCGCAAACGCGAATTATTTCGAATCGCTCCTCGAGCTACCGCGAAGACAGTCGCGCTCGACCCGACCTAGATCCGAACGGGTCCTCCACGTCGGCCATTTCGGAGCAAAAGGCAATGGCTTCGACGACGACACCAAAGTAACACATCGCTAATAAGAAATCTTTAATTCTTCCCGATATTTAGGAAATCCAAAAAAAAATCTGGGCATTTTGCTTTTTCTGCTCTCGCGTCTGCCAAATCCGACCAAGAATTAGGAAAACAGACAGCTTGTGTGTGTGTGTGTGTCGGATGATAATTGTTGTAAAATGGTACGCAGGCGTTTGCAGATGCTTGGAAGGCAGCTTGTTCGTCTAAATCCAAAACCAGAATCTTGGTCCCAGAAAACTGTTCTTGTCTTGTTCGGCCCATTGATCTCTCGGGACCTTGTAAAGCAAGACTCACTCTTCAGGTAGGTCAAGCAAGCTTCCACAGGTCTTGTGAGGATATAATTTTGTTGTTTTTTCCAGTCAGATTGTTCTATTTCGTTTAATATTGCCTTTGTCTACTGTTTGCACAATAGATCTCTGGTACAATCATTGCTCCGGATGACCCAGATGCTTGGGAAGGTCTAAACCTTCGGAAATGGATATACTTCCATGGCGTGAGCCGCTTTACCGTCGAAGGAGGCGGCACTGTAAATGGAATGGGGCAAGAATGGTGGAGAAGTTCTTGCAAACACAATCATTCCAATGTAAGTTTATATGCCTCTCTTTCTTTCTTTTTTTTTTCCCCCCAGTACTTTGCTGTCTTGTCTTCAGAAGTTAAAAAGATTCTCCTTTTTGCAGCCTTGTCGAGGAGCCCCAACGGTAAGCAGAAATCATCCAACTAGTTACTTATCTATTGGTTTGGTCACTGTTTATGCAAGTGAAACTCTGTTCCTTGTAGGCCTTAACATTCCACAAGTGCAAGAATCTGAGAGTTGAAAACCTCAGTGTGATCGATAGTCAGCAGATGCACATTGCCTTCACTAGCTGTCGACGTGTGACCATCTCTGGTCTAAAGGTCATAGCTCCCGCCTCTAGTCCCAATACCGATGGAATTCATATTAGCGCCTCTCGTGGTATCGTGATAGACAACACCACGGTCCGTACAGGTCAGTGTGCTCTCTACTTTTAAGCAGACCTTGAAAAAATCTAGTATCCTCTCTCAGTGTTTGATTATTGACATCTGTTTGTGTAGGAGATGATTGTGTTTCCATAGTTAAAAACTCTTCACAGATCTCCATCAGCAACATTGTATGTGGTCCTGGCCATGGCATAAGGTTAACTAAAGCCAGACAACAAAACAAACAGTGGCCGCAGACAAAAAGCATCATCTAAGTTAGTTATTCTTTGTTTTTTATTTTTATTTTTGTTGTGGGTAGCATCGGAAGCATTGGAAAATCAAAATCTTGGGAAGAAGTCAAAGACGTGACGGTTGATACGGCCTTCATATCTGACACTGCGAATGGTGTTCGGATCAAAACGTGGCAGGTGATTTCATCATATCAAAGTTTCAGTTCCACTTGCTGAGATTAAAAACAAGTATATATAACTTTGAGGTTTGCTCATTCTTATTTTAAGCAGGGAGGAAATGGTTTGGTCTCAAAAATCATCTTTAGGAACATCAATATGAAAAATGTGTCCAACCCCATTATCATCGATCAGTATTACTGCGATTCCCGGAAGCCGTGTGCGAATCAGGTAAAGATATTTGTGCTATTTCTTTCTTCAGTACGCAGCTCAGATATTGAACCTGATATCTGTTATACAAACTAATTTTTAAAAAAATGAAAAAAATGTAGACATCAGCTGTTACCATCGAGAAAATCTCATTTGTTCACGTGGTGGGAACTTCAGCATCAAAACAAGCAATCAAGATCTCTTGCAGCGATACTTCACCATGTCGCAATATACATCTACAAGACATTGATCTTGAACCATCGAACGATGATGGTTTCACAGAGTCCTTCTGCTGGGAAGCTTATGGTTCTAGTTCGGGTCAAGTATACCCTCCTCCTTGCCTCTCAGATGAGACAAGCTTCTTAGAACAGTCGGTCCACTCTGGGATCACATCTGTATCATACCTTTGAAGTCATGTTTTCACATTGCAAATCTACCACGCATACGCCAAAATGATTGAATTTTCACGTTTTAGCAAATTCAGTTCATCAATCTATCGCCTTATGGTCGAGCTTCTCTTGTGAATCCTGGGGATCTCCACTCAACTTATTGAAGAATGTAAAGCAAATTACAGCTCAAAAGTTTTACCAAAACGAAACGTATGTAATTTACCAAAACTATGAGAATGTATGTAATAAACAAAAAGAGAGGGTACATCTGCAATAAACAAAATTTTAAGGAAACATTTGTAAAAGGAAAAAACGGCCCGTATTCACAAATTATTAAACAAAAAAAATAATCAGTGAGGAAGGGGCATCGGAACAGCGAAAACGACCGTCGAGGACGATGCCTTTCGGTGGCTAATCTGCTTCTAGTGTCCCTATAAGCTTCTTCTAGCCTATGAATAATCTAATCCAATTGTTAGGTCAGATTTTATGTATGCCTTTCCTTTTTCAAAAGGAACCTATGGATTTGATGCTTAATTTCCTCTTTAATTGGATTGGAAACGTATCCCTTATATATTTGATCCAGAGGATATATTTATTATCAGATCTTTATAAAGAAAATGGAAGCGGAAGTTGCATTATTCATTAATTAATTGATTATTATTTTGTTAACACTTTTAGATTTTAAGTGGATAAGTGATGAAAGGATAATATGATTTTACTTGGACCAGGACATACAGCATTTTAGCGCTATTTTATCTAAACGTCCAAATTCAACTTTCGATCTCTTGTTAGTTATTCCTTCCTAAAACATTAAAGTTAATTCCGTAGAGATAAAAGAAAGACTTGGTTACAATAAAGAGGGATAAAAAAAAAGGCATAGGGGATCTAGCAAGCAATCACACAATACATCAATCCTATAAATACATCACCCAAGTATCAAATTCCCTTAAACACAAAACACACACAAAAAAAAAAAAAAAAAACAGAGGAAGATGAGCTCTGTACAACAACTATCTGTGCGCTGTACCAACAACAAGGTTATTACAGAAAAGAGAAGAACGGTGACAATACCTTCAAATGGCAATAAGATAGAGAGCAAGCAGACGATCCATCATGACGTCGACAAATGCGCCGAAGCTTTCATCCAGAACTTCCGACGACAGCTTCTTCTCCAGTGCGATACCATCCTCCCCGGAGCCAGAGGAGGTCTTTGATGTATATATATACTCTTAGTATTAACACTTACATATAAAAGGATTACGTCTCATGTGCGGTTTCAGTTGTTTGATAACATGTCTAAATTAAAATTACCACAAATTTTATAAGGAAACAAGAAAAGAAAGCTTTGGTTTCTCAACTAATAGATGAATGGGAGAGAGACTAGAGCGAAGCAAATGCTCATTTTCCCACTTGATGAATAATGAATCACATCAACCTCACTCTTTATTACACGCAATCTACTAATTAACACACAAATCCAAAAGAGACAAATTAATTAAGACGTCACACGTGACGCAATATCCGTGGTGTGCGTTTGGACCAATTAAACAAGTAACAGAGGAACTAGGGGAGGATCTGAGGAGTAGGCTGGACGAGCTGGTGGATATTGAGGCGAGAGCAAGAGCGAGCCATCTCTCCTGCAAGAGGCACAACGGGGAGGCTATCGCAGTTGCAGATCTCTATCATGAAGCCGTCAGGATCGTGGAAGAAGAGTTGGTCCACTTGGATTCCTCCTTCTTCTACTACTGCTCTCACATTCTCTATTTCCATTTCCTTTAGCTTCTTCTCCACCGCTTCCATGTTTTCGCACTGCATCCACACATACACACTCAGAGATGCTTCTATCAAATTTGTCGGTGTTACTAACAAACCCTCTTACTATATCCCCACAAACCTTTCGCTTTATTTTTTGGCACTCATACTTACTAACAAAATCTCTACAAGCGCAAACAATTCATGCTAAACTCCATCTCAAATTAAGAACTTGGTGAGCTACAACTGATACAAACTATAGATGTATAATCTGAAACTCTCAATTTATATGAACTCTGAATGAGATTGAAGCGAGATTGGACCCTACTAGAGCTTGTTTTGTACAATTTATTACATAAGCTGAGCCGAGTGCACAAGGGTTAGTGAGCCTTGTATGTAAAAAAGTATGGGGGTTAAAATGAAAATAAGTAAGAAAAGGAGGTACCTGGAAAGAAATGTGATTATCCTTGGGATTAATCTCTGTTTTTTTCAGTAATTTCTCAGGTTCAGGAGATTGCAGAAGGTGAATCCCAATTCCATGACCAAACAACCTACTCACACACACACACACAAAATAGAATAGAGATAATTCAAAAATTCAAAAAGAAAAGAAAAGAAAAAAAAAAGATAAAAAAGAGAGGTACCAAGCGCCATCGAAATCAAAAGAGCCTGGTCTCCGAATCGGGAGAAACCCTAAAACATTCTGGTAAAAGCTCATGGATTCCTCGACGGATCGACATAGGAGAGAGATGTGATTCAGCGACTTGATGTGGAGAGGGTTTCCCGTAGTTTCCTTCATTTTTTTTTTCTTTTTTTCCCGAGAAAACAGAGAGAATGTAGATTATCTATCCAATAACAACAACAGCCTTGGAAATTCGAATCCGAAATAGATGGCGTCGCCGTTAATAATTGAACAAGGTTCGTTTAAGGAAGGCCATTGATTATATAATAGGATGCTGTATGTATATACGTACACGTGTGTGTGCGTATATATATGTATATGTGTCGTGATCGAGTAACGCACGGAACTTGATCATATTGATGGCGATGATGCCTATGTTTATATCATTATCGTCGTCGATATCATGCCTTTTTTTTTTTTTTGAATTTAGAAGCGATATTCAAAAAACATGACATCGATCGTCTCTTTTTATTCAACTTTGGACCTACATCTACAATTTCAAAAAAATTTCAACCATAAACACACGACAATCGAGTTTAATGCCTTGTCCTTTAAGATTCGGAGCCCCTGGTTTTTCTTCTAAAACAGAAACAGTTTCAAGAGTTTTTTTTTTCCTTCTCATTTCTGACATTAACAAATTCAAAACTACACTGCTATCATTTACGCCACAAATCTACCGTTAAAGTTACACATGCGACAAATCACACACCAAATGAACTTTTGTTTGCTTTCTCATTTGTGGGCTCAACAGTTGGAGTGTATTTTATTGTCACAACGAACAGAATATTAATTTCTCCAACGTTACACAGACTGTGGGTCATCTAAATCAATGACGACAAAACAAAACTTGCCTCTTGTTCTTCTTTTCTCCTGTTGTCTAAGCTTCCTACTGTAGCAGGAACGTCGATGAATGTTGATATGAAAATCGCCTTTCTTTTGGCCAGAATAAGATGTTTTTTTCCAAGAAGCTTTTCATCGTCTGAGCCAAGTGCAGACGGTTTCTCCAGCACAAGGCAAAAGATTGGTCACAACTTTGCGTAGGCCAAACTGCTCTCGAGCTGAAATCAAAAGAGGACATAAGTTCTTGCAAAAAATAGCACAACAGCTAACATCTGTACAAAGCAAAACTTAGATAGTGGAGACATCCATGACTTACTGCGCATTCACTTGAGTTTTCAGTTCATCCTCAGCTTTTATTATCATAGAAGAACAAATAGTCGAATCCGTTAAGAACAAGTTAGTGTGTCTCCTAATATGGGGCCACATCCAATTTCCAGTTCCACCACAACTATACAAAAGAAACTCAGGAAAAAGAAATAAAGAATCCTTTGGCCGCTTTCTCGTGTAAATGTAGCAAATTTGTTCCACTTCATGTAATCATTACAAAATGGACTTCAGGGAGACCAACTGTTCTTTTCTGAAAGGAGGGACTCGTTTGTGAATTAACGCCATGATCAACTTAGCCTGATCAAGCTGCCCCTTTTGAACAAGCCCGTTGAGCAACATGCCAACTGTGTCCAAGTTCGGGTACCACTTCTTTCTCATACAATCCTTACACATCGTATAAGCCAAGTCAAACTTTTTTGCCTTACACAAATAGTGGATCATCGTCTGGTAGATCTTCTCATTGGGTTTGTAACCCTGACCATGCATTGCTGTATAAACCCTTTCTGCCATCTCAGGGAACCCAGCAAGAAAAAACCCTTTGATAACCATGTTATATGTTACGCTGTCCGGTTCCATCTGGAGTTTTGGCATCAACATCAACAGATCATTTGCATCCCAAGCTCGTCTCCGATTCACTAAAAACTGAATCCTAACATTAAAGGTGGTGAGATTAGGCCTACATCCCTTGAGGACCATAAGGTTCCAGAGTCCATTTCCGATCACATACATATCGTGCTTGTAAAACGCAGATATAAGTGTAGTATATGTAACTACGTCTGGTTTCACCCCTGATTTCTCCATCTCCATCATTGCCAGATACGCCCTGTCAAGAAAACCCATCTCACAGGCAGATTTAATGACAATGTTGAAAGAAACGGCGTCAATTTCAACCCCATACTTGGAAGGGACATCGCGAAGGAAGTCCTGGATGGCGTGCAGATCCGGTTTCAAAGTCAAGACTTTAAGTGTGGCATTGAAGGATTTAACAGTCCTCTTGCACCCGTATGAATCCATATCATAGAAAGTATCAAGTGCGTGCTTCGTCATTCCAGCCTTGCCATATAACATTATAATCCTAACAATGAAGCCCTCGCGCCGACCTTGTCGAAGTGTCTTCTGATGCTCAAGAAGATCCTCGATGAAATCAAAGCGACGTGCCCCAGCTAATCTAGAAACCGTATCTTCAAAAGCAAATCGATTTTCAATCACCAGCTGGTTGGTGGCATTAGCTTTAAAGAGCTTGAATAGCTTCTCAGGGTCTCGCTCAGATTTAAGCTTGACGAGGGCAGGTTCCTCGAGCGGTTTCAAACCTTGGCTCAGATTGGATTCTGTCGGGATATGGGCGCTCCCAGTGGCTATAAAGGAAGAAGAATGGCAGAATCTGCGAATGGGTCGCAGAGATAGCATGATCCAGGGCCTCCCTCGAGCCTAAACATGCCCGTATAGTGAACCCGATAGCATGTACGTTATTTAATTTCTTCCCCCTCCACAAATCTCCAGCCTTTGCAATTAGTAAGATCTACAAGCTAATCATTCCCTCAGGAAGCAATACCAAGCTGAGATGAATTTTTAGGAAAGATAAAAAAAGGAAATTCCACAAATACGGAGAGATTTGCAACGAGAGCGAAGATTTAATCAAACCCTCTCGACATCCATCTACCTCAATCGAGAATACCTAAAATGCGATTCTACAACAGCCATATCCAAAAAAGTCGCGATAACAGCGAATATGATAACTTCAACCCAGCTGGTTATGATCCCAAGCCGGAGCAGCGACCGGAAAAGGAGAGATTTTTACGATCTGAGAAGCTCTGAGATGGAGATTACCAGACATACGGAGGAGGTTTAAGGTTTTAGGTTTTTTGGACAAGGAAAAAAACAAACAATTTCAGTGGGCTCTAACATCTTCTTATTTGGGGCTTATATTGTCGGCCTTTTTAACGTAGAGATTCTTGTTTATTTCAGTATGACCCCTTTAACTCCAAATGTATTTTCAATTTACTACCAAACTTACACAAATTGGTTAAGACACTACACACTACATACATACATATGCTAGTTAAAGACAAGAGGAGGGTCGGACGATGCCTTGGGCTGAGCCTAGAACAAAGGAGCAGAGAGAGGAAAGAGAATCAATTCCAATGGCCGGAGACAAGTCAATGTCTCTCATGAAAACGTTGCTACATGGAACACTCTCCCCTGAACACTCAAGCTTCATCGCCACCTTTGTCGCCGATGTTCCACTCATTTTCATGTATCTCACTTTCTCTATGTGAACTGCCTTCCTCTGAGAGTGGTAATTCCATCAGCTCATGAGTCATGTTTTTTTGTAACTTAAAATAAAGAAGAAGAAGAAGAAGAGAAACAAGATATGTACTTACAGTCTCAGCGCATTTAGACACACAACCGTAGAACTGATCAATGATGATGGGGTTTTGTACGGCGGAGAAACGAATGTCAAAGAATTCGATTCCTCGGACGTAACCAGTTCCCCCGGGCCATGTCTTGATTCGAGCTCCGTTAGTTGTTCCCGTGAAGTTGACGTGCCACACACGTATGTCTTCCACTGCTACATTTGTTCCTCCTCTTCCTAAACTCCCAATGCTGTCTCACATTTCTCATTAGTTTTTTTTTTTCCTTTTCTAATTTATTTATTTAGATTGACAAGAAAATTAAGTGCGATGCGGATCATGGAGATTTATTATTACCTCACACCATGTCCAGGTCCGCAGTTCACAAATGTAACATTCACATTATTCACTTGATCTCCGATCGACACACAATCATCACCTATATATTTAATTGCGAAACAAACAAAAAAAAACCACCAAGTTAAGCAGCATTTTAATTAGTCTTTATTCTTTCTCGTGTCTATGAAAATCATGGTTATTGGTATATATGGCTAATTAATGAAGAAAATAAAACTACCAGTGGCGATGTCGGAATGAGTAATAGAAACGGCGGAAGAAGATGTGATGTGTACACCATCGGTATTAGGGCTAGCCTCCGGTGATGCTATTTTGATGTCATTGATGTTCACATTTTGGCTTCCCATCACAAGAACATGTGCTTGTGCACTGTTTCTGAATCTCAAACTCGTCAATGTTACACTTCCGCAATTGCTAAATGTCATCATCTGCGGGAATAAAAAATGTCATTCACACCCACTAGTTAATCAAACAAAACACACATCCCTCCAAGTTGTATTTATTTTGTTTTCTTTTAACAAAAATAAAAAATAAAAAACTTACCGTTGGTGCAAGCCAGATGCAATTCTGAAAACATATTACGTAGAGATGATTTAGTTAGAATAATAATATAATCCAAAAAAAGGGTTGAAGAAAGGAGATATAATAATAAACAGATATACAGGTCCGGGATGGTCTCTACAGTGAATGTCCCACCATCCTTTGCCTTGGCCGTCCAACAAGCCACGTCCTGAGATCACAAGTCCCTCCACTTGATCGAATATGAGCCATGGTATTACCCCGTTCTCCCCTTTTTGCCATTTCTTTGGATCGCTCTGTGCTATCACTTCTCCATCGACCTATATCATTTTGAAAAAGAAAAAGAAAAAAACATTTTGATGCTGGTTTATGGATTATTCATGTAATAATATTAACTAAATGTAGAGTGAAGAAGGGGTTTACAGTGAAAAGGAGAGGTTTGAGTGTGCAAGGACCAGTGAAGTGAAGAGAGTTGAGCAGGAACACCTTCCCTGCTGGTACATATACCCTTGCCATTTTGGAACTTCCTTTACAAGCATTGTCCCAAGCCTTTTCGAACGCCTTGTTTTTTTTGTTGACAAAACATGTCCAAATTAAAAGATGTTAACTAGTGTAAGTTAAAACACTTCATAATTAAGAGCTTCTTGCATGTGATAGATAAGTACTTACAGATGTATCATCTGCAAGTCCATCCCCAACCGCTCCATATTTCATCACCGATTCACCATAGCTTAACCCGGGAATTCCTAAAATTGCAACGAATAGGATCAAAATAGGTTCCTGCGAAATTCGTACGAAAATAGGATTAGTTTCTCAAACAAGGTTTCACGTTAGTAGAGAGAGAGTCAAAGAGTCTCACCATTTTGACCAGAAGTGGATCGTTCTAAGGGGAGAGTTGAATATTTTTGATTAATTTCAGAACGTGTGCAGCACAGTATATAAGCACACAACACAAAGGGACACAAGGGATTAATTCAGGCCTCACATTGATTATACATAACAGGATTGGATACAAATGCATGCATTCTGTTTGGTTTCTAAAACTTTTTAATTATCTATTTATTATGGATATGTGCCGTAAGATCATCAATCTAAGGATTCTCTGTATGTAATTAATAATTTGTATCAGTAGGGATCATATTGCCTTGTGTTCCCTCTGCTTTTAATATCGAGAGCCATCGAAGGCTATTAATCTCCTTAGAGCATCTCCAACAAGATCCCTTATTTTAAAGGGAACTGAATCTCAAAATAAAGGTTTAAGGGTGTATTGCTCCAGCAAAAACCCTTAAATTTATCTTTAAAAGTATTTGAATATTACATACTAGTCCTCAACATAAACAATAATTAAATAAAGTGAATTAAAGTTTAATGTATTTATTTATTTTAATATATAACAGCTAAATTTATAATGATATTTGAAATGTTTTTGACATATCTAATTACGTGGACTAAAGTAAAAAAAAAGACAAAATTTATTTGATTATTTGTAAGATATATGAATTATAAGGATTAAAATGAAAAGTAAAAAGTTTTTTAAGGGGCTGAACAGTGCCTCTTATATTTGAGGGATCACTGTTCAACCCTTTAAAAAATAAGGGTTTAAGAGTCTGTTGGAGACTAAATCTCCTTCAAAAAATAAGGGTTTATAAGTCTGTTGGAGATGGTTTTGAGTCATTTTACGCTTTTTGAATTGTAAACCCTAAACCCCCACTTTCGTGATTACTTGTTAAAGGAAACAAAATCTTAAGGGGGCGTTTCTTGTAATTTAGAAATTACTATTACAAATTTGACAAACTTCAAATGATGTGATGATATTGACTTGCTCTGTTCTGTCTTATCACATAGTATATGTGATCCATGACTCAAGAACCATTACCCACATTTTTTACATTGCTTTTTGAATGATTCAATCCAAGAATAAGAGCAAAAAAAAAAAAAAAAGACTAGGGATTCACAGAAGGCGATAGAACATTATCTTTCTCAATCAAGGGAATTAAACTGGAAACAAGTAGGCTCGCAACTCTTGAGTAGAAGAATTTCTCCTGATCAGCTGCCAGATTAATATTCAGTAGGAGGTTTCAATCTTATGAGTCTCTTGATCCTGTCTTTGTCTGTGTTCTCCACAAGTCCCTGCACCAACACGACCTTGGTTATTCAATTCTGAAGCAGTCCAATGAAATTACACCAATCTTTGGTGGTCTGATAACCTTCCAGACGATTTCATCAAGACACAAACATATCCTTCCATATTTATCCAAAAAGAGTCTCTCCGTTGGAGGTTTCCCACATACATCTTTGACAGCAGCGGTGATGATAAAGAACGCTTCTGCCACTTTTATGATGAGATCCGACAGCCAGAAAAATAAATGATTCAAATACCGAATCCCCAAAAACTAGATATGTAAAAGTCCTCTCAAAGTACAAGAGTTATATAATATAACTTACAAGCAAGTTCACCATACTCATCTTTGCCAACAAGGAAGATGCTAACATCACCTAGCACTGTGTACACTATATAAACTGACCTGCACAAAAATCCCCCTCAGATCAATTGCAAGAAATATACCACTAGAAGAATCGAGATCAAAATCTTAGAGCTCTGGTTTTAATCTTTAAGAAACATACTTGTGACAAGCAACAAGGAGCTTCTCGTTTTTAACGCCTATGAGATTCTCTGCTCCCAGCTTCACCAAGAAACATCTCCAGTGCAGCCGTTCCTCAACTGGTACCCCATTGAATCTGCCAGGGCAGCTTTTCAGTTGGTGTACTAACACTTGTGAGGATCATGTTAAGACTGGACAAGACGAATAGTGTTTATCGATGAATATTAAGAAGAATGTCCACAGAGGCCACAGGGATAACATGTGTTGTTGGTCAGCGAGCGTACTAGGGGCACAACGCAAAATTTGGTAAAAGCTAACAAAAGACGAGGCTATTGGAGGATTCAGAGGTTCAGACCAAGACATTCTCAAAATGCATCCCAAACATAAGCCTTTGACAGGAATCAATTCGCCAAGACATTACATTTGTGAATCTGTTTTTTCATCTCCAGTTTATAAAAAAAAAAAAAAAAGGAGGGAGCTTTGGTTTCGGTTACGGTTCCAAAATTTCCATTCATATCAGAGACAGCAGTATATAAATAACTCCACTGAAACGATAAAAATATAATAAGATCGACTGTAGAGCGTGAAGATCCATATCGAAAAATAAATAGAATCGGAACAACCCTACGGAATCAACCATAAAAGAAAAAATCCAAACTTTCTTCCGAACAGAACAATCGGAGGAGGGCATACCTTTCGATCAAGACATTCCCTACGGAATTGGCGAAGAGAACCGCAAGGATCATTTGCTTATTAATTAACTGTTTTCTTTTCTTTTGGGATGTTTGACGGACGATTATTTTCTTTGCAATCAAAAAAATCGGACCGCTACAAGAAAATCTACAGAGTGTCACGTGTGACGACACCATTGGCTACATAATCATCTCATAATATATTCTGTTTCTTCTTTTAAATCATTTTCCTTTTAAATATCGTTTTCACTTTTCACATATTTATTTCATTCATCATATACACTGTCGACAGTCGACCAAAAAATAAATATGTTCAAGGTTGATCAGTTTTGGATTAAAAAAGGTTGAAACATTCTAGATGAAGAGGAATATATATTTTTATTGTTACGGAACTGGGAATAAGAAGAGATCACGAGAGTTAATTAAGATCATGGTTAAGTCAACAGCAACGTTTGTCCCAAAGTAGACTTGGGGATTCTCCGACAAATCTTAGCTCTGTTCGATTGATTGGCCGTCATTTGGGCCAATTGGCATCCTTGGACATGTCTCTTGTCTCCTCTTCCCACTTTACACCGTCGTTTCCATCGATGACCATTCTTACTGCTCTCAATTAAATTTTGACACCTTCTCAAACTAATGTTCAATGGCTACATATGTCAACCAAAACATGCACGTATAATTATAACCACATACACCAACTAAAAGAACATACATTGTCATTGTGACTTTAACAAATTAGTGTCTCATACTACATTTTTCTCCAATGGCGAGACTGTTTTCATTCATGACGGAACCCTTTAGTTTTCTTTTCTTTTCTTTTCTTTTCTTTTAAAATCAAAATCATACATAAAACTGATTAAATCAAAGGAGAAGTAAAACTTGCTTCTCTTTTCAATCTTTGTTGTAAATAGCTAGGCTCCTACATGATGGATGGAACAATAATATTTTGGCGTAAATAGGAAAAAAAATTAGCTAACATGCTGATATGCATTAGAAAAAACCCATGCTGGCTAGATATAGGATTTCATAAGCATCTTCTTAATAAAGAAATCCTGACGAATTTATGATTTTGCCAACAATGTACTAATTCTTTCTTTTTGACACCTCTCACAAAGATTTTGATGAAGAGATCACGAATTACTGCGGGATAATATATAGAGAATGTGGCCACCAAGCTATTGTGGTGGATTTTCTTCTATTGGATTTTTGTTTAAATTAAAGTATCTTGTGAAGTTGTGATCGATCGGAAACCTTAATTTTTTTAACTGGGATGTGTAGTAGTTATGTGACTGGTCCTAATTTGTATGGCTATCAATTCTTTTTCATCCAATTATATATATAAACGTGTTTCTAATTAAAAGTAATTTACGATCGACATTATATGCAAACATACGGCCGAGCCGGCCAATTAACAAAAAAGGGGACATGCTCTTTTCCCATGCAAATGTCTATGGCTATGGTGTATCCACCATATATGTGTATTTATATATGCACCAAACTGTGTGTATGCTGGACGAGTTTGTTGTATATATACCAAAGCATTTGTATATGCTATATAACTCTGGCTTTATGTTTTAAGAAAAAGTGAAGATATGGTCTCTTCAAAAAAATACAAACGATTTGGTTTATTTGGAGCTGCATTTTTCATTGTCAACATATTCTATCTCCTATCTCTTCACAGCATTGTATCTGGTATATATATCAAAAGCCCTGAAGTTTATCGCCCACTTAACTAGCTAGTTGCAAAAAAAGTTTCTCATTAATTTATAAACTATTCTCTGATTTGTATGTACATATAAGCAGGGGCTCATGATCATCAACTGAAAAGGAAGGAATCGGTTCTGGGTTCAGAGCCTCCGGTGTGTGCAAAAAAGTGTCTGAATTGCAAGCCTTGCCTTCCTTATCTGTTTGACATTCATGATGGTGCCCATAATGATGATGATGATGATAGTGAACCATATTATCCGGTAAGATGGATGTGTAGATGTCGAGACCAACTATTTGAACCTCAAGAATAGTATCTATATATTTAATGCATGTGTTGTGTTGCTTCTCATCATGGACGTTCATGATGATGCATGAATGATGGTATATATCATGATGATGGTTCGTGGTTAATTTTTGGGAGTAGACTCTTATAATATGTAAACATTTACTCGTCTCTTCGCATGATGTATTCACTGATAATGATGACTAGTTTTAAAAAAGGGAAAAAAAAAACAAGAATTGATGATGTGTTTGACGGCATATATATAATGTCTGTATGCTGAATAACGCACCACCTTTCAATTGCGTGACACATAATTTTGGGACTGAAGTTTAATGGGCCTACAAAGAGCAGCAGTAATAGAAAAATGAGAGAATATGGGCATACAATACTAATTAGCGTAAAAGCTCGAGACTCCAGTAACGAAGACCTTCTCTCAAGTCAAACCTCATTTCCCACCGTACGTTCTGGCTACCTGTTTGCATGTTTAGATAGCGACCGTCTAATCAAATATCGCATCCTATGTATATATTTTTGAATAACTCGACTGCCGGCGTCTCCGCAAAATATTATCGAACCTTTCAACTTCATGCACAACATATCCTACCGATTCCTTATGTTCCTGTTGTCAAATTATCCACATTATATATATATATATATATATATATATATATATATATATAAAACCAATCAGATTCATTATTTACCACCTCTAAAAAAATGGTCGGAATCTTATATGTACATAGATAGTGGATCAATTAATATTATGCACGTATGTTTTTATCCTCAAAGCTTCAAAAGAAACCCTAAAAAACGTTATAATTATCTACTAAATACATTTAATGTGACAAAAGAAACAGCTCCTGCCAAATGATAAAAAGCATACATAAGAATAAGAGAGATGATGACTGTGAAGCAACTCATCTCTCACCGCTTGCCGAGTTGCCGTATAACGTCCCAATTCGTCAGCTAAAGTCTAAAACGTGTCGCTCATTGTCTCGATCTGAGATAACACTGTAGCTGACAGTTACGTCTAAGGTTTGTCTCTATCTCATTCTTCACTAAGCACCGTCCGTTTATCTGTAAGAAACTATTATGTACTGACATGTGGGTGAAAATTTGGGTCCCACATTTATCGATGTCAACGTGTCAAAGCATCAGAGGCCAAGGGTTTTTATGCGATCTTTATCTATCAACCTATGGTCCCCGTTCACATTGTTTTTCTTTTGGCTGGTATCGACTGAGACCAATAATATATACACTTATCTTTACGGTCTAAATTAACTATGCGGCTTACCATTATATAAAGACCCTAAGCCAGCTAGTAGACTAGCAATTATACGTTATCAAGAGACTCATCGGTGGGTTTCGCTTAATGGAGTTTTTAATATAAAAAGTATATTTTGTAATAATTAATTAACCGAGAGCTAGCGATCATCATCATGTTATTGAGAAGCACATCTGCTCCGATACTGAGCTCGTGGCTTCCACAACACTGCACGAGAGAGTCTTCTCCGGAGCCCGAGTCACAGCTCCAGCGCCGACACAGATCGTTGTGTCTTCTCTCATCAAAGTCCATAGATGAACACACGCATGGGGAGCTGTTGCACAAACCGCTCTCTGATAACAATAAGCAGGATAGTGTTATCGAATCAAGAGACAACGACAGCAAAAACGTAATACCTCGCAGGCAACGCAGGTCATCGTTAGATGAAATTCCCCGTGGAACAGCCTACGGTAGAAAGATTTCGGATCCGTCGTCGACTATTTTTATGGAAAGGCTCTTCTCGAGCTCTGGACTGGGAGAGAAGGTCCGTGATGATGATCATCATCATCATGATCTGGACACTCTCGCGAGTGGTGGTGGTGGCGGTATGGGAAGCAGCGGCGGTAAGAGATGCAACGGCGGTGGTGTCGGTGGAAGCGATGTTGACGGCGGTGGAAGTGAGGACGCCACCGATACGTATTACCGGGAGATCATCGACTTAAATCCTGGAAACTCGCTTTTTACCGCAAACTACGCCAAGTTCTTGAAAGAGGTACGTACGTATAATACCTAAGTTAGAGTATAGTTTCGGTCAACTAAGAAATTGAAAATCTTGATTAGCCGTTTTTCGGTTTCTTCTTTGTTAATTTATTATTGGGATATTTGATACAAGATATTTTAGTAGAAAAACCCATCCACGTGTGAAGTTTGTATTGCATGGATGTTTGTGACTTTTTTGGTATCGAGAATTAATAATACTACCCAACGAACAAAAATTGTCCAGAGAATTTTCATAGTTTTAGTTTCAGGGAAACGCGTAAATAAGTGGAAATGATATTTTTGATGGGAAATTAATATTTCTATGTGTATATGAACAGGTAAGAGGAGACATGAAGAAAGCAGAAGAGTATTGTGAAAGAGCAATTTTAGGGAACACCAACGATGGAATCGTTCTCTCGCTATACGCCGATCTCATTTTGCAAAACCACGGAGATCGTAAAAGAGCCGACTCCTATTTCCAACAGGCTGCCAAATTGTCCCCAGAAGACTGGTAATTTTTGCAGATTTACTCTATAGTATTAATATTTCACAAACTAATGACAGTCAGTACTACATAGTATATGATAACAATATTGCAATAATGGTGCAGCTATGTGCAAGCTTCATACGCAAGGTTTCTGTGGGATGTGGAAGAGGAGGAAGAAGAAGGAGAAGAAAATTATGAAGAAAAAGAAGAAGAGGAACAAGTGCAAAGGAGTGATGAAATTGGCCATATGCCTCCAAGTATCATGTTCCGTGATTTTCACCAACACACTCCTACTACCACACCATCCTAAACACACATATAGACACCTTCCTCTTATATATTTATTATTACTACGTTAATAAATTAGTTAAACATAACTTTAACACACAAAAAAAGATAAATATGATATGCATGTTTAATACATATAATACAAATGCAATATCTGAAAATGTTCAAAATTCTCGTGATGGTCAAGTGTTGAGGTGGCAACTTTTTTTTCAGAAAGTAAAAAACTTTCATTCCATTTATTCTTTTATTGATAATGTTCGTTCCAGTTTAGTCCAGAGGAGTTATTAATACATCAACTCCGTATAAATGACTTTGACACAATGCTCTATCACTATGTTATTTCTTAATCTCCCATAGATTTGGAGTATTATTGTTAATCAACCGTTATATGGCAGGTCTATGGAGAGAGAAAATAGATAGATATGACCGTGAGACCTTTTATGTGTAATAATTAAGCTTCATACTATTCTGACTAATGTGTAAAAACTTTTGAACTCGTTTTCGAGATATACACTTGTAAGGTGTAACTTTTAATTTGCCTAACTCACCAACAAAAGAAAAATAAAGTCGACAAAATATATTTATCTCCAACTAACTCCTTTATGTGTAATAATTAAGCTTCATACTATTCTGATTTCTGACTGATGTGTAAAAACTTTTGAACTCGTTCGAGATATACAACTTGTAACTTTTTGCCTAACTCACCAAGAAAAGAAAAATTAAGTCGACAAAATATATTTATCTCCAACTAACTCCTTTCTTAAAAATTAAACCATTTTATTTTGTAAGTTCGTTTGATTAATCTATTTCTTAAGTTAAAAAAAACCCATTATATTTTGTCCTGAAAATAAACTGCTAGCTGTAATCGAGAAATTCAAACCAAATCACAGAAAGGGACAGAGAGGAAAATATTTGTCGAAATCGTTTCTTTCAAGCCGACAGAAACTCACAACTAGATTAATAATTATTCTTTCCACTCGGTTTTGCTTCCCACCAAAAAAAAAAGAGGAGAAAAAAAGAAATCAGGGATCTTCTGCGGAAGGGTGCACCTGCTCTTCACCAACCTCAACGAAATCGTCGCCGTAGATCTGATCAAGCACAAGGACCAGTCCCATGGCAAAGGCTCCATCAAAGCCGGGTTTAACGTTCAAAGAGAAAACGTCTTTCCCAAGCATCACGTTCGTTGACGCATCCACTTTGCGCCGAATCTCAGCGACCTTCCGCCTCGTCTCCGCCTCCACCACCGTGCAGCTCCTCTGCCCGAAATTACCTTCGATCAGGTACTCGCTGCACTGGTACTCCCCGTACACCTCCACCGTCACGCCGTTCCTCCCGATTATCGACGATCTCCTCACCCCGAAGATCGCTTTCTGCCCCTCCGATCTCTCCCCGAGATACCCTTCCCATCTCCGTCGCAAACTCGGCCTCTGTTTCACCCAATGGAAGAATTGAACAGAGTCAGTTTTGAGTCTCTCCGAGTTGACTCAGTAACTGGAAATATCTCAAAGAGCCAATTTTGGAACAAAATTAAGGAGTATCTAAAAGGAAAGGAGGGACCTTTCGTCGGAGGGTGAGGAGACAACGACCGTGAGCGTCCATGAGGACAACCTCGTCGGTGTCGCGGGTGTTGGGACCACCGTATGAGTCCACCCGAAAGACCAAAGTGCCCTTGCAGTCGTAAACCGTGAAACCATCTCCGGCGAAAAAGAGAGAAGTTTTGCGAACAGTCAGGTTCTTCTCTTCTCTTTGTATGAATTCATCGTCCACAAGCAAACCCCCTTTCATTCTCGATTATCCAAATTTCACAAACTCAATTTCGGATTCAAGGGTTTGTTGCCGTGATGATGCTTGTAAAGCCTTTGATTAAAGGTTACGAGTTTACTTATTAGAGAATGGGGAGAGAAATTTGAAGGTTGGGGGAAGAGGAAGACAACGAGTGCAAGATTTATAAAAGGTGCAAACGACACGGAGAGAATCTCATTGAGGAATTTTACAGTCTAAGCAAATGTTATATTGACACGTGGCGCTTACTAGTCTCTTGAACTGTTATCACTTTCACTATTTCTTTCTTCGCTTCACTTCACCGTTTTTTTTTTTTTTAAATGAAAAACGCCACTTTACAGTAAGTAACATATCAATGTACCATCGCGTATTTTCATGTAAGATACATGTAGAGAGTTTAGTTTTCTTTTGTGAAGAGTAATTTATAGAATTAGTATGAAAAAATAACGAGGGAATTTTTTTTTTTTTTTTTCAGCAAAATAACGAGGGAATATAAAAGCAAATACGAAGGGAAAATCTTCCCCCGGGATTTTGAAAATGGGAAAAGAACTTCGTTTTTCTTTTCTCTTTTTCACCTTCATTATATTTTTCGTCATGCCTTTTCATTTTCTAAATGGAAAAATAAAAATCCTCTCACTTTTACTGAATTTTCCTTGAAGATAGTATGTTCTCAGGGCGTTATACGCGCGAGGAAGCAAAATACACACCATTGTTATTGTTAACGTAATCCTCCTTATCTATAGAACATCGAATGATACAATTCGAAAAAGACTGCTGATAAATGATGAATCTGTATTTATTTTTTTATGAATAGAAGTTCGGGTCTCGCAGACTCGTACGTCCTTAGATATTTAAATTTGTACTAATCATTATTATCTTGTGTTTTTTTCGATTTTATTATTGGTATTCAACGATTAAGCGGATTATATTCGTATTAACATTATTTTCATGTGTTTCTTTTCAAAGAAATTTAAGAGATGATGAATTAGTGCTTAACATTATTTTTTCTTTTAGTTTGGTTATCCGATATTTAAAATTTCTTTTTTTGGTTATTGGAAAGGTAATAAATGATAATCGTATTTTGGTAGAACAAGTTATAACTTCTGATTAAAATACCAATCTACGTCTAATAGTATTTTCAGGTATTAGACAATTTAATTATTTTTGTTTTTATTTAGTTATTGGTTATTACATGTATACGTGTGTACTTTTCAAGATTCTTGTTTGACGGTCTTCGGCAACATTAACCTTACATTGCTTCTTCCTTTCCGATCACTGTTTCTCCTTCTCTCCTTTTTTTTTCGATTCTAACAATATTCCACACATATTGTATAATGATTCTACAAGCAGTACATATCAAAAGGGTACTTTTGTTTCTATATCTAGCATTTTTTAAAATAAAGCATAATATCGTGTGGTGTGGGCATAAAAGTTATAAGTTATCGATTCCTCTTTATGATTAGTTAATTACACAAACCAAATAAATCTCGTTTAGAAAAAAAAGTAGCTTCTACATTAGAATAACTAAATAGCTAAATGTTGGTGGATTGAAAATAATGGAGTCATGGAATGCATCTCAATTTTTATAAGTTTAAAGCTCACAGCCTTACACAATATTCTCAGATCTCATCGTTGATATTTTTATATAAAATATGAAACTTGCGTGTATCTTTCAAGGTCCACGACCAGCTAGGCAGTCAATGATATAGTACTAAACTTCCAAAAGTATTGGTTCTGTAACGGAAACAAATTAAAAGTGTGTAAAATGTGGGTTTTGCCATGCCTGAATATTAAACACACATTTGTGTATATATATATATATATCTATATGATGCATGATTTCATATATTAAACCCATCAAGTGGCCTGCATGGGAAAAAAAGATTCCCACTACATATCATTGAACTATTGAAGATAACACAATCCTAACGATGTCATTTAATACTACAAACTAGCATAATATTTTTTTCTTCCTTTTTGTATGACAACGATTTATTTGAAACCTTTAAGCAAAATCATATGTTATGACAAACTTACAACTATCTGATCTTCGTCCAAAAAAATAAAGCAAAAAACACTATTTGATCATTTGACCATAAGCAGCTTTCGTACCCGCATTTATATATTACTTGCACACGTACGTGTATTTTTTTTTGGGTTAAAATGTGTATAGCAAATACAAGTTTTCTCTTAAACCAAAATAAAAAAAGTTTCTCAAAATAATTTAGAAGGTTAAGAAATAATGTTGGCATGTTTTCTTGATATTTTCTTTTGTTTGGTTTTAGGATATTTGGTAGAAATATCTGATTAGGTCAAAAACTACACCTGAAATTCGGATTAAGGGTTGTTTCAAATAAACAAGTATCTAAATTTGGATGTATAAGTCCAACAGTCGATCTGACCCGATTGACTAAAAATAGGATAAAAGCGTACGAGACATATAAAAGAACACGTTTCCAAGGTCGGTTTCTAACCTCCAAAAGATATTTTAATGCATGTGCGATCAACTTTCTCACAAATTAGATCCGTGTCCACGATTCATCATACATATCAGTCGGTCGTCCATAAATGCCTAATGATTTCATCAAGTCCCTTAAACACGATCATGGATTCATGATTTTTTCTTTTTTTCTTTTTTTCTTTTTTAATTTAAAACTTATAACGTATACGGATACTGAAGAGTTCAATAGAAGTTTACGGTTCATATGATTATTAACATGGTTTTCACTTTACATACAGTCAATGATATTAGAAATTCGATCTAAAAGAAACTTAAAGCACTAAAACTATTATTATTCTATTTGTGTTTAAGTAATAATTTTTTTTTAACTTTTCAAAAATATTAAAAATATATATTATAATTTTATCATGAATGTATCTTTTATGATTAGCATTTATATAACTTTAAACCAATTGTAATTCAATAAGCTCATTTTTTTAAGTTTACAATTTATCACTATTAAATAATTAAAAAATAGATAAAAAAATTTAAAATCTACTGAGACGTTGACAGAAGAATTCAAAAACGGGTTAAGTAAAAATCATATTCTAATCTCAATTGACATTATATTGAGAGAATCCAAATTGAAAGAGGCTTTCCATTGGGTAACGAAGAAGTCAGATGCTCTTGTTCTTTTTAATAGTCTTTATTTAAGCACACATTTCACAGTTATAATTTTTTTTTGCCAATAATACTAGTAATAATAGTAGTATTAGACATAATACTAATAATAATTTGGATACACCCAATCTATCTTTTCGAAACATTTTTTTCTTAAACATCTATTTGAAATAGTGGGAATATACGATATCTCATGTCAATTATTATTCATAAAAAAGACAAAAATCTTAAACTCATTAAACTTTAAATGATATTTAATCAGTATATTGTTAAATTTTAACTTTTGGAGCACTAATTTTATAAAAAAAAATCAGGGGCTTGAAGCAAATGCCTTTTTCCTAACAAGCTAAGCACGGCTCTGCATACAGTAACAACGAGTTTAAAAAAAAAAAAAATTGGAGTATTATTTTTGGTTGACATTATACGGTATTTTGTTTGCTGTTTTCTAACTGTTTAATTATTTTCTTGTTTTCTTTCGCTAGATAATTAGTTCAACTACTCCCTTAAATAATCTGCATGCTCGAGTTGTAATAAACTGGGGAATTAACGCAAGGCTTCCAGGTAATTAAATAGTCAATTATTTATAATAATAAAGCAACCATCAAACTGAAACACTGATAAGAAAAAAAGTTAATCGATAAAATATAAAGAGAAACACACAAAGAAGGCAGAGGGAAAGAATCAAAAGAAGACTAGAAAGTGCAGAAGAAAGGAAGTAATTAACAGCAGTAGTATATTTGATTAGGGCAGTGGCCTAATCTTGATTCCATGAACAATAAGGCCTTTCTTCACAGAAGCCCCTTTTGTCTCCTTGAGGTTCATCTCAATTTCGCCCAAATCTCCTCTCCTTTTGAAGAAGTGTCCCTGTTTGACCTCGTACCAACCATCAGTTCTCAGCTCAGAACAGTGACCTTGTTCGGTTGCCCGATTCTGCATGAGACTAACCATGGAAGGCTGAGGAGGCTCTGTGCCAGCCAAGGCAAGGGAGGCCTCGACGGGCTGACGAAAACCGTAGGGAGAATGGTTCCACTTAAAGACAAGGTAAGCAGGCGTAGTGTGTGTCATCAGAGAGAAGGTTTATGTTGAGTTTTCCAGTGATGTCAAGCCACCATACCATAATAAGCTCATGCAGCCACTTGTGTGAACCTGTTTGTGCATGAAATCCCCAAGAAAACCATTTCATTTTTTTTTTTTAAAAAAAAAAGAGCAATGATGATAAAGAGGAAGCTGGTGTGAATGAGAGAAGAAGGAGGAAGACCTGGTATCTGGAAGGGAGATCCACTCCCAGTATTTCTGATCATGTCCCCAAGTTATATTCAAGGCCCTAGCTGCTATCATGTAGCACTTGTTACCACTCCTTCTCTCCAGCCAAAAGCTCTGTTTTTTAAAAAAATCACATAATACAGTCAGTATGTGTGATATATCACAGCAGAAAAAGAAAAAAAAGACATTCCTTTTTTTTTTTGAATCTAATGTTAAATTATATTCAGAAAAAAAAATAAACTTGTTCTACAACTGTGATTAAACGTTTTTAAAACTTAAATCAGAAAAATTGGGAACTATTCTGCTTTGTTTTGAAATTGCTATCGGGTAGAGAACCATATTAAAAAAAGAAAGACATTCCTTCAGTAAGCATTATTAAAGATTTAAGACCGCCATTTAGTATGTTTAAACCCAAAAGATTAATGTCACATATGTTTATAAATATCCCATGGTAGTTTCTGAGATTGGACAGCTAAATAAATTGACATAAAAACAAACTGGAAATCGGATATAATTGGAGTCGATAAAGGAAGTAGCAAGTAACAAGAGAGAGGAGAAAGAAACCAAAAGGGCGTCGGGGAGAAGAAGAGGATTGTGGACGAGGGAGAAGAAGAGGCCTTTCCTATTGGGAAGAAGACCCTCAGCCTCAGGTGCCGCAAAGCCGTCGGGGAATTCGGAAGGTAAGAAATGATTCCAGACACCGTCGGAGTCGGCGGCGGATCTGAAGATCGTGGAGACGGCCGATGATCGGCAAACGTCGCGGGGCGAAGCTAAGCAAGTAATTTTGTTTTACAGTCAACAACGCTTTTCTTTTTCCTTTTTTACTACTATAATTAAGTGCTAGAAATTGCATTTCTATTGTTTAAATTTTATCCATAAAAAGTAGATTAGATATAATCATTGGATTCGACTTTCCAATAATAAAACAGATTTTGAGTTACAAAATGATTTTATCTAGAAACTGATAAACTGAACGAATCGTTTCACTTCGACAAACTGAACTTTGAAAATTAGTCTCTTTTTTTGTTTAGTGTGGATCAACTGCTGAATTTTAGAGAGAGATTAACCTCCATTCGTGGAGTAAACGTTGTTATAAGCTAGTGCCGACTTGGCTAAAGCATCCGCAAACGAGTTTTCAAGACGAGAAATATAAACGAAAAAGAGAGAGAGAAAAAGTAGTCTGTTATTCGCTTTTCCCCCATCCATATAAGAAATCATCATCTGTGATGATCTTAGTGTGGGCCGCACAGTAGGCCCAAATTCTTCTTTTATTGTGACCTATAGCCCAGTTTCTTTTTTTCTTTCTAGAAGATGTTTATGATTCTGTAAGAGATAATACGTATGTCTACATTTTTTTTTGTTACCAAGAATATGGGTTAGTTAAACTCATAGATACGTATGTAGAAGCCTTGAAATTACAAAAGCGACTGTAATTTAACCTTGAAATTATGAAAGCATTAGAAAGAATTACAACCAAACACTATCATGACACGCATTTATAATTAGCTCTCTTCTTATTGATTATCGGAATTTTGATAAGATATAAAACATAGTTATAAATAAAATCTACACTGGATATCTGACTCCTGCAGCTAATAGCCTCTGCTGCTCCAGCTGCAACCATTCAGATAGATGAAATCCAACAAAATACTCGTTTTTCAGGTTTTCTTTATATACTCGATCAAATTATATAAACAGTATGTGTACGTTGTGTGTGTAACTAACTAACTAAGCAATACCAAGTACCTGGAAGAGCTCATGCATCATATTCTTGAGGTAATGATACTCATGCTCTACTACCTCCAGTCCTCTCAAGCACCTGAGGCATCATCATGATGATATATATTGACAGTTAAGTAATATATGTATAAATATGTGAATACAAAGAAATAGTCGTTTAATTGATGAGTATGTACCCAGGGCGGTTGTTAAGCTCGGAAGCAGAGCGAAAGGCAGCGCAGACGTTGCGAACCCTACGAGCACCAATGCTGGAACTGCTCCCCACCAACTGATTCAGATGCAATCCTATCTTCTTGTAGTCCGAGAACTCCCTATCCATCCTGTTCATTCATTCATTCATTTTTATTTAATTTCTGGACCTAGCTAGCTAATAAATATTTTAACATAGTCACATTACGATATGTAAATAATTAATAGAGAAAGATGAAGATAAAAACTCACAGCAATAATCTAAGGTTGCGGAGTAACTTCTCGGATTCGTCGAAATAGATATTAATGACATCGTACACAAAGGTTGGTGAAGTGTCATCTTGAAGTTGCTGCAGCTGCAAGAACTGCTCGTCCAGCACTCCCTACACTCATCACGTATTTAATCATCCCTTAATTTTCACTTAAAAACAGACATATCAATATACATGCATGGATAAATATAATATGTGAAATGGAGATGATGAGACTGTTTAATTTCTATATATAGAGAAAGTAAAACCTGGTGGAAGAGGGAGGTTAGAAGGCGGTTGATGTCGGCTTGAAGCCGGTCCACACCCAACCCCAACATCCACAACGGCACACCCGTCTTGTCCGGTTTTCCGGTACTATCTTTCCTCTTCTTTTTTTTTTTTTTAAAAAAAAAAATTGTTAAACCGGTCTTGCTTGAACTCCTTCTGAGAGGACTTATGTTATGATCCGGTTTTGTGTTGGTTGTAGAGGTGGTATTTATAGATATATATACCTGTGCTTCTATTCAAATTTCTAAGAGTCAGATTACCTTTTTAATTCCCACTTTTAGCGTGATAATCAACAGTTGCTTTTATATATATGTATTGCGTGAGGGTGAATATAAATATAAATTTCACGCGCGTGTGAGAAATAAGGTAAGTGGAAGAGAAAAGGGGTAAGAATCGAGGAGGGTGTGGGGAATAAACGGGACCGTCCCAAGGGAAAAAGCCACAACTCATAACACTCACACTGTACTCTGTACAAAGCAGGGAATGTGTATTTTTTTGTAATTTTAGAGTCAGTCACCGGTTACAGCCGCCAGCCGGTTACCCCGCGTGATACTGCCAATAGCGGCGTTCTTCCTCCCGACAACCACCTGTTACCCGGTCAGATCAGGTTACTCCTCCCGCAGTCTATACTCTATATCTATCTCTATCTGCCTTACTTCAATCTTATTTTGTTTTTACTGATTCTTTCTGTCTTTATTTATATAGATTTCAAGATTACATAAAACATATATAATATTTAAAAAATACAATCAATTACGTAAGTACACCATGGTTCTTTATTTACATTTTTCTTTTTATCTTACATTCTAAAAAAAACAAAAAACCTCAATCGATTTAAATAAAGACGAAGACAGATTCAACGATTGTAAGTTATCGAGTTATAATCATCCTTATAACTAATGTATTATGAGAGCTTTGAGATCTGATTATAGCATAATCATCCACTCTAGACACGGGATACATAATAATACTATATGAAATTTAAAAATGTGGGCATGCATTAGTTTCTGAGACTGTAAAAGAAAGGCCCACACTTTGTTGCTCCCTCGTATGACGCGCGACTTTCCCACTAACTTTGCAGTGAGTGTTCGCTATTCTCCAGGCTTCAAATTCACTCCATCCTTTTCTATTCCTAAAAAGGCCTCTCTCTTTCTCGATCAGATAAAAAAAAAACCCTTGATTTATAGATAGAAAAAAAAAAAACAAAAACGGAAAACAGCATAAGAGTACAAGAAACACAAACACAACACAGAAACATGCGTGAATTGTTTCCCCCAAATAAAGTAATTTTAACATTAGTAAGCACCAAAGGTTTGAAGTTCTTTCCTAGTGTGATCAGTATAAATAATTTTGAAAGAAAATTGTCTGTGACATTCACATAGTAATCAACAACTGCCATATATAGACGGTTTGGACCAGATATATTTTTAAGGTTAAACATGAAACATGGACATGATAATTGAATCCCGACATATATGTTTTGTGACACAGAATATGCTACGTTATTCAGTGGTGTGTGTGTATATCTCAATGAAAGTAAAGCGACTGCTAACTTCTAACTCCTCTAGATTATCTCATAATTATACTATATGTATAAAGCGCCTCTAATAATAAATCTGGCACGTATGATAAGCCGCTAATCATCCTTCTTAATGAGTCGTCTCCGTTGAATCAAAAAGTACAATTATTTACATAAAGTTGCGATAACTAACGAAGAATGATTTTTCGGAATTCGGAGCACAAAAAGCGTGCTCATGAGTAATTATTGTGACCTAGTGTAGAATCATAAATGAAAAACATATAGTAGCTAGCTACAATAGGTTGAACAAAAAAAAAAAAGCTAGCTACAATAAATTGTGTAACTGGAGCCGCGTTATCAAGAAAATGCAAATAGAAATACTAAAAAGGAGCAAAGGGCGTGGTTGAATAGGAACAAACAAATACTTTAACTATATATATACTAACTTAATACTACTTTTTATGCTATCAGAGTAAGTAGTAAAAGTGGAGCGCACAATGAGTGGAGGCTTTTTAAGGTTATATTAACGATTATAACCAATAGTGATTAAATTATGATTACAGAACTATATATATACAAAAGATAAAACAAATTGTTTGTCTCATTCGTATGCCATGCTTGTTTGCGCCCCGTGTTCGAGACTTTGAGTACCCCGTATTCATTAGTCACCACCACCCTTATAAAAAAAGAAAATTCGTATGATTGGTTTTGCTCTTTTTGTTCCATAGGCGCAATATTATATATGTAGAGATGTGTGTATAAAATATCTTTCTACAGAAATCCCAAATGATGGAAAGTCCCGTCTAGCGATGGATAGTAGGGTTGGGCAAAATATCTGTTATATTTGCTTCGATCCGTTATCCGTCTCGATTTGATCCGAAAAATCCGAATATCCGTAATTTTATGGAGTAAAGCAAATATTAAAACTCAATATCCGTTAAAAACGGAGCAAATCACAAATACTAAAATAAATTAAGACGGATATCCGCTCCGCTCCGATATAAATATATATATATAGATAGATAATAATTCATATAATTTATATAATTATTATATATAAATGTAATTTTTATGAATTTTTGTTTATAAATTTGATTATTATAAATATTAAAACTTAATAAGTTAAGTAAAAAAATATATTTTTAAAGAAAATATTGTCATTTTTAACTAAATTTTTATTTTTAAAATTTTTATTTTAAATATATTATTATTTAAATATTTTTATGGGTAGAAAAACGAATATCCGGATAGTTACAGAGCGGATACGGATCAGAAACATGATTATCCGGACAGAGCGGATCACGAATATCCTCAAAATCCAGAATATCCGCTCCGCGCCCAACCCTAATGGATAGCGTCTCTGTCAAGCAACAAGACTCGTTAGTCGTTATTCCTCGCTTTGATTCCGAACAAGTATCACTTTTCCTTACGGGTTAAATAAAATATAATGTACATTAAAAGGAAATAAAAGTGTGGACGTTTTTCTTAAAAAAAAAAAAAATTGGTAGAAACCAATTAATACAGTAGAAACTCGAGAAGGCGATATTGGGTTTAGAGATGGTGAGGAGTGGAGAGCAAAGCGGATCGGACGGCAGCGATAATGTCAGTAAGAGAAAGGAGGCCTTGAAGCCCATCGTTGTGGTCTACGACCCAAAACCTGTGTACACGTTTCGCGGTGACCATACTGATCACTTGGGCCAAGGTGGACGTCACGTGACATGTCACGAGCTCCCTCCCAGGTGTTGACGTGGCAGCGGCGAACAAAGGCGTTCTTGGGATTTTCTCAGCGAACTCCAGCGCGTTTAACGGCAACCACGAACGCAACGTGGCTAAATGACATCCCTTCAGATCACTCGACGAGAACGTCCCAACCACTCTCCTGTTTTTCCCCTGCACCAGCAAAACATAATATATAATGAATGTTTCATACTTCATAGATTAATAAATACATATAATTATAAGAGCTAGTAAAAGTCACGTACGTCCACGAGCTGTCTATGATCCTCTTCATCGCTAGAGGCTTCAACGATTGGAACGGCATTAAGCATTGCCACACTCATGCACTTAACTGCATCCTTTACTCTGGCCTGTAAGAACAACATTACACTATATATAATTTTGTCCTCATCCGATGGAAAATATCCTCTAATCACCTTTGATAATTTCACCTGGCTAGTGATGGCTAAAACGGTATCGTTTACAGCGGAGAGACTGGCGACCGTGCGGGAGAGGATAGCATGGAGATGGGAGGAGGATCGGTGGAGGATGAAGGAGATGAGATCCATCTGAGTCAGCATCGTGTAAGCAGAGGCTGACTCAACCAACTCTGGTCCTGATATACTCTCCATGTTACCGTCCAATGGAACCAATACTCTATGGATTCCTTTGCTCAGCATCTCCATGCAATCCATTATGCTGTTTTTTTTTTTTTTTCTTTCATAATTAGTCTATTAATTCAGGATTATCCTATTCAATTCGTTTCATGCATTTATATATAACTTAATTAAAGCAACCTTAATTAATTAATATCATGCAAAATTTTATTTCAGTAGGCGATGCATATATGTGGTTGTTAGATCAGTAACCTGGTATTGGGGTTGAGAGACCATAAGCTTCGACCCTCAGGGCAATGACCAATGATAGAAGAGACAGGAGCAGCCATTTTCTTATCGAGCCCATTCTCTCCCTCGTTTCCGGCGATGTGCGCCACAACATCCAGCATCGTCACCATTCCTATGTACTGTTTCTTTGCACTTCCTGTCTCTTTGTCCGACTCCACAATCATGGATCCACCAGCCCCTAACCACTGTCCTGGTGCCGCAGCCACCGGTACGGCTCTTACTCCGTTTGCCACCGGTTTGATATAGAAAAACAATACGACATTCGTGTTAGTAAAATTTTGTTGTTCAACCGGTCATCGTTTTCCTAATCCAGGACTACGTACATTAGTTGCAACAAGATCAATATTAATTAACCGTGCTTTACCATGACGTTTAAGGCGTCTGCTAGAGTGGCGTTATCCGAAACTTGGACGAGCCGCCGCTTGTCCACCGTCAGATCTTTGACTTTAAAGTCCATCAGACGGCTGCAGTTTGAAGACTGCATTAATAAGGTTTTGTGCTTGGGCGAGACGACAGAGGAGCTTGAAACTAAGCCTAGTCGACGAAAATGGTTAGAGGCTGATGGATAAACAGCTTATCATTTTTTTCTTCTTTCTTTTGATGCTTCATCATGGTTACCTCATCATCATCAATTATTCATTATTCATATTAGCATGACACGTATTACGTTTTGGTGCACCCATGGCATGTGCTCTCAACACCACGCGTCCCTTTACTTAGATTCTGGTGTTACTACAAGTTACAACATAATAATTTAAACTTTTTATCTACTGTTTGTCCTGCAGTCGAAAAACAAATGCAACACCCCCCAATTCCAAATTTGAAAAGGAAAAACAAAATTTTAAACTAGCAAATCGATTTGTGGATGATGAGAATATGGGCTCGGCCCAAAAGAAAAAAGGGAGCGAAATGAGCAAAGAAGAATTCGGGTAAATTCCAACCGTTTATGAAACGGGTCGGATCCAGAGCCCAAGTCAGCTCGAATATCTCGTGAAACCAATAAATGCAGGAATCGAGAAGCAGGAATTTTGTTTATTTCGTTCCTCGAGTGATCCCGTGAAAGCCATAATGACATAGTAAACGTTTATTTGGTTGGACCCACCATATTCTTACTTACATTATAGATAAATACACACACACACAAAAGAAAGAGCAAAGGGGAAAACACACAATTAATAAGATTCAAAACCCAAGATTCAATAACCCTGCTACTACTACTAGTACGAGCAATCACACAAGAAAGAAAAATGGCACAGTATGGTCTCTACCGCCATATGTTCCTTGTCTTCTCTATGATATCTCCGTTGGTCCTATCTTTCACCGTGATCACCTCTGACTCGACGGCGCCGTCGGCTCTGATTGACGGCCCACAAACTGGATTCACGATGACCAACGACGGCGCGCACACGGAGCCCGACGAGCAAGATGCCGTTTACGACATAATGCGCGCGACCGGCAACGACTGGGCTGCCGCGATCCCGGACGTGTGTCGAGGGAGGTGGCACGGGATCGAGTGTATGCCGGACCAGGATAACGTCTACCACGTCGTCTCTCTGTCGTTCGGAGCGCTCTCAGACGACACGGCGTTCCCGACTTGTGACCCAGAACGCTCTTACGTCTCCGAGTCCCTCACGAGGCTTAAACACCTCAAAGCCCTGTTTTTCTACCGCTGTTTAGGCCGGGCCCCACAGCGGATACCGCCGTTTCTGGGCCGCTTGGGTTCGAGTTTGCAAACGCTCGTTTTGAGGGAGAATGGCCTTTTCGGTCCCATCCCGGACGAGTTGGGCAATCTCACCAATTTGAGAGTTCTTGATTTGCATCACAACAACCTCAACGGCTCCATCCCCTTGTCCTTTAACCGCTTCTCCGGTTTAAGATCGCTTGATTTGAGTGCGAACCGGTTGTCTGGTTCTGTTCCCGGTTTTTTTCTTCCGGATCTCAACGTCCTCGACTTGAACCATAATCTTTTAACCGGACCGGTCCCATCCACGCTCTCGGCCTGTGCTTCGTTGATAAAAGTCGATCTTAGCCGTAACCGAGTCACTGGTACCATCCCGGACTCGATTAACCGGCTCAACCAACTAGTGCTTCTGGATTTGAGCTATAACCGGTTATCAGGTCCATTCCCTTCTTCTCTCCAAGGCCTACACTCTCTTCAAGCTTTGGTGCTCAAAGGCAACACAGAATTCTCAGTGGCGATTCCGGAAAACTCGCTCAAAGGGCTCAACAACTTGATGGTTCTAGTTCTCTCAAATATGAATCTCCAGGGCTCCATACCGGGATCCTTGACCCGTTTAACCAGTCTCCGGGTCCTTCATCTGGAGGGCAACAACTTGACCGGACCGATTCCTATTGAGTTTCGGGGTGTAAAGTATCTAAGCGAGCTGAGGCTAAACGATAATCGTCTGACAGGGCCAGTGCCGTTCGAGAGAGACACAGTGTGGAGGATGAGGAGAAAGCTGAGGCTGTATAACAATGCTGGTTTGTGCGTGAACCGGGGCAATGACTTGGATGATGTCTTCGGTTCGTCATCCGGTTCAAGTGTCAGGTTGTGTGAAGGGGAAACGCAGAGACCTGGTCCTTCTGGTACGGTCCAGCATCTATCTAAAGGAGATGGTGTCACGGACGAAACTACGGACGTGTCAAGCGGTTCCAAGTCTTTGGGCTTCTTTCGTCTATCTGCATTCCTTCTTGTGCTCAGTTTCGGCTACATGCTAAATTCTTGTTAAGGCAGGGTTTAGCAAACAAAACTGCTGTCCTTGTCTGTAAATAAATCCAAAGTTTATTATTACTATTTAACAATCTTTTTCTGCATTTGTGAAAAGTTGTGTTCCTAACCTTTCAATATTGACAATTGCATTTTTTTCCCCCTTTACGGAAGACAAAATAATAAATACTAAGTTTCTTGACTCACCTATGAATAAATTGCATAAGATAGTCGTGACTTACTACACATGCAAGATTTTAGATTCTACTGGCAAAAGGTGTTAAGATTCTTTAAGGAACATATTACTCTTATCTATCTCAGTAACGCACGAGAGTAAAACTCAGCTCCTAAATTGCGTAGTACAATACAAGTCTCTATTGCAAAATTAGACCGAGGAAGTTACAAAGCATGGTAAAAAGTGAGTATATATAATCGTCAAGCAAAGGTGTCCTCACGATCTCCCTCGGCGATGTCAGCCTCCTCCATGTTGCTGAACTCCAGGAAATGAGTGGGTCGATGCTCCTCGTGATAGTACTCCTTCGGGGATCCAAGTTTGACGTTGTATTTCATGCTCACCGTGTGCTTCACTCCCATAAAGTTGTAGTTCCACGGTCCGTTCTCAGGAACCTGTCACAAAAACAATTGTCAGAAAGATCCCATTTCAATTTTATGCTAAAGTAGAACTGGGTACAGTGTTCCTTACCATGTAAAACCCGAGGAACCGGTCACTCAGCAGCATCTGAACCTTCTCATAATGGGTGGGGAGGTAACCGTGAGGATTGCTGCCTGTGTCCTTGTTGAGCCGTCCCCATTCATATCCGGTTTGGGTCAACTTGTATGATGTCAAAGAGCACGAGCCCGGAGTGAAACTGCATGTCAGGATGATGCATTTTTCTCCATCCCATTGTTTGTTGTTCTCCAGAATGCGGGAATGAGATGTAACATCCTATCACAGCAAAGATCAGATCAGTTAGTAACGAGGTTAACACGGTGAAAATAAGCTATAGATGATGCCTCTATATATATATATATATATACCTGTGGTGACAGTTGAGGGAGCTCGTTAGGCTGTGTGTGCAACCATCCCAAGGGCTCAAGATCATTTAGGAAATCATGCTCAGGAAGAGATGACGGCAGGTGAACTAGCTGATGAGTTCCCCACTGCGGCACCATCACAACGCAACGGATTTCCTTCACTTGAGGATTATCCGGGGGACTGATACCATACAAATATCCAGCAATTTGAGTACGAAGATCTGCTATGCATATGAACTTCTTCAGGATGTTCTTTGGCATGATGTATGTGTATCCGGTTTCCTGTGGACAACAAGAAATAATGTCGGCTTTTACTCAATTGAGAAAGTGAACGAAAGTGAATTGGATTCTAACCTTTATGTCATCTGAGTTCACGTAGATGTGATTGACTCTGAGGTAGAGGTTAGTAGCTGATATTGCACGCACACGCCAATCTGTTTTGGAACCGAATGCAGATTGCTCGTAGGGGCTAGTGGTGGTGACAATGAGCTCATCACCATGAACATTTGTCGTTCTGGTCGTGACGGCAGTTAGCTGGCTGGCTTCCTTTGCCTGCAAATAGGATAGAGATTTTACAATGAACAAAGAATAACAACCACAGACCTACTCTGAAAAATTGTTTCAAGATCTGACAGAAGTAACAGATAGGGGTACCTGTTTCTCAATCTCAGCTATCTGTTGCCTCTGTTGAGAGGGTGGAGTAATCTCAGCTCCAAGAATAATATCTCTGATCTCTGATTGTGTCAGAGCCGAGGTATTCACATTGTTCTTCTTTGCGTAGTCAGAAAGGATAAGATCTCTAAGTGCTACCTCCACCTGAATTTAAACATGGTTGTGAATCAGGAAAGAGAATAACTATCTAAACAAAGGGAAGAACGTAGAAGCATTACATATATAGATATATATAATTCCTGAGCAAATAAAGAGACGAAGTAGAGTAAATAGGGATCCTATCAAATAAAATAATATTTGAAAGAAACTAACTAAATGAAAAAGTACTTGAAAAGTGGCAGAAGAGTTACCTTCATCCATTGGTCATCAGTGAGAGAGGGCCAGATGTGATGTGGCTCAGTGACAACAGACTTGTCGGGCTTCAACAACATCTTAGCCTTCTCATTATTCACGTGAAGCGCACGAAGGATCAGAATGAGTCTTGAAAAGGCAGTATACGAAGAAATACTCTTCAACCAATCATCATAGATATTGAATAAGACCATCTGTGGTTCTGTGGCCTTCAAAATCAGATCACCAAATTTCTCAATCTTGAGGCAAGCCTGGAATGGAAGCTGCAGTTCGCTTCCCTTGATAACAATGTTGGGGAAATCCAGCAAGTGAACCTCAAGGGGATCCAGCATTCCTTTACGAGTAACAATAATTTGTTTTGGCTGCTCTTCAACAGGGAGAGACCGCACAAGTGCAGCCACCTCTTCAGCAGTTTTCCACTTCGCTAGCTGACCAAGACGCTTCTGACCAGCCCAAACGCTTGTATGGATAACCTAAAGGTACAAAAAGCAGTTATTTTAAAGATCCAACTGCATGTCATTAGACTTAAACAGAAGAAGTAGCAGACAGCATGCATGTTCTTAATGTAAAGTACGGAAGATTAAGAAATACCTTAAGGAATAGCTGCCCAGTTCTTGGATTGAAAATAAAGATCGCACCATTGATTGGCTTTGTTGTTAAATTTCCTTCAAATGTCTTGTGAATTGTGACACGATAGACATTGGTATCATCAACAAACCATATAATTTGATTGCTGAATATTTCACCATAGTTTTGAGATGACAGATATGGCTCCGTAGGCTCAGATGAGTATAATTGCAAACCTTTCCTTATCCTCTCTCTCAACACGTATAGAGCCGGATTTGACTGCAATATGTTAAGTTTAAACGATAAGACATATGTATAAACAAAAAGGCTCTGCAAAAGACACCCTGATATAAAAATTGTAGTACCTTCATGATCTTGTTCATTGCTTGAGCAAGAAGAGGTTTTGACCCAGGGAACCAATTACCAAAGGCAGAATGCAAGTTGTATGCCAGATCAAGCCCAATCATTACACCTGTACAGATTTTGTCAAAATATTAAACAAACTGCAGAAAAGCGAAAGACTTAACAAAGCAAAGCAAAATGGAAAAGGTATAAATACCTGTTGGAGATGGATAGATAGACATGTTATCTGTTGTATAATCCATGAATTTGGCCCTAGTATAACGTTCAATATCATGGGAGTCATAATCTCCCCATCGAAGTTGAACATCTATCCAGTACTTGTTACTAGCTTTCTGGTCGAACATATCCTTTGACTCAGCAACCAGGCTAGGCTTTGACATTGGCCATTTATGGGCAGCAAATAAAAGAACATCAGCGCAAGAGCTGTTCATCTTATAACTCTTCCTTGGATGAATTGTCTCCTTCTGCACAGTTTCTATCTCCAAAGCGTCCAACTCTTGGTCCAGTACTTGGCAAAGATCCATAACAACACTCTCATGGATCTTTTGCCACAAATGGGCACGGAAAATCTGAATCAAAGATATCTTAAGTGTAGGAATCTTCCCATGCATAAATATTCCCGTCAGATCCAACTGCACTTGGAAACCCACATATACATTCGCTCGATTAATTGTTGGCGACCACCAAAGCGTGAATCTTCTATTTGGAATCTGGTTCAGACCAGACCTCTGCGCATTCGTCAGCTTCTTATATTTCATTGACTCCTCAAAACCAGATGCCTTCTCCCAGAAAAGACCCTCCCATGTTGGGAAACTGATTTTTAAGTAAAACACGGAAAAATTAGCAAATTTGATGTGATACCGTAAGAATAAAGCTGTTATCAACAAAATAAAAGCAGACTTACTATGTCCCTTTGAATAACGTGTGCTCAAGAATACCCTCAACACCTCCAAGAGCTTGGATAACATCAGTTCGGTAATTGTTCAAGTTCCACAACTTCCCATCATGCCTCTGGTGTGTCCACCAGAAAGGATTTTGTTTAAGGACTTGGTACTGCTTAAAGTCGGTCCGAACCCTCCAACCTTTATCATATGCTAGCGTGTGCCTATCCTTCTGAAACAGCGTATTTATACGAGGAATTCCCCTATCCCAAGAGTCCTGTCATATTATCATACAAGAGTTAATACTCTTCCCAGTCATAAAATATTCTAGAAACCTGACATCAAATTCAAAATAACCTTGCCCTTAAACTTCCAAAAAGAAGACAAGTCAACACATAGATATCCTCACTATGTCAAGCAAAGAAAAAAGACTACTTCTAACACTTCCAAAAGAAGGCAAGCTAGCACACTAATATCCATCTCAGAACTCTATAGTAAGAAAAGAGGCAACAAATAACAAGTATGATACTTACCTCCAGATCTTCCAGTGTAAGACGCCTATTTTGGGCCTGTGCTTCCTGCCTCTTTAAAGCATATTCTGCCCACACCCGCTGTGAATCAATAAATTCACTTTCCCATGGCTGTATGTAACGATACAGATTTGGTATAAGCTGATCTTCCTCATGGCTCATTCCACTCCTAAAGTGGGTTACACCAACATCTGTTTGCTTGCTGTATCGAAGGTCACTTTGTGGGATCAAAATGTGACCCATTGACAACATTCCTAGCCCACCGATTTCCTTTGGAGTGTAGAAGATAACAGGAGGAAATCTGCCAAGGAAAAGTAGAACAATCAGGTTAAAGATACATAAATAATAAAATATACAAATATGTCGACAATAATTGAATACGAGAGCTTCTGCTCACCGACTAGGCATCTTTGAGTTCAAGCCAATCTTAATCCTTGTTTGGATTTTGTTCTCACACTTGACCAGTAGATCCAAGAGTTCTTGCGTATGCACAGTGGCTTCACGGAAATAAGTCATGAGACCTGTACAGACACAAAAATTGAGCTCAGCTTTATGCTAGCCAAACATTATTAAAAGCTATCGGTAGTGCCAAAATGGGCTCATAGGATATACCAATTAGAGCTGTATTCCATTTGTTGACGATTTTGGTAAAGGTGGTTGATCCTGAAGACATAAGGATCTGCCTCACACGATTCTCAAACACCTTCATATGTTCATCATCAACCCGCAGAAAAGCAACTGCAGTCCTCTCCTTGGTCTGCTCATTTTGCAGATTCCAGACACCATCTCTTGTGTTGCTGAAAGCTTCTTGGGTCATCCTGATTTTTGGAAGTATGCGAACTTCAAATCCACACCTTCAGGAAAAAATGCGAAAGAGTCAATGATGTCAGTAACATTACCAAATTATGGTTCAAACGAAGGTCTCGCACTAACAACAGCTGCACTAGAATACTAAAATAAAACATTACATGCTGAAGAGCAGGTTAGGATTATCCTTGCTATAGACAGAGACGAAGCCATTCTCCCACTCCAAAGTTGTGATGCTCCGAGGAAGACGGTTCTTCATGTCCCAGAAAACACTTCTACCAAGATTGACTGAAAGATGAATAAAATATCAGACACGACATCTAATGCATAAAGGATAAACAATCGAACAATTTAAAACGAAAGAGCATACCATCATGTTTCATCAATCTCATCCTTGCGTCTCTTGGCCAGCACTTCTTATTGTTGTATCCCACCATGTTTTCATTGTTGGGATCGGGATGCTCCGTAAGATAGCGCTGAATAAGATCCCGAGCTTCTTCATGAGTAAATTTAAACATTATATGAACTTTGTCTATATACCGAGAGTACAGTCTTATCGGATGACGTGTCTCCACTTTTGTATCCCAATACGTCATAAACTCGTTAGGCATCTGTGGTGGCCCAGCAATTTCACTCGCTCGAGTCAAACCAAGAAGCAAAAGATCAAGCAACAGTCCATAAAACTGAACAACAAACGATGCAAACTGGAGTCCCCTAATCAAGCCATACGAGTTAGTATGACTCATATCCTTGTAAGACAGAACCACATTATTCTTGGCAGACACATAATCTGCAATATTGTGGTCAAGAACCAAACGGAGAAGCCTGAAAGAAACAACAGAGAATACTTATTACTCCAGAAAGTTCAGAATCAATGTCATAATCAATGAAGCATTAACGAAATAGATACCTGTTCAACATTGTCAAATCGATCTTCTCAAAGAACTTTTCAAACTTAGTCTGGAGCATCACCACACACTGCCCATCACCTGTGTCCCATATGCCTTGCAAATTATTGATACCTTGACACCACTTATAAACCAGGAGTGGTGGCGGCTCTGAGTCTGCTGGCTTGATCCAGTTTGGAAACAAGTGGCGTTTATCACCCTCGTACCACAGGTATTGATCAAGATACGCATCGGTAATTTTCTCTAGAGGCTCTATTTCATAAACTGGAATCAAGTAGCTATACAGATCCATAAACTCTATGCCAACCTGCAGAAAAACAGATTCACAATTAATTTACAACGGTAAACTTGATGACATCCGTTCAATCCATTACATTGCTCCAGTATAGAGTGAATATCAAGTTACCTCTTTGAAGCCACGCTGGGTGAGAAGATGACGCTTAATTCGTGATAAAGCTTCATGAGGATTGTCATAGGCTTGTTCAATTAGACCAAGCTCCTCTCGCTGCTGCTGATTCAACCTCACAGCTACACTGTATGATTCCTTCAGTCTCTCAAGTGCCAGGATGAGCAACTTTGTGTCATGTTTGTACGACAATGGAGGGAATGGAATTGGAGAAAACTTTCTTGATTCCAGCCAATGAACAGTAGTTGTATAAATTGCTAGTGCTTCTTCTGGAGTGACATATGGACCATCTTTCAGGTAATTGTGCTGCCGTTCCTGTAACAGTTTCACAAGGATAACGCATCAGAGAACTGGTATATCAAGAATAAAGGGAACCAATTTACTCCAATCAATAAATGAAGCAAAAATGATAAAGACATTGAGACAATGTACATACCTGTTCTGCCTTCAGCCAAAGACGCGTCAACCTTCCGAGATTCTTTCTACATACTGTCTTATCAACAGTAGCCCCTCTTCTGATACGCTCACGATTGTAGTGAGCAACATTTGTCCACCAATCAGCCTTAGACTTGACATAACGGAGGATCATATTCTCAATTGGCACGGGCAACCCAGGGACCTTCCAAGGGATATTAGCTTTCCAGCATCGCCATGCCTCACTAAGGTGCTGTAATATTGTTCGCGCTTTATTTTGCTTGATACCCTCTGCACATTAGAAGAAAATATTAACCAAAGAATAAAGCAAAGCAATTCCTTCGTTTTAAACACAAGGAAAAACAAGTTTGAAGAATGGAAACCTGGCATGGCATCAAGAACGTCATGCATGACAGCAGCTCGAAGTTCCAAATCAAAATGACTTTCAACTCTCTGTTTTGTGACCGTTTTGGCAACTCCTTTTGAATGACGCCCCTCAAATTGGCGAGCAAGAAGATTCCCTAACCATCGTTCAAGAAGAGGAACTATTCCCCGAAGGAAAAACAACCATACCCTCCACATTGGAGCCCAAAATCCACACCCTGGTCCTTTACCCACAGGTCCAGTATTGAAACGGTAATATATCAAGTGCTTTAAATCCTTGCACATCCTAATTTGCCTCATCAATCTGTATTTGTAACGATACATACCCGTCAACTGGCCAACATGGGAGAAAATATACTGCAGACCGTCAGCCAATTGGAAGGCATCAACATTACCCAGTCGGAATTGAACATTTGCATCAACTACAAGTTTTGTCAACCGGAGGATCTCACGGCAAAGATGGAAAGCGTTCCCAAAACGTGACTTCTTTCGCTCTTTGGTGGTCAAAGTTTTCACAGGCTTGAGATTGAAGTTGTAGTCAAGGTGCAGGTAGTTTAAATTTTTCCTGTGAATCAGCAGATTCAGCATATTATACCCCTGCCGGCAGACTTGCAGACCCACTTCAACCCAATCGAGTTCGGTACTTTGGAAAAACTTTGTAGCTGCAAGAGAGCGGAATAAGTGCTTCTTCTTCTGAGCTTTAGGTGGTCTATGGTGCAGCTCATTCAGCACATAGCATTTCAGAAGCTTTTGGTAACTAACACGAACTTTAACCGGATATGCTGGAGGACTGCAAATAATGAGTTCAGAAATGTATTAGGACATTCAATAGTAAATTATGAAAGGGGAAGATACCCAAAGTAGACCAATAGCTTACCAGTGCTCCTTGAACCACTCTGACACCAGGGGAATATCTTCTGACCGCCGTGTCCTCCCAGACCTCATATTGAAAGGTCGCGGGGCAAACAACAATGAAATGCCAGCAGCCGTAGTGTCAGTGTAGAGCTGGGTGTCTTTTAGCAAAGGTTCCACTCCTTCTGGTAAGGTAAATTCATCCTCATCATCTTCATCATAAACCTTCCTTTCACGCCTTTCCTTATTAGTGTTGCTTATTGGGTGAATCAACGGATCATAATAAAATGCAGGAAGATCAGGATCCTCGGTCTTTATATACATAACCATAGGACTGTGATACACACACAGTTTTACTTTCCTGGGCCGATTATTGTACAGATGGGGAAAAGCTATTCTGTACTCAGTTCGCAGAGGGGAACGAATGATAAGCTTGTTGATGTCATTAAACTCATTCCAGTCCTCATCTCCTTTCTCCATATCACGGTACAAAGGTTCAAACTTAGGACCACCTGGAAAACAGTACCAAAATGCATTAGAAGAAGAACAGAAGAAAGGTAACTGAAACAAAAATATCACAACTGGAGAATAGAAGAAACTAGCGTACCAGGAATGCACATGTTCAGAGCCTTTGCTGTGAAGAAAGATGGCATGTCAAACAAGTAGAAGTAGTTGCGGTCAATTAAATCAGAAAGCAACTGGCCTGCAAGCCTGTGAAGGGTTGCCATAATTGGAAGTGAGAGATTCCACCTCCGATAACTGGGACCATTAATCAGTTTGGTTTTAACTAGTGGCTTGTGGTCGTAAAACCAAGTACATACAGCAGAATCTTCTTCCTCATCTAGCTCTAACTGAATTGGCTCTAGAGGATCCACGTCCAGCAAGTTGTCTGCATAGTCTAGTGGAGGCTCCTCGTCATCAAATGGCGGAAACCGCATTCTCTTGAAATGACGACGATCCCTCTTCTCCCTTCGCATCATAATCCACATAGTACCCCACTGAAAAACCAGACAGAATACTTAAAAATATGTGTAGGGAATCCATCAATGCACAGACACAAGAAAAGAGGGAGACTATTAACCCACCTGAGCCATGTAAATAGGTTCTACAACCCATGGAATCTCGTTCACAAATGTGATAGCTCCGGTGATGTGGTACAAAACCTTGACATCTCGAACCTGGAAGAAAATGGGGACTCAGATAAATGAACAGACGACGAGAACAGCTGAAGCTAAGCAGATACCAGTTAAACTAAAAGAGTACCTGCTCCCAGGGCATAGGCATATTCTCCAGGAGCTTGAAAACTGCGTGAGGGACGAATTTAAGGGCTCCAAGGTATACACGTTTGTCGTGACGATATTTCTTCGATGACATATCACCATGATCCCTGAACAAAGAAATCGCAGATTCAGTCTCAATCCACGTAAATCGTAACTAATAATAATAGAAAATGGGTGTCGTTTCCCAAGCAGGAGCAGAAAATAATCTCGAGTTAATTGGATATCGAAAACCTCGAGCAAAGACATCATTCAAAGTGAAGAAAACTCGCCTGATGATCTTCCTGACGTGCTCAGGTGGCATGTCCTCCTTTTGAGTTTCCACGAATCCAAACTTCCTCTTGTCGCCGTACCGTTTCGAGTTTAGCTGCATCCATTTGCGGGCCTTTTCCTCAAGCTTTGCCTCCGCCTCCTCAGGAGTAGGCTCCACCGGAGGAGTCGGATTAGAAGGCGGCGGAAGAGCCGTGTAAGAAGGATGTGCAGCGGGCGGTGGAGGCATCACCGAGCCGCCGGTACCAGGAGGAGCTAAGGGCATACCATCGTTGTTGTTCCACATGGCTTAGGACTTCAAATCCAAACGCCAGACGGAGTGGCCGAAGAACAAACCCTAGATCCTCGACGCTAGAGTGTATCTCTGTCTACCTTGTGAAGAACTAGTGAGCTTAATCGAGTAAAGAAAAACCCTAAAAACAGTTTTCGGGTGAGTCGCTTCTTTTTTCGTTGGCCTTATAGCCTTATATCAGCAGAGAGAAGCAGTAATGTTTTTTTTTTTTTTACAGCTTAGTAATAATAAGGAAAAAAAATCATCAGGCGGTGTCGAAAAGATGCGTGGGCGGTTATCCAAACACGCCGAATAAACTCGAGTCATTGAAGGGCCTTTGGCTTTGATTATGAGAATTGGGCCATAGTTTATGTGCCAATAGTCATAGCCATTACCGTGGCAAGTTGCAATTATTTTGTATGAAGATTCCACATGTAGAGAGAAGTAGTAATTGCTCTTCTTGACGATAATCTTTTCTTATGGTTCAAATGGTAAAAACATATCAGATGTGACAAATTCTACAGAACAAATGAAACTAGTGGGGTAAATAGTAAAATATATAACAAATTATATGGAACAAATGTTTGAATAGTAATAATAGATGTGAAAATGGGCTAAATACAAAATTTAGATTATAAAGATTATGTAAATTTTGGAATTGCTATTTATATTTTATTTTTTTCAACATGTAAATAAACATTATCTATATGGTAACTTGAGTTGTCTTTCAAAAATCTATAAAAACGCAATGAGGTGGAATCCTTGAGTTATCATTTGATTATGTAATAAAGACAGAAAGATGTGGGATTCGTGCCTTTTACTCATTACATTGAAAGAAAACTATAAACTTTACGTTTTAATACTACTAGGTGAATACTCGCACGTTACGTGCGGGTTTTTCTTTTCAATTTTTTTTAAATTTTTTTTTATATAATTTTATAAAAATTAATATAGTCATCACTTGTTACTTACTTACTTGTTAATATTGTATTCTAAAATTTTTAAAATATTAATTTAAAATACATATTGAATATTATTTAATAATTTAAAGTTATATTAAAATTAATAAGTATCATTCAATATTTTTAATTAGTTATAACATAAATTTTTGTTTAACATTTACACAAATATTAATTAATAATTAATTAATAAAATTTAAAATAAATAATCATCATTTCATTTGTTACTTGTTAATATTTTATTATAAATAATTTTAAAAAATTAATTTAAAATACATCTGGAATATTATTAAGTAATATACAGTTATATAAAAATTAAATACATATCAATTAATATTTTTAATCAGTTATAACATAAATGTTTGTTTAACATTAATATAAATGTTAATTATGAGTCAGTTAATAAAACAAATTTTTCATATTCTTTAAGTGCTTTAAAATTTAATATTAAAATTTATTAATTAAAATTTAAGTGACATGTGTCAGCCTCTCCAATGCTGATGTGTCAAGCTTATGGAGAAAGTTGAGCAACTTTTATATATAAGATTATGCCATATTTTATGACAACCATGAAAGAATTCAATTTTTGTTGTTTGTCATTTGAAATATCCAGAATATATAGTCAATTATGATAGAAAATTTTAAAATCATGAAATCACAACGAGAAATACCGATACCTTGAATTACATAGCGGATATGACCACGATGAGTAGGTAAAGGAAATGTGCGTGGAGAGAGAAGGGAATAGTGATAAATAAATAAATGCTATAAGGGCATCTCCATCGCGGTATGAAGGGAGGATTATAGGTGGGCCCGCATGATTTTGTTGGGTTTAAAAATTAAAAAAAAGGCTCAAACCCGATGATACGGTATCACTGCAGTGATACTGATGAACCCGTATCATCACTGTAGCATCGTATACGTGGCATATCTTGATTCGGCCATGGAGAAATGTGGGGTTAGTTTTTTTTAAGGCCATTTCTCTCGACCAAGTACAGAAAACGCGAGTTTGTTCTTCGGTTCATGTATGAGACGAAATCGGCAATGGAGATTACGGATAGGAGGGACGAGGAGATCAGGGAAGGTGGAGAATCCGGAAACATGGACAGCATTAAGTCGCAGTATGTTACCGACTCTTTTGCCGATGAACGCCACTCTCGCGAGCTCAAGGCTGGTCTGCATCCTCTACGGGTTTGTCCTCTACCCTTCGTATCGATTAGACTATTAAATTCGAATCTAATCTTAGCTGAAACTTTGCTCCTGGTGCGGCGAAGATTGGGAACTTTATATATGACGGCTTAGAGCCGAGTTAGTGGAAGATTCAGAATTGAAATCTTCATTTCTGGAAATTTTTATTGTAAACTTAGGTTTTGCGACTTTGTTTTAATGTATGTGAGCTCGAACGCTATTGAATTCTGCTCTAATTATCCATTTTCTAGCGATTAAATCATTTAAGTGTAAGAAAAATGATATCATTGTTACCACTTTAATGGCTAAGTGGATCTAGTTTTTCATATTTTGGGAATGTGCAGTACAAGTTTGCGATTTGGTACACCCGTCGCACACCAGGGGTCCGAAGTCAGACTGCAGAAATACTAGCATTCAAGATAATATCGGAACAGGGGATTGCATCTGGAATCAGGCGTATCGAAGCGGTTGCAGGTGAAGCATTTTTTTGAATACATAAACTCACGGGATTCTCAAATGAAACGTCGATGCTCGACTCTCAAGGTATTCTACTTTTAGAGTGTTTTCTTTTCCATGTTTGAAGATGTGTGTAACTGATAAAAAAACAAGCTACCTAGATAGATAAAAAAAATGTCTCCATCGTATAACATAATTTAAGGTAGTTGTTGTTACTTTTGCCATAACCTCTTGTTATTTGGTTTAATCTGAAGGTGAAAGTAGAGGATGTTACTAACAGAGTGGATAATCTTCTAGAGAAACTGCGTGCTGCTAGAAAACAAGCATGGAAAATGGTTAACACATTGGATTTGCTTGATGAGTCTATAACATATTAGCATTCACGTGCATTTGATAGTTGTTTTAATCTTTCTCTGTTTTTATATCTCTTTCTCTGTTGGCTGATGATTGCAGGTCGTTTTCGTGGAGCTTTTTCCAAGTCGATTTTCTGTTCTCACACCTCAGGCTTTGAAAGTTTGCTTCTCAGGTTTGAAGTTGTCACATTGTGTCTGATTTTGTTAACGTGATTTGTTTGTTCTGAAACTAACAATGTGTAACTTAAAAACATGTATCTGCAGATACATTGCTTTGACGCTACAAGATTGAAAAAGGAGGACATGATTGTCACTAACTCCATCACGTATTGCTCCTTGGGTGTTGGATATGGTCAAAGAAAGCTTGTAAATAATGAAGAAGGCATTGCAGAGGAAAAGAATGACAGTGTAAACACATTTTTTTTCCTTACACACTTTTATCTTCATTTGTTATCAAGTTAGTTTGTAAAGAAAAAAGTGATGGAGTTCAGGGTTGGATTAAAAAAAAGTTATGAGGTTCTTAACTATTCAGACATCAAAAATTATTAATTAAATATTCTCAAGAACCTCATGATGAGGTTCAGGGATGGAGATGGCCTAAATACACTTACCACCTTTCTCGCTTCTTCTTCGACACACACACACGCACGAGTGTGAAAGTGAAAGAGAGAGATGTTTGCGGTGGAGAATGGGTTGCAGGAGACCCAAGACCACAGGCCATCTCCGACGCCATTCGAGTCATCCCGCACTTCCCCAAGACTGGTCCTTTCCTTCTTTCTTTCTTCGACTACTTCATCATCAATTTCGATCTTTTATTTTTTTCTTCACAAATTTAAGTTACACAGCGCCTTTGTGTTGCAGGAATCATGTTTCAGGACATTACGATGCTGTTGCTGGATCCAGTTGCTTTCAAACATGTCGTTGATATCTTCGTCGATCGTTACAAGCACATGAACATCTCCCTCGTTGCCGGTTCCTTTCACTTTCTTTCCCCTCTTTCAGCTTTTTTTTCTCTCTTTTCTATCTTAAGCCACTATTTAGTCTTTGCCATAGACAAACTTACAAACGCACAAAACCGGGTGGCAAAGGAGAAAGAAAAAATCGATAAGAGATTTTTTAGTTCTAGTATTGTCTACTAATTGCTAGTTTTTACGATATCCAGCCATCTCGAACCGCAGCGTATTTTTATTTTCTAATACGATATATTGAATTGTATCAAACTCCTTTATGAAAGAATCCGAAGCGGAATCATATCTCCCAATATGGGAAATAATTAATAAATAATTAATAGACATCTTCTATGGATTAATAATTGTACACTCATATTGCATACTAGTTTTGCAGTTTTGCTAGCGTGGTTGGTGACTAATTAGTAATTACTTATCCTTTTAAATGTCTTAATTATTAATGTTCAGAAAATAAAAATACGTCTTTGTTATTGTTATCGCTTGTGAGTCCGCCTTGAAAATGCCTCTATATAAATATATAGATATTTTTGGAGTCTAACCCTATTAATAATTGAGTTAGAAACGTTTAAAATCGATTTCGCAGATTACATATAGAAACAGATGAATAAGAACAAAATAAAATGGGAATTGTCAGTGCAGGCGTAGAGGCGAGAGGATTCATATTTGGATCTCCCATCGCATTAGCCATAGGTGCCAAGTTCATTCCCATACGTAAACCGGGAAAATTACATGGTACGACAATTACTTATCTATATATATATATATATCCAGATTAAAACCGTATTGTTGGAGTATATATAAAAATATATTATATGGTTGAAGAATATAAATTATTGCTTGTTGTGGTGTTAAAAAAAAGGGAGGGTGATAAGCGAAGAGTACGAGCTTGAGTATGGGAGTGATCGTCTAGAGATGAGTATGGAGGCCGTCAAATCCTACGAACGCGCTCTTGTCATCGACGATTTAGTTGCCACTGGTGCCACGCTCTCTGCTTCCATTAGCCTTTGGGTAAGTACATCTTTTTTACTTTAGCTTTACAAAAAATACATAAAAAACGAATACTAATGTTAAATACGCCTTAGAATAGAGATAAAACGTACATTATATATATTATATTAAAACAGAAGCACTTTTAGTACTTGCTTCCAAATACTCAAAGTTTTTTAATTTTTTAAATAAACAGTTTTAAAATTATCCTAATTTATTGCAATATTATTTTAAAAACACACATTTTTTTTATATAAAAATTTAATTCCGAAAATTAGATATTAATTAAGATAACTAAAAATTTCCTTAAATATATGTTATATTTAATTTTAAATTCAAACTATTTTTTGTAATAACATTAATTTTAAAAATAAATATTAATTTAAATTACTTTAGGTTTCCTTAAATATAGGTCAGATTTAATTTAACATTTAAATCCAAATAATATTTTCAGGATAACAAATATAATTAATTAATACCTTATTTTTTAATCATATTCAATCAGACTAAAATTTTACATATTGAAAACAGATAAATATTAATATTATATGATAATTTGATGGAACAGGTTATGTTATTTTTATAATTGTAGTCTTGTGCGGGTTAGTTTATCAAAATATATAATATATTAATATAAATATTATTTCAAAATTAGTAAATATTTATATTATATAGTAATATGAACGGACGGATTAGAATTATGGTTTTATAACCACGGTTTTTTGGGATTAATAAAATGAGTGAATTATAAATATATTTTTATAATAATGTTCATATTTTGATTAATAGAATGATCGGGTTAGAATTATGTTTTTATAATTGTGGTCATAATAATACTAAAAAAAAACAAATTATATCTAAACATAAAAATAAATCTTTGACATTTATTAAAAAATTATATTTAAAAAAATACATTACAAATTTTGATTAAAAAAAATTCTCATGCGGATGCACGGATAAAATCTAGTTAAGTATTTAATTAAAATGACCTAATTATATGCATTTTAGCGCGTGCTGGAGCCGAAGTTGTGGAATGTGCCTGCCTTGTTGGTTTGCCTAGATTCAAGGTAAACATAACTACAACTATAGTATTATCACATTAGAACCAATTTTGTATCTGATATTTTACTGGCCTTATGTGATATGTTAGGGACAGTGTAGGCTGAAGGGAAAGCCATTGTACGTTTTGGTGGAACCTAGCCACTTTGATGGGTTAACCATTTAAGCCTTTTCTATTTGGTCCTCGTTCCCATCCATATTTCCAAGTTCGAACTAGATGTAACATCAACGATTATGGGAATAATATAGCCCGTTTAATCGATTTATGTAACTAAAGATTATTGAAGTCTTATTAGACTCCATTTTGAGTGATTCATGCTAGTAACAAGCTACTCTATATGTACATAGCTCGCCACTGTTCATTTATTGTTTCAACATTGTTTATTTTGGGGATATTTCCTAGTTTGACATGCCTTTTGGATTAGAAGTGTTAAAAATGCCCAAAAATGAAAGATTAAACATATTAGTTTTGGAAATCATTTTATTCTACAAAAATTTCCAAATCGTATAAAGATTTAGAAACCAATGTACACATTGAGGAATAACACAAACTGTTATCTTTTTTTTTTTTTTTTTTTTTTGTGGTTAGCCCACTATTCCATGTGGGAGAATTATTCGATCACAAATAGTAATGTAAAAAAAAAAAAAAAACGTTGGCTGCAGTTTCACGCGCTACGCGCCAATGCAAGTAGAATAGGAAAGTACGAAAGAGCCCCTGCCGCTTAAAGGTGTGTATAAAACGGTAAGGCCTGGCCTCAAGTCAAAGAAAACCTAAACCCGATAGGCGATAGGAAACCTGTACGCTCTTCCCGAATCTCGATCGACCAGTTCATTCGTCGGAATCGTCCTCTTCTCCGTCTTCCAAACCCTAAATTATTTATTTTTGTTTGGCTTATTGAGATCAGGGGGCATTATTCGGATCGAATCATCCGTCAATTCTTTTGGTTTTCCAGCCATGTCTGCCGTATACTGCGGAAGTAAGAGATCTTTCTTCGAAGATATTCCTTCTCCGCCGTCTGCAAAGAGGTTCCGATGTTATTCGCCTTCGAATTCTCCAAGCTGGCCCTCTCCCTCCTCATCGCTCGATCAGCTTCGCACTGCGTTTCCTCACCTCGAACTGACGGTATGTCTTGTTCTATTTTTTGTCTTTTATGTCTTTGTCGGACTTAGCAGGCCGCAAAAGATCTATCTTTGCCGTTTGCGCTTCTAGTACCAGCATCTCCGACCGAAACGCGAGTTACGTATCTATCTTTTTCTTCACCTCGTGTGAAATTGAGTTTTGCGGCATCGAATTGAGTTGCACAGGTTCTGTAGGTGATTGGCTTAAGTGGTTGGCAAATGTATTCTTCATACAATCTTGACGTTTACAGTGGATAGGTTTTCTTGTATTGGGGAAACTTAGTGTTTGGATTGGTTTATCTGTTTTCAGGTTCTTGTGAAGGCACTAGAAGAACATGGGAGTGATTTAAATGCTGCTATGAAAAGCGTATACTCCTTGGTATCCGCTGAGGTGAAGGAAGCCGAAGAATTGGCCTCAGGAGATGCTAATGCGGAAACTGATGCCGTTGCTGGTGAAACTCTTACGGCTTCAGACAATCCTCCCCCGACGAGTGGCGATGACTGGGTTGAATTGTTAGTGAGGGAGGTGACCCAATCTACTGGTGCAGATGTTGCAAAAGCCCGAGCAGCAAGAGTCCTGGAGGCTTTAGAGAAGATGATAAGTGCACGTGCTGTCGAGGAAGCAGGAAAAAAATTCCAAGAGGTAAAGCATTTAGCAGCATTGTATCCGCTTAGTTTCTTTTTTGTGTGTCAGGCTGTGGTATGGACCATTTGTAGTGATCGTATTTAGGCAATTTCGAGATCACGGTTGGTGTAAAGACATGGTTTGAACCATTATTGATATCTTATGCAGCTTCACACGATGTGATAGGACTACCATTTGTTAGCTCTAAACACAGCTCTTGTACTATAGTACTCAGGAAAAGGAAAACCATCGTCCATTTGTTCTGTCAAAACTACAATATTTATTAGATTATGAGTGTGTGTTGTTCAATCGAGGAAAGAAAGTTATCAAATAGTAAGTGAATTCTTAGGATTATTTGATGTAATCTCTTGTATCAAAATGTGATTTTGCAGGAGAATGTGGCAGTGCAGCAACAATTGGAGGCCTTGATCAAGGACAACACAGTCCTCAAACGTGCTGTTGCTATCCAGCATGAGCGGCAGAAGGCATTCGACGATGCAAACCAGCAGCTAGAACTTTTGAAACACCTGATTCCTCAGTACCAGGAAAAGCTCAGAACTCTGGAGGTAAAATCCTTAAAACCATAGAGATACACACTAACCTCCAGATTTTTAATAGTTTGTTAGAACATGCACATGAGGTCAGATTATAATCTGAGAAATTTGAACTCTTGTCAGATTGCTGAAAAAAAAAGATGTGAATGAATGATATAGAAGTTGAAAATGCAGGTGAACAACTACGCGTTGAGAATGCATCTGCAGCAAGTGGAACATGGCAACTCCATGCCGGAAAGATTCAATCCGGATGTCTTCTAAAAAAGCTGTGCAAGAGAAAATCGGCAGGAAGAGAAGGCAATAAACGCTAGTAGAGGAGATATCTAAACTACAAAAACAGAAATGCTTTGGATTGTATTTGCTGTGTAGTCAGTCAAAACAACAACAACATCTTTTTATTTTATTTTTAAATATTATATTTGGTGCTGCTGTTTGTCTGTTACTCAGGCGCAGTAATTTGGGATATGAAGAATGTGTTTCGGGTATAGTGCTGTATAATTTTGAACTGATGTTGGTGTCGGAGACGAATTGTGCTACCCTGAGACTTGGGTTCTCACCATTACTTTATACGAAAAGCGACCAATACACCGTATGATGGCTGCTAAGGAGAATTTGGTTCTTGTTCGTTTTTTAAAAATCTATCTGTATTTACGTATTGTTATTTTGAAAAACCGGTAAAAAATAGTAATACATTAGGGCCCAAATGAGCCATGAAGAAAAACAATGGAAAAAAAAAGGAATCCACGTGAGCGAGGTTGGCACCACAAATCTCTCAAGACTTTGGGAAAACAAATCAGAGAAAAGCGAAGTGGCTTCCTGGTGAAGAAGAATGACCATTGCCAAGCTTCCCCGCTTTTGATAGCTTGATTATTTGTTGTTAAGAGAAGATAAATGGCTGCCCTGGCTTCTCCCTCCCTTATCCCCTCTTCTCTCCGCTTCGCCGCCGCCCCCGATGTTCCCCCCTCCCTCTCTTCTAATTTCTCGGCCTTTTCCGACGGCGGTACCAGTCTCCGGTATCACAAGAGCTTTTTATCCGTTTCATCTTCTTCGCCTTATCGAAATCGACGGGGATTCTCTCGCCGTTCCGTCGTCGTGTTTGCTGCTTCCGGAGACTACTACGCTACTCTCGGTGTGCCTAAATCTGCTAATAGCAAGGAGATCAAAGCAGCGTATCGACGCCTGGCTCGTCAGGTATCTTATTAATTTCCCGATTGGAGTAATGTGGAAACCCGATCATTCAACTTATTATGCATCCTGAGACTATGTTCTGAGTCCTCACTTCTGATATTTTTTTATATATTTAGACTACTTTAAATCTACACACCATTAAGCTGTGCTTTAGTTTTCTACTTTGTTTCTAGTTTATTGAGCTATGGCCTTGTAACTTAGGAACTGATTATTATCAACTTCCTATTTAGTACCATCCCGATGTGAACAAGGAACCTGGAGCAACCGATAAGTTCAAGGAAATCAGTGCTGCCTATGAGGTATGCACCAAAAGCTAAGGTCTCCAGTTCGATTCTCTTCATGGCTTGTTTTCCTGAACTAAGACTACATTTGGGTTTTACTTGTTAGCTTGCGCCCACATTTTTCTATTTATATACGGCTTTTTTTTACAAGATTTGCTGCTAGAATAGAGTTGGTATATGTAACGTGTAACACGACTTCTCAGCTTATTTTTCCTTGTGGTTACTGAACTACAAAACTGTCAGGTGCTATCAGATGAGCAAAAGAGAGCATTATATGATCAATATGGTGAAGCCGGAATCAAGAGTCCAGTAGGAGGAGCTTCTGGTACTTACACGGTAACATATTATCTATAAGGCATTTCTGTTTCTGTCTATGCTTAATCATGCGCATGACTGGCTTAGCTTAGGCACGACTATTGCGTTTCTTCTCTTGCTGATTCATTGGTTGTTGAATCCTGATTTGAGAGATGTGCATTGACATCAGCTCCTCTGCTTGTGCGAGTACTTGTCTTTGACATGTACCTTCTCTTATATTTCTAAGCAGACAAATCCCTTTGACCTCTTTGAGACATTCTTTGGTGCGAGTATGGGTGGATTTCCCGGGATGGACCAAGCTGATTTTGGGAGAACCCGCCGCAGTAGGGCTACCAAAGGGGAAGATTTGCGGTGAGTTTGTGTCTGCACGTGCATTCGCTTTTTCTCTTTTGTATGGGAGTTTTTCCTTGCTCTTCATTACCTGCCTTACCTTGGAAAACTCCGAAAGTGATCAAATTATATTCTTGCTTCTATTTCGTTTTAGTTATGACATCACGTTAGAACTGTCAGAGGCCATTTTTGGATCTGAGAAAGAATTTGATCTTACGCATCTGGAGACATGCGAAGCTTGTGCTGGCACCGGGGCAAAAGCAGGATCCAAGATGAGAATATGCTCTACTTGTGGTGGGCGGGGTCAAGTTATGAGAACTGAGCAAACACCATTCGGGTTGTTTTCACAGGTCCTTACAGTTCATTTTCTTTCTTTTCTTTCTGTTGTAGTTAATTCGTGTCTGAAATCAGAAATAGCATCTGATTGGAGTTCAGACATGTCAATATACAATTCACTCAAAATGTCTGTTTCATGGTTCGTAGAGAGTGCAGAAGTGAGAACTCCCTCGGAATTTGGTTGAATCCAGTTTGTGGTTTTCATTGATTGTGAATGTTTGTTTTTGATGGTAACCTCCTTATTAATAGTTTCCTATATGCGTGATCTCTTTCATATTAGGTTTCTGTATGTCCAAATTGTGGTGGAGATGGTGAAGTAATTTCTGAAAATTGCCGGAAATGCTCTGGAGAAGGACGTGTGCGTATAAAAAAAAGCATCAAATTAAAAATTCCTCCTGGAGTTAGCGCAGGCAGCATCCTTAGAGTTGCCGGGGAAGGTGATTCTGGTCCCAGAGGGTATGTAGAGAAGACTACCGCTTGTTGATTACCAGTTAGATTCTTCTATGGCAATCTTCATGGTTCTGAATTTTGATAATTGGCTTTCTGCTTCCATTAGTGGACCTCCAGGAGATTTATATGTATATCTTGATGTTGAAGATGTCCGGGGAATTCAAAGGGATGGGATAAACCTTTTATCTACCCTTTCGATCAGTTACCTTGATGCTATATTGGGTACGACTGTTAAGGTAATATAGTTGTTTGTATAAGACATCCAATAAGTACATGTGTAGATATCCTCAAATTGATCATTCACCTTATTATTAATATAACACATCGTTTTAGGTGAAAACTGTTGAAGGAGACACTGAACTGCAGATACCTCCGGGTACTCAACCTGGTGATGTGCTGGTCCTGGCAAAGAAAGGTGCACCAAAACTGAATAGACCGTCCATCCGCGGTGACCACTTGTTTACTGTCAAAGTTACTATACCAAATCAAATTAGGTATTACCGTCTAAACATGTCTTGGGGGCAATTCAACTAAAGTAGAAGTTTGTGAGTCTGTTCATGCCTTCCTTTTAATTCGTTTTCTGGATACTACGAACAGTGCTGGAGAGCGGGAGTTGCTGGAGGAACTTTCTTCTCTGAGTGATACATCTAGCAACCGGCAACGAACTCGTGCTAAGCCTCAGCAATCCACTAGTAAGTTGTCAATTTCTTGATCCCAGGAAGATGTGCAGTGCATAGGACTCTTAGTTTCTAGATCAATATTGACGGATCCTCTTGTAATCTTGTATGCCTTTGCATCGATGTGAGACTATTTGATATACGTAGACGTTGATGGATCCCCTCATCTGTATGCCGACATTGGTTTTGCAGGTCTATACAGTGCAGCCAGTAGCTCAGAAAACAGGACAAATGAAGCTACGGAGAAAAACCAAGAACCGGAGCAAGAAAACGACTTGTGGAAGAACATCAAAGATTTTGCAGGGTAAATCAATAAAAGAGACTGGGCACTTGATTTCGATTCTTTTGAAATTATATAGTAGTGTGAATTGTCAGCTTTTTTTGAGTTCTTAAATCTAAGCACATAATGTCATCTTCGCAACACAAAGATATGATACTCTTTTTTGTAGGTCGGTCGCGAATGGAGCTCTGAAGTGGCTGAGAGATAACCTTTAGAGATCCATCTTCAACTAACATGGCCTGTTTTCTCCGCTGCATTCGTGGTAGCAATGTGGAAATGTTCATTGTTTCATTTGTTAATCTGAGGGTCTTTTGCAAAAAAAAAAAAAACTCTTTTTTCCCCCTTTTTTCCGTTCAGTTTGGTAAATGACAATAATGAAGTAATTTTGATTTGATGATGCACAGATTCTGGTCTACGTACACCTACTCCTTATACAGTATTAGTACAAATACAACCGGTTTTTCGAGTTGGTTTTGTGTTTTGGTTAAAAAAAAACAAGGAATTGTATGTTGTGTTTTTGTTCTGACTTTAAAAACTATTTTGTTAGTTTCACCAGTAAGAAAGGCATGGTCTAGTACCGAGTAATGAACAAGAGTTACGGACAGTAATTATAAGAAGGCTGCTTAAAGATTATTAATACATTAGATTCCAGTCAGGTCGTACAGAAGACAGAACAGCAGTAAGCCGTCTAAGAAGGCTACTCTGTTGTCAAAAGGTTAACCTTATTCACACTCTCTTTAAAAGCTTCCAAGGCAACTGCGCAGTGCTCTTTCGATCTCAACCCTTGTTCAACAACCTGCATTGCTCTTCTGTGCAAATGCTCACACCATTGAACCGGATTTATTATGTCCACACTGCCTGACCCGAAATCAGCCACATAGAGACGGTTCACATCCTTGCGCCACCGTTGCAGTATATACTGAGACGGGACTTCCTCCAAGCCATTCTGGCTGAGTAGAAGGAGGACGTGTCTGCACAGGTACCCATTGAAGCTGAAACCACCACAGACACAGAAGCAACGTACTTGTGCTGCTGCACTTGTCTCGTAGATGACCTCAAATTCTCTCACCTTCTCTCCATCCCGCTCTTTCACCACATACGAGGAGGCTGGCCCGTTTGAGTGGACCTGCGTTACTCCGAAACATAAAGACATTGCCGAGACCTCCTCTTGGAACCTTTTAAATATCTCCTTTGTGAACACCTTTGCCATCTGAGACTCGTACGGGTGCGCTGTTTTGAGCTCAGGGATTAACTTTGAGGACTCTGAATCACGCAAGGCTTCACTTGTGTAATTTGTATCCAGAAAAGATTCGTACCCTTGAAGGAATTCTGTCAGGGATGTGCCCCGGTGAACGTAGCCACTGAAGATGAACGGGGCTGCCGCATTTCCCATTCGAAAAATCAGCTCCCCAGCCAAAAATGTATCTTTGAGGTAAACTGGAGCCCATTGTTCTCGATCTTGAAACAAGCGCTGGATCGTCTCGTGATTTGTCAGCCCAAACCGAAGGATCATCTCTTCCCAAGCTACTTCGAATTCTTCGACCTTGAGAAAACTGTAGACGACTCTGTTCAGTGCCAGACGGAAGGCCTCAGAATCTTGTAGTCCGACAACGCTCCGAAAGATGCTTTGCAAGACGTGGGTCAAGCTAAGCCGATGATGAGCCCTTGGAAAAACTTCAGAGACTGCACTCTGCATTGCCTTGCACTGCTCTGTGATGAAGGTCTGGGGTGGACGGCCTAACATGCACGTTAGCCACGCTCTGAAGAGCCAGACGTAGGTCTCATAGCTCTGGTCAGCAACCAAACCACAGCCCAGTAAAATCGAATCTCCATGGTGGTTTATTCCAACAAATGCAACAAGGGGAAGCTCGTATGTATCTGATAAACATGTTGTGTCAAACACAACTACATCGGCAAAGTGAGAGTATGCAGCCCTAGCTCGAGGGTCAATCCAGAACACATTCCTCAGACTCCCGTCATCGCCGAGATCCATCAAGTAAAGAAAGTTGGGGTTGGTAAGCTGAATCCGGAAGAAGAAATCCTGCAAGGCACTAAAGGCTCCTCTGATCTCCAAACGCCTTGAGCAATGGAGGTGATCATGGTTGCGGTGGCTCGTCTCCCCGCTAGAGTTTGGTGTGTCAATGGCAGGGGTTTTATACAATTTGATGGTCCGGACTTGAACGTCGACAGGGGGTTCTGGTTTCCTTTTGGTAGAGGTCTTCTTGTGAGACTTGGAGTTGTGAGCTCTCTCAGGATCGAAAGAGTGGTTGTGGAGGAGCTTGACTTCATCAACTTTCCATCGATCAAAGTCAATGAGTCTTAGGCGTATCATAGCCTGGCAACCCGTTCTGGTCTCCTTCCTGCGGGTGTTTGCTTCTTTAACCATCTTGAAACCTTCACAGTTGCAGCACAAAACAGCACCGCGTTTCTCCTTGCTGTTACGCTTAGTCCAGGAAGATTTAACCCTGATGGCAAAACCGAGCTCCCTTGCGTAGGAGTTGTAGTAACTGTAAGCATCATCGTACGACTCGAACTCCATTCCTGTCGCAGGAGGCATCAAACACTTGGGCTGGGACTGGGATTCCTCATTACTCTCACAGTCGGCAGCAAAAGGAGTTTCTCTGTTACTTGCGATTTCAAGCAATCCTCGACAATCATTATCAAGGTCAAGGTCGTTTTCCAGGTCAGTAGGGTCAAGGTCCTCTGCGTGCTCGCTGCACTGAGACCGCTCTTCCATCTGAAAATCAAAAGCCTGACCAGACTCAATTACAAGACCAGCAAAAATCAACCTTGTCCCCGACCATTATGCAAAGCTTATCAATCTCTAAATCTGACGCAGCCAAGAGCGAATCCTATTAAGTTCCGGAAGCAAGAGATAGTCTAGAGGCAGTAGAGAAAGGAAGTGACCGTGATGCAGAGATTAGAGCTCTGGTCGGGCGGTGAGTAGACGCTATCGCCGATCATCGTTCGTCGCCTGCAACTCTTTCACACTTTGCCCCCTCCTCTTTTTTCACCCAACAAATCGTGCAAGTGCCAGGCAAAAGAATTAAAACACACAACTTTAATGGCCTATTAATGATCCATTACCGATCCTTCGATGGATCCTGAATGGCCCATTACTGATCCTTCAAAGGCCTAATACCGATCCTTCAATGGTCCATTAATGGTCCTTTCGTGGCCCTCTACCGATCCTTCAGTGGCCCATCATTGAAGGCCAATTACTGATCTTTCAATGGCCCATTCATAGTCATTTCGTGGCACATTGCCGATCCTTCAGTGGCCCATTACCAATCTTTCAGTGACCCATTAACGGCCCATTACCGATCCTTCAATGGCCCATTACCGATCCTTAATGGCTCATTAAATGGCCCATTAGCGAACCTTAAATGGCCCATTAATGGCCCACTACCGATCATTCAACGGCCCATTAATGGCCCATTACCAATTCTTTTTGGCCCATTAATGGCCCATTAGCGATCCTTCAATGGCCCATTAATGGTCATTTCGCGGCTTTTTACCGATCCTTCAGTGACCCATTATTGAAGGCCTATTACTAATCCTTCAATGCCCCATTAATGGTCATTTCGTGGCCCATTACGGATCCTTCAGTGGCCCATTACGGATCCTTCAGTGGCCCATTACAAATCCTTAAATAGCCATTAATGGCCCATTACCAATCCTTCATTGACTCATTAATGGCCCATTAGCGATCCTTTTTGGCCTATTAATGGCCCTTAACAATCCTTCAATTGCTCATTACCGATCCTTCAATGACCCATTAATGGTCCTTTTATGGCCCTTTAGCGATTCTTCAGTGACCCATTATTGAAGTCCCATTACTGATCTTTCAGTAGCCCATTAATGATCATTTCGTGGCCCATTACCGATCCTTTAGTGGCCCATTACCAATTCTTTAGTGAACTATTAATAGTCCATTACCAATCCTTCAATGGCCCATTAAATGACTCATTAGCGATCCTTCTCGGCCCATTAATGACCTATTAACGATCTTTCAATGGCCCATAATAGCCCATTAGAGATCCTTCAATGGCCCATTTCCGATACTTCAGTGGCCCATTAATGGTCCTTTCGTGGCCCTTTGCCGATCCTTCAGTGGCCCATTATTGAAGGCCATTACTGATTCTTCAATGGCCCATTAACGGTCTTTCCGTGGGCCATTACCGATCCATCAGTGGCCAATTAATGACTCTTTTTGGGCTTTTCAACGGCTCATTACCGGCCCATTAGTGACCTGTAGTGACCCATTAATGGCCTAGTTTATTGTTCATATTCGACTCATTAAACCCTGTTAATGATCCGTTTGTATGACCGAAAATAGAAATCGTTTTCTCATATTATCTATTATATTATAACAGAAGCACATTTAGTACTTGCTTCCAAACATCCCTAATTTTTTTTAAGTGTTTAAAAATAATTTTAATAGTTATTTATATTTAATTTCAAAAATTAGTTATTAATTTAAATATTTTTAAAGTTCCTTAAATATAGGTAATTAGATTTAATTTCATTAAAAATAATAAATCAGATATTAATTTAGATTTGATTTAAAAATTCTAATTTAAATAATTTTTATATACTATTAAACATTTTTATCAAAAATATCTAGAATTTTTGAAAAAAACATAATTCACATATGAAAAATAATGGTCATATTTGAAATATAAAATATTTATAATGATATAAATGATATGATATTTATGTTGCTTATATAATATATTTACGATTATGATTTGTTTACAAATTTAGGTAAAATTATGTTTTTATAATAGTTTATTTTGAATTAATATTAGCGGACGGGTTAAAATTATATTTTTATAATCATAATTAATTTTAATACTATAAAAATATATATAAACATAAAAATCAATATTTTCACTTATTAAAACAATATATTTATAAAAATAATTATATTTAAACTCAAAAACAAAAATTATATTACAAAATTCGTTAAAAAATAAAAAATATTTCAATATGATACACGGGATTAGAATCTAGTATGGTTTTAAAAAGGACGTCTCCTCTACACTTTCAAGTCGCATTGTACTCGCCTACGTTTTAGTTCGTTGGTAATAATCGGCTCCTAATTTTTGAAATCGAAGAAGCGAATTCATTAAATAGACAAATTAATAATAATAAATAAATAAATAAAACACTCAAAATGGGCAAATTGTGAAGTTGGGACTTTCGGGTACAAAACCTTTAATTAGAGATAGGAGGATGGAAACTCAAAAGTAAATCACAAACATTACAAAAAGAGGAAGCAAAAAGGACCAAAAAAAAAAAAGATTACACAGATGAAGGAAGCCACAGCTCAAGCTCACAAAGGCACAACACCTACCTCCTGAAAATATTCAAATCCACACATGCTCATTTTAGAAACCGCAATTACTCAACTTGACTTTACACTTCAAATATCTTAAATCGGCAACTTAAACGACCTATTAAAAACGGGCAACAATAGCAGCCCAAAGTGCTCCGTAAAGCAGCTTGGAGAAGCATCATTCAAGAGGACCTTCATTTACAAGTGCATTCACTTGCTTAAGCTCATCTCCGAGTATCTGCATCCCATATAAGGCATTAGCGTCTGATTTCATCCGCTATAAATATGACTACCTCTCCACTCTAATTCAGGGTTGTTCCATGTCAGAAGTAAGATCAATTTAAACCACACAGTTATAAGATAGCTTCAAAACTCACCTACGAGGCTGCTTGTTTCGGTTGCTGTTCAACCGTTGTGAATTTCCATTGTTTGTAACCTCTACATCAAAAAAGAAAAATATTTTAACCTCAAACATAACGACCCAAACAATCAATCTTCCATGGTATTGATACTCCTCTCTTTCATTTGGTCAACGTAATAATTCAAATTCAAATTCCCCAAAACATAACTAAATCTTTTGAATCCATAATATAGGCCCTGTTTAACTGTCAAGCGTTACGACTTAGATACACTATACTTGAGGAACCATATAGGACATATAAATCTCCTTGTACTAGTTACCTATCATATCAGAGTAAATAAACAAAATCCCGCAGGCATCAGATGGCAAATCACTGGTCTCAGACCAGAATGGGAAGAAAATGACTTACCAAGTCTCTCCACTGGTTTCTCTTCATCATTAGGGTTACTCGAACTGTTTTCTTGGCTGCAAAAAAAGAAGATAGTTTGTGTAAGTGAGCCTAAATTAAATGTTTCGCTTAACACTCACAATCAGAGAAGATTGACATGGTTGCATGAGTGCCCAACCAAGAAAGTTTGACTGGTTAATGAACGCTACATGCTTCTGGCTGTACATAGAAGATATGCTACTAATTAAACACTTTAGATATGCAAATCTAATGAGTAACAAGCATATTGCAATGAGCAAAGAATAAGAGAAATCACAAATATAAAATCCACATACGGTTGCTTTAGTTAAAGCTAGATTGCCCTACTGCACACTTCCTTTAGGATAAAGGTAAGAGTCAACACTTTAGCATACAGAAATGTTGATTAACAATACTGAGAAAATGAAGAGAACTATCTTATAAACCTGGAGGATCCCGCAGAGGAAGGTAACCCTGGTTTGTGTGCTTGGTATGAACCATCGATGGCGGCATAAGGTGAATACGAAGCCCCTAATGCTCCCGGGCCAGTCAAAATAGGCAACCTGCCAATAATATAATAGCAGTAATCAGAAACAGAGAGCTATGGAAATCAAACAAACAACAAGCAGCAGATAGATGAAAGCAACAATTCTGGTGCTGTTTAAGCAAGAAAAAGACTACTAATATGTAAAATCATCTCAAATCACGAAAGCATACAGCAAGTCAACCAACAACACATGGAATATATAATTTGTCAAAAAATGTAAAGCTAAGGAAACTCAAAACTAACATCCACAAATATGGTACATCGAAAAGGAAGAACAGCATACCATGTCATCTCAGGATTTCCTGTACCATGTTCTGGTTGGACATATCCTGGAAGAGCCATTCCATGGACATATCCTGGAAGAGCCATTCCAGAGCTTGGAACACCACCATGCTGACCACCGAATTGCATAACTGTACATAGAAATGACCATTACAAAACATGATTTTTTTTTGTAAAACCAACCAGACATGCATATACAGCAGACGGTGATAACAAGCCGCCCTAGACATGGGCAACCAGGCCAAGCAACCCAGGATCATTGTATGGATAAATTAATTCTGGAAAATGTATTTCAACCATTCCAATGTCAACAGCTACATTCAAAACAAATTACCAGGCAGAAAAGCAGGGAAATTTGGATTGCCATGACCAGCTGACATGCTCCCAGCTGGCCCCATAAATTGGGTCCCTCCAAACATAAAAGATCCCCTTCCACTATGCTGGAGAGACCCTTTTCCCTTGGCAACCAGGGCACCTGATTCCGTGGTTGAATCTGTTTCCCCAAAAAGATATTGATTTTTCAATGAGCTGGTTTTCGGTGGAGAAGAAGACAGCGAACTAATAACAGCCGAATGTTGATCAAAAGCCTGACCAGGAGGTTGAGTACAGCTTTGGTCGGTGGCTTTTGGCATTCCCCGGATTTGCATCGGCGAGGAAACTTTGTCACCATGATTAAGAGATTGCTGGTAAAGCGCTTGCCCAGGAGGAGGTGCACCTCTACCTTGACTTGTAGCCTGAGAAGGTTGGGCAGTGCGTACCCACGTGGGGCTGGATTTAGTATGCCCAAACTTCTTCCCAGTGGGAGTAGGGTTTGCATTAATGTGCAGTCTTCCCATGCCAGCTCGTAAATCCTTTTGTGCCAAGTTCTTGGAGGATCCAGAAGGATAGAATGGAGGAGAAGCTGAATTTAAGCTTGAAGCAACTACATTCTTTTTGGCTTGGATGGCATCAGTCTCTGTACTAGCTGTTTCTGTTGGTGCACGCCCTGAATCCACGTGTGACACTTTCTCAAAAGAATTCTGGGACCTATAGATTCAATGGACAAGACACTAAAATTAGAAATAAAAGCCTTCGTATGTACTAGAGAGAAAACAAAAATTAAGGACTTACTGTTTGGTTTGCACAGAAGGTGCTTGATTGCCATTTCTCAAGGCAACCTCATATCTTCGGGGCCCTCTACCTCTGGAGACAGCCTTAGGAAACTGATTTTGGTGTCCGTTGCTGGTAAACGCTTTAGAATTGCTCCCTCGAGAATATCCACGCTCCTGACCCCTACCAAGACCACGACCTCTGACTCGCCCTCTCGAAGTCCTCCGCTATGCTCACAAAGTTTTATTGATCAGCTTTTAATTAAGAAGGGAAGAAAAGAGAGGTGAAAAAATCTGTAAAGGAGGAAGCATATATATATATATATATATATATATATAAACAAATACGGATGTATTTATGGAGAGGATACAGAGAGGGGATTTAAAAATCAGTACATCATATTGCTTTTCCTGTGTATTCATCTCCTCATATTTGTCATGTCCCCATTTTCTTTCATCTCTAGATTGCCAGAGCCTCCTGCCACCACGCATTCGCCTACGCAAGACATTATCAAAACCTATATCAATTGACATTACGATGTAACTCGCGTGCAGAGACACAAAACAGAAGGTTGAATGATTCTGCAGGCATCCAGGCCAGATTCAGATATTAGGAGGATTCACAATCTAAGTTAAAACCTATGATTAGCAAACCAAAAGCAGTTGTTTCAATCTATCTGAACAACATGATAAAATAAAATGGCATGGCAAGAAAGTTAATTGTTAACTTCACCAAATCAGTCAATAACCAACTAGTATGTACACAAATCCAGAGCCTGGACCATAAAGAGTTAATCAAAGAGAGTTTCAGTTGACCTATTTGAGGCGGCATCCAATTCCTGAAATCTGTCATCGTGCATGTAAAATGCTCCAGCAGTTGGCACTGCAAAAGGTTCCTTGGGCTTTTGTTCCACAACATCTGTGGCAGAGTCCTCAATCACTCCCTTAGGCTGAGAGTCCACTGGCTTGCCATTGTCATTATCCGCTATGTATTCCAAATCGTCTCCATAATCCTCTTCCTCATCCTCCTCTTCTTCATCATAACTATCGCCCTCTATGTGCAAGCCTTCCTCGCCTTCATCATCAAGAATACCACCACTCTGTTCATCGGAATCAATCTCGGGTCTCTGATTTCCTCCCCGCTTCGCATCCGCATCCTTAACCCCTTCATCCTCATCATCGCTTGCTTCTCTTCTCCTGGTAGCCAAGGAGCGCTTCAATTCCTCGGGATCACTCTCATACTCCGCCTCTTCTGGGGCCATAATCCTCGAATCAACCTCCTAAGCCAAACCCTACGACGAACAGATTTGAAGAACCAAAAGCCCTAATAATCACCGATAAATATCAAACGAAAATCAGGACAAGAAAACCCTTGCTAGACTCCTCTCGCGATCGCTTTGGGTCTTTGATAAATCGAATGGAGCAGGCTTTAATCGATTCTTAAACTCTCTAATATAATTTAATCATTTATCTTTATTTTGGTGCAAAGTATTTTATCTATGAGCAAAGCCGGCGAGTTTCTTACAATTTTTGGGAAATATCCAAGTTTAATACTGACGTATGTAGTTAAGAAACCTCGATAATAGTAATTCAATAATTTTTTAATGAATCCTCGGAAATATGTATTTAATCATTTACTAAAAAAAAGAATTACAGAACATATAAAACTAGATTGAATCTGTTGCGAAATATGGCGCTCTAATTTCTTCTTCTTTTTTTGGAAACTGAATCTCGAATAAACTCACCTAGTTGTTACCCGCACTTGTATTTCAATTAGGGATATAACATGGATGAAATCTGACTTTACTTGACAGTTATGTGAAGTTTGAGCGTCACAATTATACAACTCTTTGTGAATCAGACACAATTGGGAGATTCACAATGATGATAAAACATTAAATAAAAAAGGGCACACGTTCATTCAGAATAATCATCCTCGTTACCATCATCACTATATTGATTGGCATCTGGCTCCGCCTCGTGTTTCCAAGATCTACCAAGGCCTTCTTCGTCCTCTAACCTTCTCATCTTGGAGCTCGAAGCACCAACCCTAGAATTTGAATAAACCTACATCCAAAGTCCAAAGAAATTGGCAAAGACAAATTACAGCTTTCCACATTTTCTTGCTGTTAAACCGTATGAGATATGAATTTTTACTATACCCCTGAATCTTTATGTTCTATCACTGAAACAGCCGATCTGCGCCTTACAGTCACCCTTGAAGGTACCGCAAAATGTTCAATCTCATCAGAAGATCTTCCTTCCCTGGCCCTTCTCTTCCTCAGGTTGAGCTTTGTGACTAGGGGCTGCAACATGCTCAGGGGTCACCCCATAGTATTACAGATGGGAACTCTGGAATTATGTAACAAACAACCAAAAATAAAACAGATCCAGGTATAGTTTAGGGCATACCAGATAGCTAGCTGTCCCATCGTCGAACGACACCAGGTATGTGCCACGATCGTTTGCATCATCACCACCTACCTGTTATAACATGAGGTGGCATATTTTATTTCGACCGGCAACACTAACAATAAAATTTTATTCCAAATCACATCGGCTAAGGTACATACATCCCAGTGGTATTCCCGAACCCAAGTGTACGAGATATCCTCGTTTTCATCATGCATATCCTTTGACAACTGCCACAACAAACATCAATACTCAATCCAATTCTTCACGTGTCAAGACTTGTTTACAGAGATCGACTCCAGGAGTCGCATGTCTACCTCATCCAAGGAAGGAACCATGTACGCCAGAAATTTTTCTGGATTGCCAGTGTCTGATCCAGCCACCACATAGCTTTTCAAAATGGCCTGTCAAGGATGAGGTCAGAGCTCGCCATCGATTATGAGGAAAAAAAGGGTTAATTTCTGTGATAGTTATATAAAAACTAGTTCAAGGCAATCAAAAAATGTTTATGATTCAGCCCTATAACTCCCATCCCATCCTAGTTCGAGAGCACTAATGTAGGCAATATTGAAAGTGATATGGTTTTCACATTCACCTCGACAAAAAAAATTATTCCACTGTAAGAGAAAAGAAATATTTGGACCAAGCTCAGAGATATAGACAGCACAAAACTCACCCGTGACTCATATTCATCACGAATTGAAGGCTTCAACTTGCCAAAGGATTCAGAATCAGCTGTAGGAGCACTATCAAAATTCGCTACCACAAACTGCTCATCGTACCTGAGTCAAATATTAAAAGGAAGAGTCAACTAGATTAGCATATGCTACGAGTTCAGTGAAAACCATTACTGGCTTTTTTTCATCCACTAAAAGTCTAGCAAAGAAACATTGGAACAAGACATGGAGCAGGGAAAAATCAGGATCAACATCCCTCTTAGGTACTATATAGTTACACCTCAACAAGGCTGGCTTTTCCATCCATTGATTAGACTATCCTATAGCAATTGGAAAGCTATACCTGCATGTTTACCACAACAGATGATCCCTCACCAAATGCCAACATAGACATAAACTCCAAAGTGTCCTAGTTATTTACAAATGCAGCAGGGGCCGCTTTACAATCGTATCTAATGGCAGAGCTATTATGTTAGATTTAAGTTTGGCTGAAAGGGAAAATAAGGAGGATCCAACCTATCAAAATGTGGCAGTAGTGGTAAAACTTCAACTGGGTGCAAGTTTTTATTGGTGGCATGAACTGGTCGAGATTTGCAGGCCTCGAAGGATGCTTCAATATCCTTGATCTGTCTCTCTCTAGAGACCAAGATACAGAAACCATTAGACCATTTTGAATTGTTTTTTGTTTCACTTTCTATAGAAAAACACAAATTAGAGAAACATCACACCTATTGTTAAGATTTTGCAAGATGTTGATGCCTCCTTTCATCTCTCGCAGTTCCTTTGCTTGTTTCTCAGTTAGAGACTAAACATGGAGAAGATAGAAGGTTTGAAACTGTCTTTACAACATAAAAGAATTTTCCAACAACGGAGACTGATACCTGTCTTGCCGATTCATTATTGATTGAAGAAATGTACTGTGTTTTCACGAGCCAGGAAACACCTTTATCAGTTGGTCTTTCTTTTCTCCTGATGCCATCTTTCTTAATAGGTGTAACAGCATCATCATCACGCAATAGTTCTTCATCTTCAGGGGCGAGAGGTGCCTTGAATTTGGGTGGGCTGCAACAGTAAATATCCCAGCAGATGAGGTCTCGCATTTTATGAACATTGTTTTCGGTTTTTGGAGACTTACTTGTATACACTTAAGTCAAGGAGATCCAAGGGTATTCCAAGATCAGGCTCGACAAAGATTTTTGGTTTCCATAACTTCTCCAGCGACGTGATGGTATACTTTGTATATCTAGTGGGATCAAAGGGATAGTATCAAGAAGAAGGAAAGGAGAAGAAGACAAATGTATTAGGGATAAAGATAAATGAAATAAAAAAACATACTGATCTTTATCTGGCTTAATGGTCATAAGCTTGAGCTGTGCGGTTGGGTCAGGGAGCTCATTCCGGAACCTGGGAAGAAGATAATCAATCAGCTACATAAAGAAAGTGTAAAAGAGCAAGAAAGAAAGAAAGAAAGAAAGGGGGAAGGAAACTGACTTGAGCTTGCAGATGAAGGTGGTTGGTTTCTTTAACCTATTCTCGACCCTGTCGGTGGTCAGTAGAGGCGTAGGCTTCCTCTCCTCCGCGCGAGATCCAACAACGGAGGCGTGTCCCTTGGGCATTTGAGACTTGTGAGAACTTTTCATCTGCTGTCTAAGCTTCTCTTCTTGCCTTTGTTTCTCGAGCTCCCTCTTCTTCCTTAGCCTCCTCTCTTCTTCGGTCTCGATTTTGACACCGGGGTTCCTAATATGGGGCCTGTGGTGCTTCGATGGAACTCCATGAGCACGGTCGCGCCTTCCAGGTGCAGAAATCGGCTTGGAGGCCCCTTTGTCGCGGTCATTGGGGGCTTGGTTTCGAGGAGGATCGGGTACGAGAGGAGGAGGAGGAGGAGGAGCTGAGGGGGGAGGGGGAGGAGGAGGAGGAGAAGTGGGAGGAGGATGCGGAGGAGCTTGATGCTGGTTGAATTGAGGATAGTGTGACGGCTGCTGATAGTAAGCATGCGGATTGGGAGGCGGCGGAGGATAAGAGTAAAGGTTGATGCGACGGCGGTGGGGGAGGAAGAGGAGGGGTAATGACGGCGGAGGGGTGAGGAGGTAAAGGAGATAGCGACGGCTGTGGAGTGAGGAGAGATGCGGCGGCCG